>NW_028301618.1:3447500-3760909 GCF_987345545.1 Pholcus phalangioides
TAGACTTGGCTTTGGAGTTCCTCTACTGGGGAAAGTTTCTCCTCAACTGCACTAAGACGGTGGGATAGATCACTTAGCTGATGACTGAATGAGTCCTGTTTTTGGGTGAGGAGGGTAAGTTTGTCAAGAATGGCTACTTGGGTGAGTTATCCGAAAGAGTCGAAGATTCAGACGAAGGATTTGAACTATTTTGAGAGCGTGTTGGGGAGTGGCTGACCCTAGGCCCAGGGTTGGATTCGATATCTCCCGCCAGAAGAAGTAAGCTAGCCAAGTGGGTAAAAAGGACAAGAGGGAAAAAGGGAAGAGGTTTTGAATGAAACAATTTCGAATGGTGGTAACAAGGACCGGAGCGAAAAGGGTTTCTCTTTAAAGCACACATATATTTTAAATAAAAAATTGATGGTTGAGCAAAAAATAGAAACACACAGTACATAATAATTTTAAACGTCGGATGCAGGATCGACACAAAGAATATTAAATTTATAAAGATTAAATAAGTTGGTATGAAAATGTGAAGCGAACTAACCTGTAAAAATAGACTTGAATATAACATTTTTTTTGACGAAATGTCGATCCTGCATCGTGAAAGTCCATGGGTAGCGACACTTAAATACAAGCGGTGAAACGCCCACTTCGACAGCGAAATCCAGGTGGCAGCAGTAGTTGCGAGACGAGACCACTCTCGGGGAGGGGTGGTTTGGCGGCTACGTTCTATGAGAGAAACAAATTGGAAATAGACGGTTTACTTAGATTTTGTGAACAGAATTATTTACGTATGAATAAGACGCCATTGCATTATTTCTTTTGTTACAGACGAATCGCGTTAAGACAAATATTTCGTACTAAGCGAATTTCGTACTTAACCGGAAAACAGTGATTTGGCAATGTCCAACGCTGTGAGTGTAAAAAATATTTAATTCACATTAAGCGATAGTTCGGCTTTATTATCAATGAATATCATAGCCCTTTTCCCCCAAGGGTGGAGGGTGACAGGGCTGCAGGGACCCCCCAGACGATTCTAATCTTTTTTTTCACATTGCAAATTCACCATGTAGGGGCCCGTGAACAATCTGGCTGAGGCCCCGCTGCAGGATAGGCGGGGGCCATGATGGATACCCCCAAAGAAATAAAAAAAAAGAAGCGTCTAAACCCCATCCCCGGATTTTAGAAGAAAACGAATGAAAAGAAGAGACAAAAGAGAACTAAACGTTGTAAATGGCGTTGTAAACAGCTCTTCAGGTCACTTCAGTGATCTGGAACTGTGCTTCGAACCACTTAATTCAAGTGAGAATGTGCCGCTGACTGTACTTCAGTGATCTGGAGGAGCGCCCAGGTCACTTAAGTGATCTTTAAATTTTCCCCGGGTCACTTGAGTGATCTGGGAATATGCTACGAGCCACTTAAATGATTTGGAACAGCGCCCCAAATCACTTAAGTGATCTGGTTATGTGTCGTTCAGTTAATTTTTTACAAAATTAGGTTTTAGGTCGCGCGCGCTACATATGATGACTCCGAACACCACATCTGGCCCACGGGCCATAGGTTGATGTTCAAAACCCAGGGGTCTTCAACCTTTAAAACATCGCGAGCCAAATTAGAAGAACTTCCCACGAAGGTGGAGATAGGCTTGAAAGTTTGGGCACCTGTCCCAGTATCTCCGCTCAGAGCCCGTGGGCCTATATACTCACGCAGAGGTATTTAGAATTCTAGTTGAAATGATTCTATAATTACTCCCTTCTCAACATATCTCGAAATTACTTCTTTCAATAATTATGCGATTAATAATTCTTATTAGTTATGAAATAATTTATTTCACTAATTTTGAAATCAATTGTTTCAAAATTCCTGAAATCATTTCTTTTGATAATTCTGAAATTATTATTCTTATTAAATTTTTTTATTAATTACGAAATGGTTTTAATAATTACCATTAATTATAAGAACCATTTTTTTCCATCAGTTCCTGAATTATTTCCTTGAAAAATGCAGTTTCATTTAAGGTTTTCTCTTCAGCATTTCTATACTAATTACGTAATTATTTACGGCTCTTTTGGATGCCCACTTTTCTGTCCTTAAATATATGATACCAGGGGCCCCCCCAAAAACTGTTTGGTCCATGCCCCCCCCAAGATGTTGAGACAGCCCGGTAGTGTCTTTCCTTTCTTTCAAACCGAGCACAACTCCGGTCTATCGTCATTGACAATTTACTACCTAGTGAGTTATGCCGGAAGTGTAAGCGTGTGTTCCCAACAGCCTGAGTGAGCATATGGTGTTGTGTATGCCCCACCGTCGCCATAGTGGTGGTCGGCTGAAGTTGGTTTCCTGTGGTTCCCAACTTCGAGGCGCAAATGGGAGCCGATCTCCCCATTAAAAGTCTCGCCACAGAGAGCAACAGGCCTACAACGATTAATTATTCAATCATTACACTTCACTCATAGTTAGAAAAACTGGTGGCAGATGGCAGCACTACACATAACAAGCATTACACAGAAACAAACTTCACGTCAGGTTTCACCACACGTACACACACATTCCCGCATGTACCAATTCGTTAGAGGTTCCGCAGAGGAATATGGACGAGGTACATGTGTGGTTTAGTAGTAGTAGTAGTGGTGTTGTGTATGGCTTTCAGTGCTGCCATCTATATTTCAGAATTGAAATGTATAATGATTGAATATTCGTGCCTGTTGCTCTCTGTGACGAGCCTTTTCAACGGGTAGATCCATGGCCCCCCCCATCCTGGAGTAGGGCCCTAGGCTGGGATCTTTTGCGGGCCCTCGGACCAGACTTTCACGGGCCCTCTTATGATGTATTTACAGCGGAAAAAACAAAAAAATAATGAAAATCGTCCCGGGCCCCAGGGCTGGAGCCTTGCCAGCCCACCCCTTGTGGGGGCCATGGGTAGATCGACTCGCATTCTCGCCTCGAAGTTAAAACCACAGAAAACCAACCTCAGCCGGCCACCACTGTGGCGAAGGTGGGGGGTTCGAATCCTGGACGTCGCGATGCGAGTCTGTCGCTATGAACCAAATAGCTGCATTAAGCGGCTTTGTTATGAACAATCGACCACCGCAAGGGCGGGCCCTGTAGTGTATCAAATTCACAGCGATATTCTTGGTAAAGGGGAGGGGTTCCCTTCAACGTATGGCCCGCCGCCATATTTGGTTCTCGAAGCTTTTTGTCGTGGCCCGCCGATCATTTCCAGGAAAATGGTTGAAAATATTGAAAACGATTAATCATAGCATAAAATGGAAGAAATAATTCCGGAACGACTCGAAGAAAACAATTAATGGAAGAAATAAAATAATAATTACATAATTAGTGAAAGAAATGATTTGGGGCCGTTCAAGTATTACGTCGTCATCGATGGGGGGAGGGGTTTGAATAATGCTTACGTCATGAACCACCCTTTATGAAAATATGAAATATTCTCGATGGCATCTTACTCGGTGCTCCAAAAACGAAAAATAAATATAGATAGTTTGTGGGCGCTTGAAGTCACATCCCCTCCTATTGATAAGTGCCCCACAGAGCCACTTTAGTGATCTCTAAATATTTCGCGGATCCAAGTAATCTGGAAATGTGTCCGGGCCGCTAAAGTGCCACGATATCACTCAAGCGAATCGGAATTATATGCCGCGGATCACTTAAATAATCTGAGAATGTGCCGCGGGTAACTTGAGTGATGTAGAACCGCACTGGGGGGGGGGGCACTTATGTGCTCCAAAACTACGTCACATGTCACTCTGTGTTCCGGGTCAGTTAAGTGATCTGAAAATGTGCCACGGGCCGCTTAAATGTTCTGGAACTGTACCACGGGCAGCTTAAATGTTCTGGAATTGTACCACGGGCCACTTAAATGTTCTGGAATTGTACCACGGGACACTTAAGCGATCTGTAAATGTGCCGCTTAGTTCATTTTTACAAAATCAGGTTTGAAGAAGGCAGGCCGCATCAGATAACCCCAGGGCTCATATTTGGTCCACGGGCCAAGGGCCTTTCTGCGATTTATCATTATATGGCTTAGAGAGTGGGTCGCAATGAATTTATTAAAGATAAATTTTGAGCTCATAGCCTTCAAATAACATTGAAATAAACAGAAACTGATTATAATAACATGTAAAAGTATTTTCGAACGAAATTTCAATTAACATTTAATATATTTTGCATTAAAAAAAATGAATTTTTGATCGTGGAAGAGGGGCACGAATCCCCCTATGCCACCCCTCCCCCAAGTGTGTGTATCTGATCCCACCAATATGCGTTACGATTCAGAGGGACAGAGCTGATGACGAAATTTTGCTGGGAAGGGGGTCAATAATGGCTAAAAATGTGCTTACGTAATACTTGAACGGCTTCTTTCCCGATATATTGAGAATAAAGAATTTATATTCATTATATTCATATTTATACCCGATATATATATAGAATTTAACCACTTTACGATCAAGGACGTAATATTGCGTCCGAACGCCTGTGGAAGAAACTCAAACAAGCGTTCTCTGTTTTCTTTCCCCTCTCCTCATGATCGCCAGGTTTTGTTTTAACCCTATATGAAATTGTTCTTTTTACCTTCTTTTTATTTCTATACAATTATTAGTGACTTCCCCTCTCCCCCCCCCCCGCATATGATGCATCATTCTACTATATACATATAAGAGCAAAAAAAAAACGAGTTGGGTGAGGGTGAAATGAGAAGTCTACTTCGTATATACAGGGTGATTATAAAAAACTATCCCGACATATGGGCCCCTAACTATCATACCATTCACAGAAACTGAATGAAATTTTGGCATAAGGTATTTTGAGGTATGCGCTCAAGAATGATATGGAAAACAACAGTGTCACTCTAACAGTTACGGTTACAGTGAGAAAATTTCGAAAATATCAAATGGCAACAACAAGTTTTTTTGTATTGGAATGTGATCTCCATTGTGAAAAACCCTAAATAGCGTTCGAACGGCAACTGTAGCATGAAAATCACCGGCGGTAGATAGGCTAAAAGTGAGGACAACCAATAAGGACAGAGAAGCAGCATAAAATAAAGCATTTTATTGTGTTTCCACATGACCTTGTGGAGGACTAATCAGGCTGGGATCGAAGAAACGGTGTGACGAATGAAACGAACATTAATGCTCTGGTGCACGGCAAAGTCCTTTTTCCTTGCCTAGCTCCGGGCATTTTCGTGCTACAGGTGCCATTCCAACGCTATTTAGGGTTTTTCACAATGGAGATCGCATTCCAATACAAAAAACTTGGTGTTGCCATTTGATATTTTCGAAATTTTCTCACTGTAACCGTAACTGTTAGAAATGACACTGTTGTTTTCCATATCATTCTTGAGCGCATACCTCAAAATACCTTATGCCAAAATTTCATTCAGTTTCTGTGAATGGTATGATAGTTAGGGGCCCATATGTCGGGATAGTTTTTTTATAATCACCCCGTATATATACCTACTCTCTCTTACCTCTATTCTCTCTCTCTCTGTTATCTGTACTTATCTGTAATGCTGTTTTCCTTTTTGATTTGTGTTTTTCCTTTTCCTTCAACTTCTTCCCCTTTCTCTAACGTGCAGTTAGGTTAGGATAATGTTACCATATTTATCGCCCGTTCGTCAAATAGAGACTAATCGAATTTCTCGACAATACCTTGTAAGCGAAGGGTTTTAATTTTGCAATTACCGAAATAAATAATTGAAGTGATTTCAGATTAAAATTAATCTCACAATTAATTAATTTAATCAGAAAATTAATTAATTGATTAATCAAGTTTCTTCAGAATCAGTGAAAAAATTATTTCAGATCTAATCAAAATTGAAAATCAATAAAAGAAATAATTTCAGAATAAATGAAAGTCTTCAATTATTTCTGTTCCTGATGTTTAACTCGAGGACCCATTGGTCCCCCTTCTATTAAGATGTCACTAAATTACGTTAGTTGGGGGCCCGCGGGCCTCATGGGAAGTTTCAATTGGGCTCGCCGTGTCTGAAAGGTTGAGGACCCCTGCTCTTGAATCTACTACTAAACCATACATGCACCTCATCCACATTCCTTTACGAAATTTCTAAAGAATTGATGCATGTTGGAATGTTGGTGTACGTATTGTGAACGTAACGTGAAGTTTGTTTCTATGTAATGCTTTTTATAGTGCTGCCACCTGCCATAAATTTTTTAACTATATGAGTGAAGTGTGATGATTGGTTAATTGTATTCTTGTAGGTTTGTTGCTCTCTGTGGCTAGACTCTTTAACAAGGGAGATCGGCCAACAATATCTATAGCAGAGGGCCTCCACGCGAAGCTCGTGACGTCACTTTCTTTCTTTCAAGCCAAGCATAACTCAGGTCTATCGCCATCTATGTGCAACTTACTACCTAGTGAGTTGCGCCGGAAGCGAAAGTGTGTGTACCTAACAGTCTGAGTTGTGTCGGATCTTTCAGTGCTGCAATCTATATTTCAGAAGTGAAATGAGTGAAGTGTAATGATTGAATTGCATTTGTACCGTTTGTAGGCCTGTTGCTCTCTTTGTCGAGACTTTTTGACAGGGAGATCAGCTCGCATTCCGCGAGAAAGTTGAGAACTACAGGAAACCAACTTCAGTCGACCACTACTGTGGTGGTGGTGGGGTTCGAACCTTAGAGGAGAAATAATATTCCCAGCATAGTGTTGTATACATCATGTTTATTCCTATTTATATGCACCATATTTATTTGCAGCAACGTGTTTATACATCATGTTTATTTGCATCATATATAGTCAAAACTATTGAATAAACAATTCGATATTCGTTTGACTTCTTAAAAATTTGAATTGAATTTAGTTGAATTTTTTGAGCCAAAAAACTGGTACACCTGCCTAATATCGTGTAGGGCCCCCGCGAGCCCGCAGAAGTACCGCAACACGACGTGGCATGGACTCGACTAATGTCTGAAGTAGTGCTGGAGGTAATTGACACCATGAATCCTGCAGGGCTGTCCATAAATCCGTAGGAGTAAGAGGGGGTGGAGATCTCTTCTGAACAGCACGTTGCAAGGCATCCCAGATATGTTCAATAATGTTCATGTCTGGGGATTTTAGTGGCCAGCGGAAGTGTCTAAAGTCAGAAGAGTGTTCCTGGA
Organism: Pholcus phalangioides; assembly: GCF_987345545.1. Lineage (NCBI taxonomy): Eukaryota > Metazoa > Arthropoda > Arachnida > Araneae > Pholcidae > Pholcus > Pholcus phalangioides. The sequence continues at coordinate 3,454,619 of NW_028301618.1, forward strand.
GCCACTTTGTAGCAATTCTGGACGCGTGGGGTGTCGCATTGTCCTGCTGAAATTGTCCAAGTCCGTCGGAATGAACAATGGACATGAATGGGTGCAGGTGATCAGATAGGATGCTTACGTACCTGTCAGAGTCGTATCTAGACGTATCAGGGGTTCCATATCACGCCAACTGCACGCGCCCCATACCATCACAGAGCCTCCACCAGCTTGAACAGTCCCCTGTTGACATGTAGGGTCCATGGATTCATGAGGTTGTCTCCGTACACGTCCATCAGCTCGAAGCAATTGGAATCGAAACCAGGCAACAATTGGAATCGTCAGACCAGGCAACGTGTTTCCAGTCCTCAACAGTCCAATGTCGGTGTTGTCGGGCGAGGCGTAAAGCTTTGTGTCGTGCAGTCATCAAGGGTACACGAGTGGGCCTTCGGCTCCGAAAGCCCATATCGATCGATGATGTTTCGGTGAATGGTTCGCACGCTGACGCTTGTTGATGGCCCAGCATTGAAATCTGCAGCAATTTGCGGAAGGGTTGCACGTCTGTCACGTTTAATGATTCTCGTCAGTCGTCCCGTTCTTACACGATCTTTTTCCGGCCGCAGCGATGTCGTAGATTTAATTTTTTACCGGATTCCCGATATTCACGGTACATTCGTGAAATGGTCGTACGTGAAAATGCAAATTTCATCGCTACCTCGGAGATGCTATGTCCCATCTCTCGTGCACCGACTATAACACCACGTTCAAACTCACTTAAATCTCGATAACCTGCCATTGTAGCAGCAGTAACCGATCTAACAACTATGCCAGACACTTGTTGTGTTATATAGTCGTTGCCGACCGCAGCGCCGTACTCTGATTGGTTCCATATCTCTTTATTTGCATACGCATGCCTGTACCAGTTTTTTTGGCTCTTCGGTTTATATATATTTGTGAAATAAAAGTTGGTGCCACACACAATATCATCTAATAAAGTGTTCTTCACTGTGTGCTAGCTTTATTATATCACTCTCGAGTTAAAAAAATAATTTCAGGACAAAAACATCATTTTTATCGTAAATTAAGATAAGATTTTAACTCCTGAAAAATTATTTTAAAAAACAGTAAACTCAAAAAAAAATTATTTCATCAATTTGTTCTAGAATTCTTTCATTAAATCCAAAATATTCTTTCCATTAATTCCGAAATTATTTTTTCATTAATTCCGAAATTATTTTTTCATTAATTCTAGAATTAATCGTCTTTCATGGTTTTCATCCATTTTCTGAAGATACTCGGCGTACCACGACGAGAAGCTCCGCGGGCAAAACGTCTGACATAAAGTGTGCGATTGCGAAGTCGCCAAATTACGAAGCGCGTAAGATAACCGCCAAACATGATAGCTTTGCTGATATAAGTCACACTGAGCACCCGGTTGGAAGAGCGCGTGTGAATGGGCTTTCGCCCTCTACTTATATTTCTTCTCAATGGTTCGAACCCCGGACCTCGCGATGCGAATCCGTCACTATGACCACTTGACCACCACAGCGGCCGTGACGTCACTGAAGAAGATCATCTCAAGGACAAAGATGGCACATGAGTTGACCTTCCGTATCCTAGTGGTTATACATCAGCCATTGGATATAGCAGGTCGACGCATGCGTCCTCTTTACCCTTTTTTGCAGTATATGACTCCGTGGCAGCACTACACACAAAGGCGCGTATACACCAGCGCGCGGATCATGCAATGAAAGCATTCGCAATTGGTTGTTTAGTAATTTGTACGGTGTTGTGAACGATTCTTGAGAATCGGTTTTTCAACGAACACAAAACATGGAAAGAAATTAACACAAAAAAGGGAGTTTGTCTACCCACGGGTGGATTAGAACCGCTGCAGGTGGTCGTGCGTTGCAAGATCGGCGCGCTAGTGTATACGTGCCTTAACAAACATATTACATAGAAACAAACTTCACGGAAGGTTCACTAAACGTACACGCACACATATTCCAACATGTACTAATTCATTAGAAGCTCCGAAGAGGAATTCGGACGAGGTGCATGTCTGGTTTAGATAGTAATAGTATATGACTTCCGGAGGCCTTTTGCTACAGATGGTGCTGGGTCGGCTCGTATTCACACGTTGAATTTGAGAACCACAGAAAACCAACACTTCAGCCGACCACCACTGTAGTGACGGAGGGGTTCAAACCCGTTTCCTCACGCTTCGAGCCCGTCACTCATGACACCACAGCCACTGCTCTTGAATCTGAAAAAACATCTCGCGACTCCAAATCCCGCAAACAAAATATATATATATACATGCTATTGGGCCGAAAATAAAGTTATTTTTTGTATTTAAACGTTTTTCAATATAATTTTTTTCCAGACATTTTCTAAAAATGTTCCGCTTGCCCACGGAAAAAAAAAAAATCTCCAAGGGCCACGCGTGGCCTGCGGGCATGAAGATCGCCCTCCCCCCTCTCTAGTGTAAACGAAACAAAATTGAAATAGACGGTTTAACCGTATTTCGTAAACAGAAATACAGTCGAATCCCGTTATAACGAACGCCAAGAGGCAACACCTTCTAGCTATAGATGGCGTTACAAGAGGCCGGAGGAATCACTTCGCTATAACGAAACTTAGTTTTTCAGGAATTCCAGGTTTTACCCAGGATTGTTCCTATGTAACCTTATTTGGGGGATTAAAAAAAAGTGTTCGTTATACAGTAAAACCTCGTTAATTCGTCACCTTGATAAGTCGTCACTCCGATTAAGTCGTCATTTTTCTTTAGACCCTTCCAGCTCTCATATACCACAATGTTATTAAACCCTTGTTTACTCGTCGCTAATTTCGGCTGCTTATACAGCTTTAGACTATAAGGGGCCGTTCAAGTATTACGTAAGCAAATTTTTAGCCATTTTTGACCACCCTCCCCCACCTTGTCAACAAAAGTCAGCAAATGCTGACCCCCTCTCTCCCCCCCCCCCTTGTCAGCAAAATTTCGTCACCAGCTCTGCCCCTCTGAATCCTAACTCATATTTTCATTAAGGCGACTGGATAGGGGCCTTATTCTAGTGGCTATAATTTTCATAAAGGGTGGTTGATGACGTAAGCATTATCCAAACCTCCCTCCTCCCCTTTGTCAGCAAATCGCAAACCCCCTCCCCCCCATCGATGATGACGTAATACTTGAACGGCCCCTAACAGTTACTCTGTCAGTCTATATTAAAAATTACTAGTATAAATCAAAGTGTACAGTACATTTTAATACAACAATTGAAGTTGTTAACTCTCCTAAAAAAAAGTAAAAAATTGCTATATGGTTTATTCTGCCGCGATCTATAAATTTTATGAATATTATTTTGATTCATACTTTAATAAATTTCATATTACTTTAAATTTACACGATTTTCACAACATTGCACATTGAAACTGACGGCACTCCGCTTAAGCCGTCATAATTTTTGGTTTTACTGTATATATAAAACGAGATTTTCGCTGTAACAGTATTCGTTAAAACGGGATTCGACTGTATAGTGGAAAAAACAATAAAAAAAATGAAATTTTCTATATTTTTCAATGGAAACGTATTAAACGGATGCGTTTTAACCGGGTTTTTAATATCTTTTTTTTAATATTATTATTTATTAAAGAGGGGGAGAGAAAAAAAAGAGAAATTGAAGTAAACGTCGGTGCTCACAGCTTCGGCCGCTCCGTGACGTCACAGTGCTGAAGAAAATTGACAACCATTCTATTTACTTTTTTTTTTTAAATAATAATAATATTATAGGAGAAAAAAAAAAATTATTATAAATGTGATTTTTTTTTTCTTTTCGAAAAATTGTTTTTTCCCCATAACGAGTATTTAAGGGGGATTTGTTGCTGTAAAAGGGGAAAAGAAAAACAACAACAGCAATGATATTTAACAATTAACAATCCTTAAAATTCGAGTTAAAGAGAGAGAGAAAAAAGATGAGCCAGTCATCGACACTCTCCCATCACCATCAAAATAAAGCACTGGATGAGAAAATTTTTCCATCATCACTCCTCCAGTGTTATTTTTCCCACTGATGCGATGGACGCATCATCATCGAGACTGTGAGGATTGTTACGATAATATAACAATTGTTAATTAACAATTAATATATTTCCACCTCCTTTTTAGAGAAGAATAATTATCATATAAGTCTAGGACGTACAAATAAATGATAAGTGTGTGTGTGATGTGTATCAGTGGATGAAAAAAACAATTGTATACCTCGTCCGCCGAGATTGTTATTTAGCATCAGTTACTCGAGCAACAATCGTTTGTTATTGTTAATAATTATTGTTGCAAAATGGGGACTCATATAGATTAGTATGGAGAGAACAGGTTTTATCCACTTTTGATGGTAAGATAATTGAAATCTCCTATATTTATTTTAGGTTTTTTTTTTTTCTTTTTGAATCACAATTTGGGAGTTGATAATTATTACCTTGGTTGTTGAAATTATTGTTGAGATAACAATTCAATGTTTATTGTAATTATCTCACCGAGGGAAATGTTTCTTTTTCCAGCTTGGTTCGATGGGGATTATGAATTACACTTTTCATTTGATATTGACTGGTTGGGGGGGGGGGATGAAATACAATAATTATTAGTGTTGAAGAACCCAGCGCTTATCTCTGTGTGATAAATTTCATAGCGGGGGTTCGCTGTACTTGAGCTTTTTCATCTTTAAGTTTTAGTTTTCGTTCCTTTACCCGCAGGTTTGGGTTGACGAATGTCTGAGTTGGTAGTGTGGTGTAGTACTGTACACTGAAAAGGAAACTTCCGTAGTTACTTCGATTATGGGTGCTGTAGATGGCAATAATTTCACCGAGAACCCTCCGATGAATCATGAATATACTATGTAATGCTTCCTTTCAACCAAATACACCATTAAATCCTGTGTATATATATATATATATATACAATGCTTTCTTTTTTTCAAACCAAGTCAGATTGAGTTGTGCTGGATGTGTGAGAGAGTGTGTATCTACCTACCTACCTAACAGTATGAGTGTGTTTAATGTCTGATTTTCTCAGTGCTGCCATCTATACTTCAAACTGCCACAGTGGCGGTCAGCTAAAGTTTGTTTTCAGTGTTTTCCAACTTTGAAACGTGAATGTGAGCCGATCTACGTATTAAAAGGTCTCGCCACTGAGAGCAACAGGCCTACAGCGGCACAAATCTTCAATCGTTACACTTCACTCATGGTTCAAAAAGTAGATGGTAGCACTATAGCAAGCATTACACAGAAACAAACTTGATTGTCAGGTTTATAACACGGACATGCACATTCCAATATGTGCATGTCCGTGTTATAAAAATCACCTCATTCCAATATGAATGAGGTGCATGTGTGGTGTAGTCAGGGCCGTAACTGTGGGGGGGGGGGGGAAGAAAGCAGGTGCCTTAGGTACCAGATTAGAATAGGCACCAACTTCACCCTTTAACTCCTTATTCTACATGCAAAGTGTTGCAGAAATTCCGGCTTGCTCCAGGTGACAAAGTATCTGGGTGTAGTATTATACTTCAAATTGTAAATGAAGTGTAATGATAGAATATTCCTGCCTTTGTTGACCTGATGGGGACCACAGGAAAGCGAACTTCCGCTGACCATCACTGTGGTGCCGGCAGAGGTTTGAACCCATGTCCTCGCATATAGCGAGTCTGTCACTATGACCACAGCAGCCTGCATATACACTGGACACCTAGTAGAAACCTTATTTCTCGTTCTATGTTTTTCTCATGTCGATGCCTCTTGGTTGAAATGCTAAAGGCTTGTTTACATCTTTGTGTGCATTGTTGTTTAGTGATTCACTTGAACTTCTAGTTAGTGTGTACTGGAGGTCACGAGATAATTTATTGCAAAACAAGCGATGTGCACTTAGACTTAAAGCCTGTTTACACATGGCAAGTGATTTAGTAGTTAATTAAATTTTAAGTTGTCAATGTATGCAGGAGCTATGGGCCGTTTACACACCATTAAGTTGTCAAGTGATTTAGTTGTTTAGTAAATAAAACAGATTGTGTTTTTTAGTTATTTTTGGTTAAGCAGACCTAGATACATGCACCAGGGGGCATCACTTCTTGTAAAAATTATCCAATGAGCATTTACTAAATCTCTTAACATGTGTAAACAGGCCTATACTGGAAGTTTGAGAGCAACTGGCTGCGGTCAGTGCATCAAAAGGACTCAAATGATGCTGCAGGAACCTTGTACTGGGGGGGGGGGGGGGAATGCTGGAGACGCAGTCACAATTGTTGGGGAGGGAAAGAGAAAAAAAGTAAGTCTAATGTGTTTGTTTATTCCTGTAAGGAACCTGAATACTTGCTGTTCAGATACACATCAACTCTCCGCACACCACCGTTCACCTATGAGTATAAGATGCATATTACGAAGTAGAGATGAAAGAATTCGGGAAGAAAAATCCTCTTCTGGGACACGAACCACCTACTTCTCACTGGCTGAGTCGAGTGCTGTTCCATTAAGCTACAAAGGACTGACTTTTTCTAACTTTTAGAGTTACCGGACGTCCTCCTTTTTTTTAATGTCATTTCATGCATCCTTCTATGTTTAAGAAAATTTGCCTTTTTGTCCTTTTCAGGTTTCCTTTGGATTTTTTTTTTTCAATTTAAAGCGCATATCTCTTCATTGCGTTTTTCCGTGCTCAATCGCAGGCCAAATTCCAGAGTACAAGAACCCAAGTTACCTCCAAGCAGGGCAAATGCTATTTCTAACAGACATGGTCGAACTTGCTCCAGTATAATATGAAAGATGGCAGTCTGAAAATTAGATCTGGAAGGAGAAAACTGCAACATCCATTTTGAGAAACCATTCCTTGCTTCTTACAAATATCTAATGCTGTGCACTGAAGAGTGAGTTGCTGCCTCTTCCATTCAGAAATAAAGGATACGAGCAAATCATCTTTGGCGAAAAAGCAACTTTCCCGACAGATAAACATACATACTAAGGATAGACATTACCAAGGCTTTGGATGCTTTCAGAAATGCCAATAAATGTAACAAACGACCAGGTTCTTTGCTAAAAAAACATTCTTGCCGTGCTCCTGGCAAAGCAGTAAAACCGACCAAGTAGTGGGAACAATACATTTTTAGTGGAGAGAGATGGATTGTTGTTTGATTTTGCAAATCATGGCTCCCACATTGGAAACACTAACGAGACTGGGACTCACAGAAAATTTCATTTTTTCATCATAAATTTATTACAGAAATTCCAGGAAAAATTTCCGCTCGGGTGGCCCACTTAAGATCCCAGCCTAGGATCGAGATCAAGAGTGTATAGAAAGGGGGCATCGGAGATAAGAATGTATATACATATAACGCTATTGAATTTATGAAATTCTTTTCTCTGCGGCTCTCCTAGGGTTACCAGATTCGAAAACTGGGAAGGGAGATGCCTGGTAACCATTTTTCCCAACTTGCGAAACAAATGGCACAACTATACTATCAAAGAAAAAAAAATTGTTCACCACAGTACTTGTTCCATACCGAAACACTAAGAACCACTAAAATCAGCAGAATAAGAACAAATACTGATTCGTCTGCTTTCGCCTATAATGAACTAACTATAATAACTGGCACTGTCCGGTTTTTCTTTAATTACTGGAAGGATTGAAAATGTGACAACCCATTATAAAGGAATAAATTGTTATACATATACACCACGGTAAACCAAAACATAACATTCTAAACGTCATTGTTGAAATATAAACCATGGTTGCCAGACTGGTTTTTTTTACCTAATTCTGACAAACGTTTAAAGTACACATCATTCAGTCTGGGCCCTCTTTAAAAATTGCAGTCCTATATACAGAATATGCATGCACACTCAGACAGAAAATCAATTTTATATGTATAGATTGTTCTCATGGTCTAGTCAGTTTATCGTTTTGCTGTCTTTTTCCGGAGCATGGGCAACGTTTTCTTTGGCCAAGAACCTTGTCTTTTGTTACATTTATAGGCATTTTTCTGAAGGGGGTTTCTATTTCTTTCAGGAACATAGCTTTTTTGCCAGAGGCAGTTAACCGTAGGAATCAGCATTTAGTGTTGCTTGCATCCTATTTTCCTTATTTTTGAATTTAAGCGGTACCTCCCGTCCCCCCCCCTCCATCCCCACTTTAGTAAACAGCATTAGCTGTTGGTGAGCAAACAATGGTATTCTCAAAATAGATGCTGCGGTTATCTTCTTCCAGATTTGGTTTCCAAACTCCCGTTTTTCATATTGTCCTGGAGCAAGCTGGGCTGTGGTCAGAATAGCATCTGCGCTGCTTGGAGTCAACTTGGGTTCTTGTATTTTGGGAATTTCCATGGCGATTGATCAAAGCATGTAAAGATGTATAAGAAAAAAAAAGCATGTTAACACTCATATTAATTCCCTGGAAAAATAATCCCAGAGCTTTAAAAAGGAGGACAAAAGAGTGACTTTTCCTAAATGGGGGGAAGCTTGAAATTGCATCAAAAAAGGAGGACATCCAGTAAGCCCAAACTTATCTAATGAAAACACTTTGGCGGTGACCACTGATGAAACTTTGTTGAGCAACCCTTCATCCTTGGGTGGGGTTATTCACAGAAGGAAAAAAAAAACTGCATTTATTGGTGCACAGTAAAAATTCATAACCACATCTAATGGGTGTTCGTTGAGGGGGGGGGGTTTACTGTATAATTGATGTTATTCTTGAGTTAAACTAATTTGCTACTTTATTACAGGGCTGACAAATCCCAGGTGTTAGGTCGTCATGGTGACTAAGATATTAGTAGAATAGTGTTTTGATTCATACCTTTATGAAACAGAAACCTGTCTGAAACAGAATATTATTTCAGTTTTGTTTCGTGCAGGTTTCGCTGTACTTTCAAGTGAATTTTTCTTGATTTTCACTTATGCACCTATCTCGCTTATGTGTCTTTTTTTCCCCCGTGGCCTTGCAACCAATGCGTATATAAATGCGAGATTACCGTATTAAATATCTTCACCTGGAAAATTTTACTTGCTAATAAATATTTAGAAATATTTATAAAATTCTACATGTGTTTTTAGGAACGGAAGTTTTTTTCCCCTCTCTCGATTGTTTCTATATTCCTTTTTCTAACATGCAAACAAGGAAACCAGTTTTTTTTTTAAAGAATTATTGCGATACTTCAAATGAAGATAATTTAAATTTGTTGTAAAAAAAACTTGTACATGAAGGGATTAAAAAGTAATTAAACAACAATTTTAGCATATTAGCTTAAGCTTTTTTGGAAAATTTTGAAAAAATGAAAAATTTCACCAAAATGGATTGACAACAGAATAATATGGGAAAAAATAAATCTGTTCTATAAAATGTGGGTAAAACGGTCAACCTATTTTCCGCAGAAAATCGTGAATTTTATAAAATGAACTGAGATTGGTCATGAAGATCACCAAATGATTCACATAAAAAACATTTTTTTTTGTTCGTACCTGCAAATCTAGGCACAAAACAAATTTTTTACCCGAAGAAAACGGTCCAAAATAATGCTTCATTTGACTTTGTGAGGGCATAGTCACCCTCTTTCTGGTTGGTAAATATGCTGCTGTAAATTCCAAGTATTTTTTGTTGCTCTCACCTTGCAATTTAGTAACTACACAAAGAAAATTTTAGGCGCCAATAGCAATTTTTTAGTCGCCATGGTGACCTGGGATTTGTCAGCCCTGATAAGATGCATAGGTAACAAAGTATATGGTATGTTACTGATGAATCGTTGATCCTAGAGGCACACTACTTTGAGTTAGAAAAAGTATCTAAATAGCTTGTAGCACTCATATGCGTTATATATGTTGCAAGGGGTTGTATAGTTATTAAAGTAAAAAAAAAGAAACAACTTTTATACAGCCCTAATTATGCCTAAAAACCCCAATTAGGAAAAATGTTGCTCTGGCTCTCCTGATGGGAAAAAAATCACATTTTGAAGTGCAATATTTGCCGAGACATTAGAATTCAAAAAATAAAATAAAGTTGAGAAAAAACAGTGTTAAATGCGGGTAAAACGGTTTACCCTTACAACGGTTCATTAGTAAAATACCATACGCCTTGTTACCTATTCACCCTATATATAGATAGATAGAGAACAACCCCCTAACATATAATCAGCTACTAGGATCAGGAAGTGATTTCTTGTAACATGGTAACATATAAAAATATAGCATAAAATATAACAATATAATATAATAGCAATATACAAATATAAACATATTTGTATAAAACCATAAATGTGCGCCTCTGGTTACATGTTAAAACAAGTGCCGCGTTATAAGCGAACTTCAATTTTTTTCTCTGTCAGATTATAAATTGTTAAAAATTCTGCTTTATCTGCTTTGCAATCGTCATTTAGATAGTTTTCTTTTAATTTTAGTTAATGAATAGGACCGTAGTCGTGAAATTGGTTTTTGGGCTCACAGGTGCTTATTCCATTAGATGTTCTCTTTCATAGAAGTTTTGTGTTATCAAAATGATTCATCAGATTGACCGAACAATTAAAATGTTCAATTATTGTATCATGGCTCATGAGTGCATGGACTCATTAAAATTTTTTCAACCAATGGGAAAGTTTTTTTGAACACGATTTGTTTTGCCATTCAAAAGTGATGTTGAACTGCAAGTGACTCCTGGTCTCCAATGAGAAATGATAATTTATACTGTTGCCCAGGACAAGTGTTTATTTTGGCATGTCCTATTACTTTGAATGGAAAAAGAGTAAACTCTGTGGCCTTCTTGGTCCAGCACCCCCTGCTCTTCCCTATTTGAAGCTCCTGCCTTAAAGCCTTTTAGAAATGGAACACCCAAGGACAGCTCTCTGGCCATGTGGCTCCACTTGGTGCCAAATATGAGTTGAAAGGACAAAAAAAATGTTGACTACACAACCAACTTTGCGACTCTATTAGATGTGTTATCTAACTCAACGATGTAATTTTCCCACTTTTTATGAATGAGAAAATCCTACTCCACTAGTTCTTCCATTATCTGTCCCTCTGTAGTAAAATACATGTCCACCGGCAAGAGTTCGGTTTTCTTTTCTTCTTAGATGCCTAAGATGTCAGTTTATTCTTTCCAGTTCTTCTTCCAACTCCTGCAAACAATTTTCTGAAGAAAGAGATCATCCGTTATACATGGCCAAGGCCATCATTTTACGGCAGCCTGATCCAACATAGAGATTCTTAGCACCCTCTGTCTTTGCATCTTATTAGCCGCTGTCATAACCAGGGACACTCAGACTGCTAAGGACTTAGAGCCTTAGTTTAGAGATAGGGGTTCATGTTTCTTTTTTTAGAGTGTTTTTTACCGTAATCCTCCACGTGCTGGCCCGTGCGGGTTGTAGGAAACTGCATTTGTTCACAATGTGTTAAACATATCTACTTACTGGCTGCACCGTGAGAATGTGCTGATTGGACCTTAAGCCTCTACCTCCTAGTCGATTCCTTCAAGTCCTCAGAATGAAGCAATTGAAGGGTCTCAGTTTAACAAGTAAAGATTGTTCAACAGGCCTATATATAATAGTCTGATATTTATATTTACATAGAATTCTTGCAGGGGTTGTAAACGATCCATTAGGCACGAGCTCATCTCAAAGAATATATTTATGCCTGGGGTCAAAAACAATCCATTGGACATAAATGAGTTAATAGGAAACAATTGTCATTCAGTCCAGTAAGTTCTTGTTATTTTTTCACTAGGGAAGCAAGCAGTAGTATCAAATTGAATATTAGTTTCAGGTGACACTTTTCCGAATGTTGGTAGACATTCTTATATAAACTCTGAAAATTTTGTGTTTTCTCGCTTTAGTTGAAAATCACACTGAGATTTTAGGTGCCAAAATAAGTTTTTTGGTCGCCATGGGGACCTGGCATGTGGGATTTGTTAACCCTTGAATTAAATTAATGAGTGGATTGATTAATTAAGAATTTAAGATTATACAGTTAAACATTTTAATCAAGTTCTCACTCTTATTTTGAACAAATTCTATAGTCCCTGCATTCCATTCCCAGCTGGAAGATTGAACATTGCATTGTTATTTATGTTTGCATGAAGCGAAATCTGAATATTGAAATAGAAAGAAAATATTCTTACCCTACTTGTATTAAAGCAGGGGGGCATTCAGAAATTTCCTTTTTTATCTAGTTTATTTGAGATTTTGGCACTTGGGGTGTTTTCACTGATTTGCTTGAGAATTTTTATTGACCATTTTCCTTTTCTAATGCACAGTCTAGCAGCGTCTTTGGGAAGTGACCAGTGTCTGAAGAGTAAGGTCACTTCACATTTCCTGAGTTCCTGAAACACAGTTTGTTGGAAAACTGGGGTTCTTAATGAGTAAAATTATGCTGTGGGCTTTCGCCAATTGAATTTTTTAGTCTTTCCCAAAAATTTTGGATAATCAACCTATAGGGCACCGGAAGCATCAGTGGTCTGAAGTCTGTACAATGTGAAATGGCTAGCCATTTTGCAGAGATGCTAGACTTCGGGCTCGGACTGTAGCATATATACAACTGTTAGTGGATAGAGCTTGTTCCTATGCATAGCCAAAAATCTCATCTCACGTGACTGTTTTAACAAGAATCGTCCAAAATGTTTTTATTGGAAATGTGTACTAATGAAGGGCAAATTGAAGATATCATATGTTGAGCTGGGGACGATAACAATTCCTGTTTGTTTTCTAGCTTTAAGAACAATTTTTGAAGTGCTATAACTCATTATTTTATATATACTGTAAGCTGTTTTTGATTTGGGTACATGTCTTTTCCAGGTGGTTCAATTGAAACATGGACAATATACACAGTTTGGATCCCAGGAAACAAGAATTACTAGAAGCTAGATTTCTGGGTAACAGAGTGAGTATTGAATCTATGTCCCACTTTACTGTGAACGTGAACTGAATCCTATGTTATGTTGATTGATGACATGTGTCACATCTCTTCCTACACTCCCCAAAGCAGAATGTTTTGCAATGTTCTGCAACGAGCCCTCAGCTAACTGAAAATGTTCTGCGGTAAAAATTTGCATATACGTAATAGCACTGGTTGTTCTGTGACGTACGTCGCACATTTTGGCACATTATGCTTTGGGCCCTACACTAAGTGTTCATTGAATTGTGACCACCTCTCAAAACTGCAATTAATGCTATTCCTTAGCGGAGAGGTTCATCGGTTTGTTCTATGTTGCCATCTGGAAGCTAATTTTGTTACGATCTGCTGCTGAGTTAGGAGGCTGTCCATTGCGCAGTCCCGTTCAGCCCAAAGAACACAGTGTTCTTAGGAAAGAAACTGTCTGTCCGCTGTAGTTCAATGGCATAACTTGCGCCCGGAAAGCGAAAGGTTGTTGGTTTGATTCTCCACAAGGAATGTGACTTGTCTTTCCAATTACCTTCGCTCGGTATCCAGTCATCTGCACTTCGTATACATGTTATTGATGTGTAGTAAAGTTCGTCATTAAAAGAAGTGTGGAAGATCTTTGGATAAATATAGACTTGAACTTAATCCCTAGATACAGTGCAGAAAGAAAATTGCTCTATTTCTAGATTTTGTTCATGGGGGAGAAAACACAGAAAAATATGGGGAGTTGAACTTGCCACTTAGCTAAAGTGCACTAAGTATTTCAGTGCATTGCAATGTGGCACTAGGGTTCTCCTGATGAAAAAAAAAGGTGATTTTTTTTTTTGTATAAAGCCTTGAACTCTATGCTCTAATTGTTGATTCAAAATAATAATAGATGTTGTACCAACATAAATATCGTTGGACTTCAGACTTTTTCTTTTTTCGTATTAAAATTTTGTTAATTTGCTCGTTATTTTACCAAAACTCATTAAATCTGTGAAAGAATGAAAATGTGCAAATTATTAAGCAACATCATGCAAGTCAGAAACACGTCATAACAAATGAATCCATCAGTTGCGCAGGAAACAATCTTGCCAGTAGGATGTTTTTTGTTTAGTTGTTGCTGGGTGGCCTTTTGGTTGTCCATCGAGTGAATCCAAAAACCTGTATCATATACGTGATAATACTTGATTAAATTTGAGTGATTAGGAGAAAAAACCAGGTGGGTGATATGAAAATAAGCATCCTTAATAATCAACACGATTTGTTTCAATTAATAAGCAGTCAGTTAATTTTAATCAAAAAAAATTTTTTTTAAATAAAAAAAACCAATTTGTTTCATACCCTGATATAACGACTATTTTAATGAACATTTCCAAATGGTTTCTATTCTGCCCTACAGGAGGCATTATCAGAAAAAACCCATGTATTTGAGTTACTGAGGCATCAGCCATTTTGTGACGGAAAATTTAAATTTTTCTTCAACAAAGTTCCAAATGAAATCAAGCAGCACAGATATATTCAGCAAACTACATCCAAAGCGATGGAGACATCAATAACTCAAATATATGAGTAGACCTGTTGTAGAGGACTTCAACCTTTTTCTGGTAGTGAGCACTGCCTGTGCCAATCATCAAGAGAAGAGCACCTTTACGGCCCGTTTGATGTGGAAATGCATGAAATCAGGATGTGTGTAATTTTAGTTTTTTAATGCAATTTGTCATCATCAACAACAGCAACCATTTTCAATCCACTGCTGGATGAAGGTCTCTTCTAAATTTTTCCATTTTGCTCTGCCTGATGCTTTAGTCATCCAGTTGACTTCAGCCATGTTTCTGATCTCGTCGATCCATCTTGCGTGGGGATGCCTTCTTGGACATTTAACACCATAGGGGTACCAATCTAGAATACTTGTAGTCCATCTGTTGTCTGGTCTTCTTGCAATGTGTCCAGCCCATTTCCATTTTTAGATGTTTAATTCTTCCCATGATATCATATACCTTTGTTCGGTTCCTTATCCAAATGATTCGTTTTCTGTCTCTCCTTGTGATGCCTAGCATACATCTTTCCATGCTCCTTTGTGTTGTGCGTGGCCTTTGTATCGTCTTGCTTGTGAGTGTCCATGTTTCAGCTCTGTAAGTCAGTGCTGGTAGCACACACTGGTTAAACACTTTTCTTTTCAGGCATAATGGCATGTGATTCTTCAGTTTTTGCCAAAAGTGCTCCATCCAATCCTGATCCTTCTCTCTGCTTAAATGTCTGGAGCTTAAAATCAGCATTTTAAGCTCCTATTATCTTCCAACTCTTACTTTACAATATCACAATTAAACTTCCTGTCATCTTCTGTAATCCGCTTTCGTATTGTCATGCAAAGTTCTGCATATTCCGCTTTTCATTTAGGGTCATTCTTCTTAATCTGAAATTCTCTCCGGTCTTTCATCAGTTTCTTTGTTTCTTCTGTTATTTTCTTCACCAGTTTGATTTCTTTTTCTCCAGCGACTTCTTTCGCTACTGCTTTTAGGGTAGTAGTTAAAGTTCTGATCATTGTGGGGGTGGGGGGGGGGTGACATTTTGTTCATCTTCAGTGGTGTTATATAGCAAATCAAATCGGTTCTTCAGCTCTAGCTGGAATTTATATTGATGTTCTTGTGAAGCTTTGCCATATCGGTACAGTTTTTGTATTTTTGATAAGTTTCGCTCTTTCCATTCTAGTGTTAAGCCTTCTAAATCTTACTAGTCAATGATCATTTCCTGTATTGAATTTGTTGAGATCACTGCAGTCTTGGATCATATGTTTCTTATTAGATAGGCCTAGGATGTAGTCGATTTCACTTTCTGTTCCAGTTGTGCTTCTCCTGGTTCACTTTCTTTGGGGTTTCTTCTTGAAAAACATTCATGATGCATAAACTGTTCGCTCTCTGCAAATTCGTCTAGTCTGTTTCCCCTGTCGTTTCGTACACTATAACCATGACGTCCAACTGAGCTTTCACCATTTCTTTTCTCTCAAATTCTGGCATTGAAATCACCCATTAATATTTTGATATGATGGTTTCCTTTACTATGCATCTCGTCTAATTCTTCATAAAAGTCTTCTATTTCCTCAGAATAGCTTGTTGTTGGTACATAGACTTGTATAATCTTTATTCTGTATCTGTTTGATATTTGCATAACCAACTTTCAATTCCATCAGATGTACTATCCAACTCAACAATGTGATTTTTCCACTTCATATGAATGAAAAATCCTACTCCACTGATTCTTCCATTATCTGTTCCTCTGTAGTAAAATACATGTCCACTGGCATGTTCGATTTTCTCCTCTTCTTTTCTTCTTACTTCACAAATGCCTAAGATGCCCCAATTTATTCCTTCCAGTTCTTCCAACTTCTGCAAACAATTTTCTGAAGAAAGAGATCGTCCGTTACACCTGGCCAAAGTCATCATCTTATGGCAGCCTGGTCCAACCCAGAGATTCTCATCACCCTCTGTCGTCATGTCTTGCTGGTGGCTGCCATAACCAGGGATACTCAGACTGCTGGGGACTAAGGGCCTTAGTTTATAGACAGAGTTCATACTTCTTTCTAGAGGGTTTTTGACCGTAATCCTTCACGCACTAGCCAGTGAAGGTTGGAGGAAGCCCATCCTCATCCGTTCACCATGTGTGACTTACACCATGGCTACTTACAGGCCCCAAAGCAGAATGTTTAGCACTGTTCTGCGACGAGCCCTCAGCTGACTGGAAATGTTCTGCGATAAAAATCCCCATACATGTAATAATTTTTTTTGCACTTTTTGTTAAAATTCTTTCAAATTGTTCTGCGACGTATGTCGCAGATTTTGGCACATTCTGCTTCGGGGCTTACAGGCTGCGCCATGAAAAAGTGCGGATTAGACCTTAAGCCTCCACCTCCTAGTCAATTCCTTCAAGTCCTCTAATGAAGCAATTGAAGGGTTTTCTTCCTAGCTAACAAGTAAAGACTATTTAGCCGGCTTATGTAATTTGTATAAGGTGTTTAATCAAACTTTGATCAAGTGCTCATGAACATGAAATCGAACCTGGGCATAGAGCAATAGGTTTAAGATGCCTGACCTATAGTATCTCCTTTGAGGCAGAATTGAAACTGTTTGAAAATATTCATTTGAATTGCTGCTAGGTAACGTTGAATCTTTTTTTCCAGGCTTTGTGCGTAGAAATCTAATTATTTTCATATGTGCCTGACATCACACATGCTTTTTGAAATTGTATCTGAATGCACATCCATGACTACAGACCCTTTAGGTCCCATGTTAGGGACCCAAATTTTACATATATTATTTTCATTTTTTTCCTTGTAAACTCATAATTTTCTCTAGTATACCCACACTTTCAGGGACAGTGAGCTTCTATTATGTAAGCAACAGATCATGGTTGTGCGCAGTCCATTTTGTTCTGTAGGTGTAAAGTAGCCCCAGATTATGGTACATTATAAGTTTTGGGGGTGGTAGACTATAAGAACATCATTCATGAGAAAGATTTTTATAAATCCAAAAAAAAAATTTTTAATTGAAAAATTTAAAAAGTTCAATAATTGAAGAAAGCCTCGCGGCTTAGCCCTCCCCCCCCCATTCTAGAATTCATGTGAGGTTAATGAATTGAAGCAACATAAACCCCTTTCTGTACAATCTATCGTTTTTAACTGCTATTCTGATTATTTATGTCGATTCCTGAAGTTGTTCTTTGTATTTTATGAGTCTATATTCATTTATTGAACTTTTTTTTTAATGCATATGTATTTCTCTTTTACTTTTCCATGACAAATAAAGGGATTTGCAAATAACGGACTACAAGAGCAAATGTTACAAGCTCAAGCAAGCCAAACTGCAGCTGCTGCACTCGGTGGCAGTTGCTTGAACCTGACTACAGGCATGGTCAGCAACAGCAACAGTAACAATAATCAGGATTCGAACCTGAGCGCAGCCAGTGGAGGCTCTGCCCACAGCGATAAAGAACCAGAGGTGGGTATAGTTCTGTATAATCAAATGACTATTGCTCATTATTCTTGTGCAGAATGTGTTATACTTTGATACCTGTGTGTGTTACACGTCAGCACCTAAGATTGTTAGTGGTCTCTAGACAGCACCTAAAAATAAGGAAAAAAAAATTATTTTTTTTTATACATGTAGAAAAGTTTCTGAATATTTGCACAGCTGTGGGCTTTAGTGAAAAAAGACGAACATGCTTGGTTGCTAAGAAACTTGGCTGGCGCTCAAGTTTATTTTGATTTGTCAAGTTCTACTTCGCAAATCAAAATGCAAAAGAAGCTTTTTTAAACCTTCTGCATAAAACCGCCTACCAGTTAAGCATTGTTTCTGAATTGCACACCACAATTTTGAAACTGCTTAGTTTCAGACTTTGCTACGGGAGAGTCCATAAAAATATACATCCTTTTGTCCCTAAACTTTGTTCCCATGTCTTTGAGATAGGGTTAGGTTTTTTAAATTTTTTCAAAAAAATCTGAAACTGATCTGAATTATCTTGATTACGAACAGACTTATCGATTTGCAAGAATATTCATTGCTGCACTTTTCATCATTCTCAGTTATACAAAAATGAAATGACGATGTAATAATGTTAGAAAGCATTTAATTTACATGCTGGAAGAACCAGTTAGAGAGTTATTGTGCAGTTCTTTTTTTTTTCATAGCCAGACGCTAGTTTCTTTTGAAATGCCTCTTGTATATTGATGTTATACTTTTCCAGCGCTGTGTTTTTTTTTTGATTCAATCGTAATTTTTTCTCTAGTCTCCTGACAAATATACTCAACAACACAGAACTCCTACGACAGAAAGAAAAAGGAAAAGAAAAGAAGATGTCCAGCCGCCTTCTGGTGAGCTGAATTAAACTTTTATTTAAACTTACTATACTAACTCTATATCTGAGAAACATTTATGGCGGTATTCACCGGCATAGTTTAAACTACAATCGCAGGTTAAATAATTAGCGATCGACACGGATTGGCTAAATTGAGGATTTTAACCAATCCGTGAGCTAATCCTTTAACCTGCGATTGTAATTGAAATTGTGTTGGTGAATATAGCCGTTAGGCAGCAGTTTTTATTGTGGTTAGTATTCTAGGGTTAATCGTATTTCAAATAAAAATCTGTTGAAGTTATGCAATGATTTCCTATTGATTTATCAACATAAACTGATCTTGCAAGAATCTATGGTTGGTTTTCAATACTAATGTTTGTTTTTTTAAATTATTACAAGGATTGAAAAATCTAAGATTAAAGTATCACTCATAGACCAAAACCAGGTTCCTTGGTGATGTAAAGTAATGTATATATTATTGCCAAAGCCTGAAACTGGCCAGTTCGGGAATTGGCCAATTTTGTTGCAAATTGACTCAGCCAATGTCCAAATTTCGAGCTTTGGCAAGTCAATTCACGAAGTGGCCATAGATCCCTAGCAAAAGTCTGATAATAAAAGACATGATTCAGGGTCATTACCAAGTTGGCATATTTTTTTACGATAACTATGTCCACATTAGCTATGGCAGCCTATCAAATCATGATGCAGTAATAATTTTTTTCTTCAAAATTTGACAGAAAAACTATATGTCTACATTATTATACAAATAGGTTTTTTTTCAAAAGTTGGCAATGAAAAGAAAAATTGATTTGGCACCTACCAGACCGTCTTACATCAGTACATCAAACTTTGCAAAGGGATCTCGATCCACTTCACGAATTGGCCGGCTAAAGCCTGAATCATTTCTGAAAATCAGACTTTGGCCGAAACTGTTGGCCAATTCAAGCTTTGGCAGTAACATATACATGGATGTTTGTAATAATAGTCATGAAATCAGTGGAAGTATTGGGAGGCTTAGGCTCAAGATGGTGGCAAATATTTTGGGAAAGGGATTTGTGTGTGTGTGCTTGTGCCCATGGGCCCAGACAGGTTTAAACTTACATTTCTAGCTGTTAAGGATGAGTTGCAGACCTATTTACATGTATGCCATACATGTTGGTGTTTCAATAATAAAAAGACTGCTGGTGTGGGGGCGGGCGGTTGTTTAGTTTAAACCAACGTTGGTTTTAACAAGGGTTTAACCCACGTTGGTTTTAACCAAGCGGTTTTTTTAAAAAAAATCTCATAAAAGTGGCCTGAAAGTAAATTTTCTTTCATATCAAGTATTTTAGTTGCTGAAAATTATATACAGTATCAAAATTTCTCATTCTTACCGTGTTTTCTAATTTTGTGTTACATTCTGATGCTCTATATCTTAAGCAAATTCATGAATGAGGATTGCATCACACATATGTGGTGGTGTATTATCTCACAGGCTTTCCCCCCCCTTCACAAAGAAGCAGCAACAGTAGTGACTTCACTGCCATGCTAAGGGTAGGTGGTCTTATAAGAAGAGCAGTTCGCAGCACATCGCATACTGTATATCGCCGCCAGGCTTAATATTGAATTGTTATTTTTTTACATATTTTTTCAACATTACCCCCAGTTAATAATCAAGGTTCTACTGTACAGTAGTAAAAGCCCAAAATTGGCCAGTTCATGAAGTGGCTGGTGATCGCTGTCTAAATAATTTTCAGTTAGAAATTCCTTGAAATATCCATTGTGCTACCGTTTGGTTAGGATGTACAGTAGTAAGTGATTTATGAAAAATAATCAGCTATATACAGGATGATTATAATTATAAAGGTCTGATTTCAAAACACAAATGAGAACAGTTGGTCAGAATGGCTTGAAAATTTTCATGGGTCCATTACATGAAGCAATGGAATTTTCTTTGGCAATAGAAAAAAAATACTTTAAAATATACAAGTTGATGATGCTTTACTAGGCCAGCGGTATAATATATTTTGTTATCAAGGAAACAGTTATTTTCCGGATATGATACTGAGGTGAACTCGCATCACGTCAGTATCATATCCGGAAAATAACTGTTTCCTTGATATCTCAGGCTGAGAAAAAAGCCATCTATATTTTGAGATGTTTCCATGAATTACAAAATTGTGATTTGCTAATTGCGTTATCATTTTACTTTGACTGGCTATCATATCCATTTTGCAAGCAAATTTCCCATGTGCTGGATGAGTAGTGCCATCTATTTTACATTTTAAAGTATTTTTTTCCTCTTTGCCATACAAAATTCCATTGCCTCAGGAACATTCATGCAAATTTTTAAGACATTCTGTCTAGTGGTTTTTATTTTACAGTGTTTTGAAATTAGAACTTTAGTTATAATCACCCTGTATATCGTAAATCATTGCTAATTAATCTGCATTAATTATATTTCATTAAACACATTGTATTTGCCTAGTTTTTATCATGGTTTTTGCAAAATAGCATCCTAATTAAGCGTATTGAGAGAAAGTAACTGGAGAAAACATCTTTATTATAGGGTTAATAATAACATTATGAATCATACAACACAAAGTATTTCCTTGAGTTAAGTTATAAAATAACTAAATTGCAAAATTTGGTTTTTATTAAAATGTAAGAAATATTTACAGATTAATATGGGAATTGTGTTAATTACATTAATAAACATTTTATTTTAATTAATAGAAGTTTGAATGATTTTTCAGAAATTTTATTATTTTTAATGTAAATGCTATTGAAACCAACCTTACCAACCCTGCTGGGGGGGGGGGGGGGTCAAACCTATCATACTAGCTTAGCTTTCTCGACTTGTCTTGTTCAGGAAAAATCTCTGTTCATGTTGAATAAAGATTATTATGGTTGTTTTTAACGCTCTTCCTACTTCCTTAGTTAAGACATACACATTTGAATAGCACAGCTAACAGTCATTGCAATGAATACTTTTTACAAATTTCATGCCAGGCAAATTTGCCCAATGCAATGACAGAAAAAAAATAGAAGTGTCCATTTTGCCTGTGTTGCATGGTTCAAGGGTTATCTTAATAACAAAATCTTTTTTAACCCAAATTCACCATTAGCATGTTACCTCTAACTACACTATCCTGTATCATTGTTTATCAACAAAGAAACAGATTTTTATGCATGGTATAAGCAGATTGGTCTGTGTTCAGTGGTAAAGAACACTCACTGTTTGCAGTCATATGCTATTCAACAGATGCAAAAAAGGTAGATAGAACTACTAAGAATTTTGAAATGTATTTTGTGTGAGCTGCCATTCATTTTTTTATTAAATTGAGGAGTTAATATTGCAGTATGAGAGTATTGAACATTACTTTGCCTTTATCTGAGTGTTAGAGGAACCTTGCAACAGCATCCCTGGCACAAGGTTTAAAAAGTCACTGAAATCTTCTCCCAGAAGGAGTTATTAATTCCCAGTAAATATGACTCTTGTAAGCCAGTGGTAGATGGTATTGCAAGATCCAACTCAAATCATATGTTGTCAAAAACTGGTGTGATAACCTTGTGGGTGCAAATTAGATGAAGATGAATCTATTGTGTATTTATTACTCTCAGAGGAACAGAACTACAAAGTTTTCAAAATAAAATATATTTTCAAATTTTATTATTTATTCAATTCATTTGGTCAAGAACTGAATTTGTCTCAGTGATGAATGTTTCTTGCATACAGTAAAACTCTGATTAACCGTCACTTTCTGTTATTCGTCATTGTCTGAAAAAAAACCAAACAGAAAAAACAACCCTAGATTATAAGGTCCAAAAAGATTGGATTACTGTTATGGTCTGTGCAAATGCCACTGGCAATCATAGATTACTCCTGCTTGCAATTAGTAAATCCAAAAAACCATGTGCTTTTAAAAATTTTAATATGAATGCATTTTTTCTGTGAACTATTATGCCCGAAAAAGTGCTTGGATGGTGTGAGTGGGCAAATGACCCGACACACCCCTTTTGTGAACTCAAAAGTGATGATGGCAAAATAACATGCCTCTTTCTCCCTGCGAATACAACTACTCTTATCCAGCCTATGGACCAGAGCATGAAAATATGAATCGACGTTACAGAAAAGCTTTTATAGAATGCTTGCTTTCATCTGATGATGCCATGACTGTAAAAGAATTTTGGAAGAGTTACAACATAAAGGACTCTATTTTGGATGTCGCCACTGCCTGGGCTGACCTTATATTGAAGTTTATATTGATCGCTTTGTGTGTGTGTCAAATTAAATACAATATGTATGTATTCACTATTGTTTTTAAATATTTTATTTCAATTTTCGTCTCAAGCTCACAGTGAAATCACGTTACTGTACATATGTATTAAGAGATGTAGGTTATCTGTCACAGCCTTGGTTCGGACAGTGACAATTAGTTTTACTGTATTTACTTTTCACTGTTACTTGAATAATCTTTTTTCCCCTCTTAGCTGTGAGTGTGAAAATATTTTTTCTCCCCCATTTCAGATCTGGGTTACACTGGTAAAAACACAAGGTCTGAATCAGCCAAGAAAATCAATGATTATTTCAAGGTGAGAATCTTTCGAGCAATTCAGCTGAGAAATGTTGAGTTCACATGAAATAGGTTGCATCTGTGAATGTGGGTATTATATACTGCTACTTAACGGTAAACTTACATTGAAACATTCCTCTGTGTAATTTCTAATGAATTGGTACATGCCAGAACGTGTGTTGTGAATGTATGTGTACCCCTAACGTATTTATGTTGTCAGTATGCTTTCTTCGTGTTCTAGGAGGTGCTGCCATCTGTCTTCAGATGTGAAAAGGTTTACATTGGGATTTTCATAATTTTAAGTTCCTTCTGCTAAAAATATAATAGTTCAAATTGGTAACATCCTACTGTATTATCTATTGATGAATGTTGCTTCAGCAATTATGTTTTCAAATCTCTTTTTATTGTTATTTTTTTACAGTTATTATATTATTGTACAAGGATGCAAATCCAATCATTGATGAATATATCTGATTTATTTTATCGTCTGTTAGAATAAAATTTTATTTCCATTTATTTTTACATGAATACATCTTTTAAATCATTTGATGATACCTAATACATCACCAAATGCCCAAATACTATAAATGCTCATATCTCAGGAAGTGTGAAATTCAAGTCAGAGTCAATGGTATTGTCAGATAGATATTGCGGAGACAAAACAAATGATACCATTTTGGTTTTAATATATCTTCCTGTTTTGGGCATCACACTGTCCTGATTTGTAACAAAATTGTCTTTTGTTATGTCTCATGATATACAAGGTAAACATAGATCTTATTGAGAAAAATCACACAATACCCTACATATGTGAAGATGACTTCTTCAGGTTTAGTTACCAGAAAATATGTCACATTGCACTGTGGCTGTGTGAGACACAGCCTCAAGCAATTTTTTTGGTACACATATATACAATGAAATTCTTGCATAGCTATAGTCAAGGAACCAGAGAAATGTATTATTGTAAACGATTGATGATTTTGTAAATGGAATACATTAATACAGTAGAGCATCGATTATCAGAATACCGATCAACCAAAACATTGGTTAACCAAAAACGTTCCATGTCGGCAAATTCAAATGTGGACGTTTCACTAGCTGCAGATAGCAGCAGGTAGTGCTCCCCCCCCCCATGCCAGGACTGGTTCGAATGTGATGTTGATGACCCTGGCTATCAGGTATTGATGGACGATGAAATCATTGGCAGTGTCATCGACGACGAGGAAGAGCCTAGTGATGACGACCGTGAAAAAGGACCATCCAGTAAAGAAGCTTTTCATTGTCTTGAGACAGCTATGACGTGGTTAGAAGAACAAGAAAAATGTGATGCTGTCCAATTGCTATCTTTAAAATGTTTGAGAGATTTAGCTTCCAAAATAATGAGTCTCGGCTCTGAAGCAAAATAAAATTTTGGACTTTTCCTAAACTATAGGCCTACTTTAATGGCCCTTTTGAACTTCTCAAACTAGACTAGTCAGTTCTCTGTGCTATTTGTAAGACGAGTGGTACAAAATATATAGCTTTGTGTTTAATATCACTCTTTCTTTGTTTTATGTTACTCCTACAACACTGGAAATTATTATTTTTTCAATTATCCGAAAAATCGGTTATCCGAACACTCCCAGTCTCCAGTTGTTTAGGATAATCGATGCTCTAATGTACTATGGAAAGTGAATGGGGACCAGAGAGTAATATTGTCATAGAGGGTATCACTCATATACTAGGGTTTCCACTACACCCTTTATAATTAATTTATTGTTTAATTATCAACTGAGAGGTTATTTGGATATAACATAAGTTTGTTTGAAAAGATCATTGGTTAATATATATACATTTTCAGAAAGTTCACAGGTATATGTGAATGAGCAGTAACGTGACATCACCCTGCAATGATTTTAAGCCCAAGGGATTCTGGGAGATTACCCCCAGGACCATCTTAAGAGCATCATGGGCCCCCGGGCCAATTGGTTTTTCTGAGGCCCTACCAGGAAAATTCTCGAAAATTTCAGTTAGTTCTTATGCTTGTGAGGCCCCTTTTTTCTTGAGGCCCCCGGGCCGTGCCCGGGTGGGCCCATGCGTTAAGACGGCACTGATTACCCCCTCCCTTTTTCTCAAGAGTTATAAAGGTCATTGTGTATATTAGAAAGGGTGTGATGTTTCTTGGCTTAGAGGGATGGTGTGCTAGGAAGAAGTTTTGGGGAGCTCATGATATTTATTAACATAGTATTTTTGTAAGTTATTTATTGTATCTTAAAACAGGCTGTGTGTGTTGTTAATTAAAAATATGTAATTAAGTGCATTTATTCAAAAATAAATGATTACCATTGATGCTGCTCTGAGGTGATTTACAAACTGAAAATGAACCTAAAGAATTATCAGTAATAATATAATTGTGGAAAAAATTGCAATAACAACTGCTGTTAATCTTTATTTCTTTCTTTCTACAGTATCCACATTCACCACAGAGCACCCCTCTGCAATCTCCATTATCGGCAGCTATTAGCGGCGGCTTGGATTATTCAGTGCTTATGGCTCAATCCCTGCAGAGAACTGTACAAATGACCCACAGGGCTGTGCAAACTGACCTGACAATTAACAAGATCAAGGAACTTGAAAATAAATCTGCGATGGACCTTGAAATCAGAGACAATAGGATCGACGAATTGCAAAGGGTAATGAAAACATAGGGAGGGGAAAATAGATAATTTTGCATCATAAATTTTATAAATAATGCAATAATGTACTACATGAGAGGATAATATGAAATATTAATTGCAGATGGCCTGTGTTGTGATAAATTCAATCCCTTGTATTTATCACAACAGAGCACTCACAGTATTATCACCTGTAGAACCCTTGCTCTACAGGTTTTCACTTTACGTGATATTGCTGTAACATGATTTTCAAAAGTTAATTTTAGAAGTTACGACCCTCAAAATTTGGTCTGTAGTTTGATTTTTTGAATCCTGAAAATGGGCTAGCAAATTTAGAGGTATGACATAATTGCAATGACAAAATCTGTTGGATTTATTGATATGGATGAGATAAATATGGGAGAAATGCTCAAATCCACATTTCACCAGATCTCACCCGTGAGCATCTTTTGGTAACACATCGACAGTGCCATCAAAATTTTAAAGGAAATGATCCTAATGAATCTAGAATTGCCATTTTCAAGGGATATTCAGAACTCTCTAGTTTTGATCTTAAAGCTTTTATAAAATGACAAAGAATGCTGCTTTTGTCAGCTGCTTTCATTAAAAAAATTATCAGGCTATTCAGGAAAGGAAATATTCGCATTCACACTAGAATTAATCAGAAGTAATAAAGACAACAGTAAAAAGTAATAATTACATTTATTCAGATAGCCTTAAACTGATGAGATTTATTTATAATTTTTAATTATTAGTTTGAAAAACTTTATTTTGCTGCTGGAAGTTGGGTTTATTTTTTTCTTGTCCTTCTGGAGGAAATTCCTATTCCAATTTTTTACTCATGCTAAATTCAACTTACTTTACACGATTTTGTCTTACGTGCTCATTTTGGGGAACGAATTAATCGTGTAAAGTGAAAGACGTCTATATGAGCTTTTTTGATGACATTATAAAAATTTGTGTTCCTTAAATAAACTTATCAATTCATTTCAGGCAATACAATCAATATTTCATTGTGGTAGCGTATGATGCCTCTTTATATGTGTGTCTGCTAGAAAGAAATCTAAAGAAATCTTTTGCATCTTAGATGCATATATCCCAGGGCTCCCACTTGTCCTACTTTGTGGTAAAATGTACTACTTCTGCTCTACTTTTTCAGTTTTGTCGTACTTTTTTACCAAATCCTATCAATAAATTCACAAATTCAAAAAAAATCAATTCACATAATTGATTTTAATTCAAGAGGGAATGATTGATATATTGCCAAATATAGTAGATTTCAATTAATGATTTTGCCAAAGCAGAAATTCGATTGTTTTTAAAGTTATTTGTGGGGGGTGTATTATAGACAACCATTTGGTTGTTTATTAATTTTTTACTTGCTTAGTTTAAGGGTTCAAAAAGTAGAATAACTAGTCATTAAAAACTTCTGCCTGGATAAAAAAATAATTTTGTATTCACTTCATGGTCTTGGACAGTAACTAACATTCGTCGTTTTGTATAAAGGTGACACAACAGTTTGCATAACAAAGCAGTTGGGTACACAGGCCTATTCTAAGTTTTGTGACTCTGATGCTGCCCAGTAACATTTAATGGTCTTCCATATTTTTATGACATGCAGAGACATAAACAATATTTACAATGCTCAAGTAAAGAGCTAGAAATGAAAGTGCTTCATTTGTCAAAAGCGCTTACACTGGCATTGACAAGTAATATGTAAACAAATCCCTTTAAAAAAAAGAGGGATGGACAATGCAGTAAAACCATCCGATTCACCTTGACTTCTTCACATCGGACCTTGTAATTTACACATTTTGCACTATGCTTTTGAAAGTGGTCTTGAAGGAGAGTCATTCTTAGAAAGTTCATAATTTGCTGTGCGTTGTCAAAGAGAGGTGACAGACACTTTTTGATGACTAAAAAAAAAGAATGTAATTTACATTGTGAGGAGAGACAGAAAAGAATTATCTGTGGCTGTGCTAGTACACTGTTTTGGCCAAAAATTGTTTTTGTAACCAAGTCATATGTCAGTTTGCTTTGGCTTGAGTCAATGTTACAGGATGCTAAAACAGTGCTATGAAAATGCTACTAAAACTTATGCTATGATTCTGTTGTCTGGGGGGGGGGGTACCGTCCTCTGTTCTACTTTTCTAATTTTTTAAGTGGGAGCCCTGACGTATCGTCATTAACTGTCTGGAAATTTGAAGCTAAGAAAGATATTGAATGTTTGAAAGTGAATCAACTTGTGTTCACCTGTTTTCATCGTATTTCATGAAAAATGGAAAACTAATTCAATATCCTTTGATATAAACCCAGGGACTACATATAGCAGATCAGCATGGCTTGATAAATCCCAGGCATCAGGTCTCCATGGGGACTAGAGGCACATGCAGGGGGCTATGCTCCCCCATGCCAACCAAAAATTAGTATTTTGGTGAAGAAATTAAAATGTTGCAAGAAAATACCCTTTATATGCTAAATTAACAAATTTCTATTAATTTAAATGGGTTTTGAAGGGTAGTAACTCAAAATATTTTGAGAAGAAAATTTTTGTGGCCCCTCACCCTCCAAGCCTTTTATGCCCTCTTCAAAAGGTCAATTTTGTATATGCCCTGATGGCATCTATGAAATTGGTATTGGGGCCTAAAATTTTCTAAAAAGTGATTGCTGAATTAGAATCTGATTTCATTTTATAAGGCATTAAGTTCTGGAAATATGGAAAATATGGACTGTTTTTCATGAAAAAAAAAAATCATGCTTTGCTCTTAGGAAATTTCACCAGTGCCTAAATATTTTTCTGGATTTGTCAAGTCCTGCTGATCAGTTGATGATTGGTTTGTTTCCTGTGGGGGGGGGGGGAGAAGTTTTTTAACTTTTAAATCCAGATGTGAACAGCTTTCCTGTCAACATTTTGGTACAGTGTTACAATCAATTTATTGTTGTAGCATTTGGAATTGTTCACAGCACTATTCATTCTATACCCCTGTTTTGATTCTGTCCTTGCTTGGCAGTGATAAGACAAATACATTGAATCATGTTCAACATGGTTGACATTATCATTCACTAACATCGCACAAATCACGACTGCACAAATTTTTAGCTTTCACTCATCCTGAATATTCAGCTATGCTATTTTGTCACCAATAATATGTATGAAAATTGTGCAGTTTGGCAGTACTATTAAAAGTGCAATGAAAAATGTAGGTGTTTCAAAATAGAATCATCCGGTTTAAAAAAATTGTTTCATTTTGATTGAATAATGTATAGGTAGAAAGGGGGAAATCTCAAGTTTTGTGCAGTTGCCAACAGGTAGCGCTAACACTCTTCCTTCGGCTGCCCTTTCAATGTTTGTCAAGATGGCAACTGCACAATAGAAATTGTTTTGTGTTCTAAACTTCACAAAGTGTGAGTCTGTAACAACTGTTCATCGTGCTTTTTGTCAACAATACCCTGGTGTTGAACTTTCTATCGCTCAAGAGCATTATGCGATGATATTCGAGACACGAGTTGTCTGTATAAAGAGAAATTCCCTGGCCGTCCTCACATGTCAGACGAAAATGTGGAGTGCATCTGATTGCACGTAGTCCACAGAAATCCACTCGCAATGGATGCAAACATGCTTGCAAAAGTTTGGGACGAATTTGACTACCGTATAGACATGCCGTGCATTCCAATGTGGACATATTGAGCACCTTTAATTTGGTTTGTAAAAAACTTTGATTAGCTATATAATATAAAATTAATCTTAGGTATCTATATTCAATATTTTTCGTTATATGTGCATTTCAAATCGGGTGATTCTTTTTGAAACGCCCTGCAGTTTGAGTTTATGGGATTTATTTTTCTCCCAATTGTTGATACCCGACTGGCTGCACAGGCAGATACAGGGGAAGGAGTGATTGACTCCCCTTTCAGTGAAAAATTTGTGTTATTGGCATAGGCGGAGGTGGACATCCTCTCATTCGAGGAGCCTGCATCCGCTTATAACTGGTTGGGTATTTACAAAGAATCAAGCTTTACGATCAAAAAGTTCATTGTATTGCCTTATTATTTGTGAATGCAATTCTACTTTCCTTGTAATTCAGAATGTGTGACTATGGCTAGCATTAATTTTGTTCTAATATATTTTATTTACCCGTTCTTTTCATTTGCAGTCCAGCGAAGAACTGAAGAGGCAGCTGCAAGCACAGCAGAAGGCATTAGAAAAACAAAAAGAAAATATTAACAAATGCCTCGCGGTCACCAAGCAGCTTCTAATAGAAAAGGTTTGTTTATTTGTCTGTCTCGTTAAAGTTTTTTTCCTGTCAATATTTTCATTGTTTTGTGTGTTATGCTCACAGCTGTTATG
This sequence comes from Pholcus phalangioides, assembly GCF_987345545.1. Classification (NCBI taxonomy): domain Eukaryota; kingdom Metazoa; phylum Arthropoda; class Arachnida; order Araneae; family Pholcidae; genus Pholcus; species Pholcus phalangioides. The sequence continues at coordinate 3,484,876 of NW_028301618.1, forward strand.
CTAGCCATTCCTATGCCCTTTGCAAGAATTTGAATTTAGCCTCTTCTGGCCCATTTAAGCCCATTCTGAGCACCCTTCCAAGTGGGCCCAGCATGGGTGCACCTGTTGCACCAGCCTAGTTATGGCTCTGATTATGCTAGTGGTGTGTCTCTCCCAGACAGTTCTTTCTTACTGCCCTGATCAGGGTGTCCGGAATAAAAACTACCCAAATTAATCTATATATATAATTGATTTTCTGTGTGTGTGTATGTTCTCTATACAAATCTACAGTTTTAGACCGATCAAATTGGATTTTTCCTCCCACCTTTTGTTTTTTGTAAATAAGATAGGAATTCAAAATAGTTTGATCTAACCTGTTGAAAAAATATTTCTTATAGTATTTCTTTCCCCTTTTTCGAGCAATAAAGTAATCTCCGAGATATTGGTCTATAATATCTACTGCTCCCGTATTTTTGTTGTAATCTGTTACAACTGTAGATTTTTTCACAACTTTGTTATGGCACTGTACATCTACCATGTCATTTGTATGGACAGTTAGATAACATTATAGTTTTGTACTGCCATCCGGTATGTAAAATAAGAAATGGATTGTTTTTTAATCTTTTCGGTGCATTACTTTGAACACTCCAGCCCGGAAATATCAAGAACACGAGAAATAGAGGGCGAAAGCTCAGCCCATCATTTTGATGGGTGTGAGAGGGAAGGGGTTAAGAACCCTGTACTTTTTTTTAAAACCTGCATACATTTCATTCGTGGGGAATGATTTTGCATATTTTGCTACTTTTATTGTACAGAGCATTTTTTAATGATTTTTTGGTCATTTTTAGGCATATTTTCAAATTTTTTTAGCATTATATTTATTTCCAATGAGAGGATAGATTTTTTTTCCCTAGTGAAAGACTTATATAAGATTAAAGGGTAGGAGATTATCTTTGTAGTCACAGGGCATTTGTACATTCATTCTAGTGACATTATCAATTTCTTCTCCCCTTTCTTCCAACTGGACGGAAAATATTTTAAGGAATAGACCCGTTGCTAGTTTTGTCCTCAAGGTTGTCTAGTTCAGTGTTTCTCAACGGGCTGGCTGCGACCCCACTGTCCTTTAATCCCTCAATAATAGTGTGGCTATAATTAATTCATCATCCAGTTGATTCTGAGCAGGTCCTGTGGATAACAAAACCTTAATATTTTCACATTCTTCCCTGTTGTTGGGCAATCATCTCCATACATGAGCAGATACCCAAGACTTCTACACCTTCACTTATATTGGAGGGGGGGGCGATTGTTCACCTCTGCTCTTCTGTTCATGCCAGTAATACACAATTTTTTTAGTGAACAGGGCTAGGGGACCATTGCCCCATTTGCCTATGGGGGGTCATAGACAGTTGCAGGGCCTAGATGTTGTTTCCCTTGTTGAGCCTACCTGTGTCACTTATTCATTCTGTGATATACAGTTAGTAAACTGAAGATTTTCAGTATAAGCAACAGCTAATTTTTTTTAAATATTATTAATACTCCTCATTCTTGTATTATTTTGGTAAAATTAATGTTAATGGAAATAGAAACAGAAAACAGGTCTTTTTCTGCTTTATATGACACATTTTTTCAATACGCGCACCACTCTATGAATTTTGATATGCAGACTATGTGTCACGATTTTACAGGACACGAGCATTCTCTCCGTTCTTGCACTTATTTTCGTAAAAATATTTAGTTTGTCACTTTTTTGAGTTTTAAATTGTTCATATTTTTGATTCGTAAATTTGATTATTGTAATGCAGATTGTGTATGTACGTATATTGTAACATTTCATCTTACTGTCATCTTGGGTGTAGGTATCAGAACCTGAGGACTCGGGGGAGGGTGGGGGGGGGTTCTTGGGCTCCTCTCCCCATAAACTTTGTAAGAGGAATTAGCCCTCTTTTCTCACAAAGAATTTATGGATATAGAATGTAATTGTATAATATAATGCATGCCCCCTCATGTAGATGATCCTGAATCTCACACACATGGGACGTCCAGCAACTATGCCCAAAGATGAAAAGCCGAACAGAAATGCATTGAATAGAAAGCCATCACATGATTATTATTTCAAGGGTTCCTGCCATACTAAATATAGGTTTGGCAGCCTACAAGGCCATCATTCATAAGGAAAAGGATTGTTTAAAAGTTGTAGAGAATTTCTTTGATTGAGTGTGGGAGAAAAATGGAATAGAATTTCTTTAATTTTTGAAAAGTATTTGCGTGCCACGGGTTGGCCATTCCTGTTTTAGGGCATATTCTTAGTTTTTTTAAAGAGCATAAATGTATTTTTAGAGCATATAAATTCATTTTTTTGCAGAGCATAAATACTTTTCTACAGAGCATAAATATATTTTTTACTAGCTATAATACCCTGCGCTGCCCGTGTTTTCTTCAATTACTGGGATTGAAAAATAGGCAAACCATTATAAAGGAATAAACTATAATATTGGCAGCATTAAAGAAGTGACAAACCATTGTAAAGGCATGTGCATATGCATTGCTATAGAACCATGGTAACCATTCTGAAAAAGATTGTTGGATCTCGGGAACCATTGTTGCCCGATAGTTTATTTTTTTTTTGCCCAGCTCTGACAAACTTTTAAAGTAGCCTATCATTCAAGTCGGGTCCCATTTGGTATATATGCAAAATTTGGCAGCGATCGATCTAAAGTTGTAGATTTGTATAGAAAACACACACACGCAGACAAAATCAATTTTATATGTATTTTTTATAGAGCATAAATGAATTTTTTATAGAGCATTTTTTACCAATTTGTAGGTCATAAAATGCCTATATACGAGTTATAACAACCTTTTTCTAAAATAAATGTGATGTTCGGGTATGCAGTTGGTGATAGTTGTTGATCCATTTACTTTTAATCTTTTTTCTTCAAGTGTAAGTGTGTATATGTGCTTATTTTGTTCTCTTCAATGCAGAGCACGATGGAAAAAAAAGTGGCGAGGCAGAAATGCATGCAGAACCGGCTACGGTTAGGCCAGTTTGTTACGCAAAGACAAGGAGCGTCATTCGTAGAAAACTGGGTTGACGGCTACGCATTTACGGAACTGCTGAAGTATGTCTCAAGTGATTTTACAGAGTTTTATTTGAGAAATTTCAGTTATCCTTTACTAGTTTATGCATTTCTCATGTGGGCATCACATTGAAAAGTAATGTTTATCTCTTTATTTTTCTTGGGGGGGGGGGACTTTCTTGATCATTTTAAAAAAAATTTAAAACATATATTGTAAGAATTATATATTGAAAAAAACTGTTCTCTAATGTCTAATAGAAAGCAGGAAGCCATAGCCACTGAACGAGAAGAGATTGAGAGGCAGCGGAAGCTTCTCGCCAAGAAGAAGCCCCAAACAGGGCAGCCAAAAGGTCGGGGCAATGGTAGCACGGTGGCGCTACCAAATGGTGACTTTGCTAAGCCAGAACCACCTAGAGAGTAAGTTCCAAAATATTTTATTTAATTTTTTTTCTGTTATTAAATTAATTTCTCATGCAGAAAGGAAATAATGAAACTTAATACAATCGACGATTGCTATAATGACTCCAATCGTTCCATCAGAAATAGACATTATTTCAGGTGGTTGTCATGTGAATGTAAAATGTATAGGATAGTCAGTATATGATAACATTTGAAACTTATCCTAATGGTCGTTGTAATGGAATGGCCGTTATAATGACCATCTCAACTGTAAATACAAAAATAAAAACCTCTTATAAAGGTTATGGCATACCTCTTATAGGTAGAGTAGTAATTTAGAGTACTAAAATAGTGCTCGATGCTTGTTAGGGCCATAACCGCTCGACTGTCACCTGACAGTCTAGTGGTTAGGAAACTAGCCTCTGACGATGCAGGTCTGAGTTCGAATCCCGGTTTGGGCATGAATGCCTACTACCACTAACAAATTCCCTGGACAAATCATACGGATCTCTTGAGAATATATAAGAATCACGTTATAAAATAAAAGTAAATTTTATTTACAAATTTTGTTCCTGCAAGGATATTGATTCAGATTTCGCTACCATCGTCAGATAAGAGGTGAATTTTCAGGCTTGTAGATCCTCATATGTTTCGGTTAGTTTTCAAGGTTTTCTCAACACTAGTGGGTGGCATCATCAGGAGAGTTCCAGACCAGAATAAAACTTTTACCCTTCATGCCCAGGCTCGAAAGAAGCTGAGAGTAGGATTACGAATGATCTAGGATAAGCCTAAGAAGAAAAAATGAAAGACTGTGTACTTTGGAAGTCATTAGTGAGCGCATGTAAGTTGTGTATGAGAAAAAGAGTTTTGGACAAAATCGGGAGTCATAGCATAAAAATTTTGAGCTAAGTCAAAATTAATTAATTAAATTTTGCCCATTAAAGCTAGAGGTAGAATGCCGCCGTGCCTATAGAGGCAATAAAAATGAAATTAATAACAATCACAGCACACCCAGTTCAAGTAACCACCGTCATTCAGGAGAAAAGGGGAAAAGCACCAGACAGAGCTGCAATGCAAAAACCCTTTAGTTTTTAATTAAGAATAATTAAATAAAGCAGGAGAAATACTCTTCTTCTATGACATCATTACGTTTCGCCAAAGTCTTACCATATTGGCTGATGAGAAAAGCTCAACAGGATTGGCTGAGAGAATAATCGATAATTAAAAAGTTTAAAATATCAAAAATTGTGGGAAGACCAAATTACAAGTTTAAAAAATTAACAATTTAATAATTTCGGGGGGAAGAAAAAGAGGACATACGCCAAAATTGTAGCAAGATTTCCTAAATATCTCATCGGAGCTGAAATTTAGCTCTTGTACTCATGCCCTCCTACTTGATGAGTATATTTCCGGCTTCTGTGAGAAATTTATGAAGGATTGCAGTTTTTCCTTTCCGTGTGTTGTTTCTAATGCGTAAACACTCAGGTTGTATCTGTAATTCCAAACAACTTGGCTGGTGCTATCGATACTGGATTGGCTGGTTTAATGCTGGCAGCGAATTAGAAGTCTTCCATAGGTAGAAGAATTTCATTAGCTGTGACATGCAGGATTATCTGATTAGATGCAGCTGCCATTTTGAGCTTCTCATTCTTCTCAGAGCAGAGATCCAAGATTGGCTTAATTTCATCTTCTCCTTAGCTGTTATCAACAATAGGAGAGAAGAGACAGTGAAATTAAGCCAATCGTGGATCCCTGCTCTCAGAACAAGAACCTCTGCTTTCCACATCCTGCTGTTGTCATTTTGTTCTAGATGTGAAAAGGGAGAGGCTTCTCATTCTTCTGAGAGCAGGAAATCCACCTAATTCACTGCCAGGACTAGAAGCAACCAACCAATCCAATAATAATAGCTCCAGCCAAGCTGTTCAGAGCTGTAAATACAACCCGAGGCCTCAAAAAATTAAAAATTTAATTTTTTTCTTCTGATGATACTTATTACTAGTGTTGAGGACTAGCCAGAATATACTATGGTTTTTACTTCCAAAAATTTGTCCTTCATGTCGATAGATTAGTCTCAATTAAACTACACTGTTCAAGTTGTATTCAAGAATCAACATTATAATGGTCTGAGTATGATCATTATGTCAGTTGCCCTGTGGGCGCTCTTGAAAACCCCTGAATGTGATGTTAGCTAACTTGACCAGTGGGATGAAATTGCCTTTAATAATACTTGAAGTCACTATGCAAACTGGTTATTTAACTGCTAATAGCACTGTGAAACATGAACTTTTATTGAAACTCATTACATGATGCTAATTCCATATAATGTGCAAAAATTTGTATGTTCAGCACTTGAATGCATTAAAAAAAAACAACTTATAAATTCCTTAAGCATTAAAAATTATTTTTGTCAAAAATCATGGTAAACAAGCTTTATCCGAGATCCTGTATTGTATATTCACAAGAATTTCTTTTTTGTTTATTTAGCAGCTTCCAAAGACTTACTTGGTTAGAATACTTTGAGCAAGAGGAGATCTTGAAGCTGAGGCAAGTCGCTCTCAAGAAAGAAGATACAGACTTACAACTCGAGCTGGAAAAGCTTGAGAGGGAGCGAAACCTTCACATAAGAGAACTGAAACGTATCACTAATGAAGACCAATCTAGGTGAGTTCTACATAACAAGTGAGTCAACTTGTTTTTATTGAAACTCATTGGTTATTAAATAACCGGCTGACGCACACACAACTTTGTCACCAAAACAAATTAAACCAAACATAACGTTATCTTTAACATTGGTAACAATAGCATTTTAAGAACATTATGGGTTTCATTCTCAAAGGAATGGAAATTTTCAAACTGAAATGGATAAATGAGACCAAAAATACTGGATCTTAACAGTATTATGAACAAAGAAATCCAGTGGGATCTCCAGTAACCTTCTTCAATTTTTGTTAACAGAAATGTAATACTATTATGGGGCCACTCAGGCACTCCCGGGAGACCACTTACTTTTGTGTGCTCATGCTCTAAGTCTGTTGTATAAAAGTATTACGAGTCGATTGGAGATGCTGGATGAGTTATGGGAGAAATCTATAAAAAAATTAAACCATCCCTTCTGACTGAAAAGGGAATTCTCGCAGATGGGTGTCCCAATACAAAGATCCTTTTCAGAAGGGCAAACAACATTCAGTTTAAAGTAGAGGTTCTTAATCTTTTGTGTTCTGTGGATCCTTTGAGCCGATAATATGAAGTACATTGACTCTCAGTACCAATGAATTGCACTAATGCCATGAACCCCCCTTTACAAACTAATTCAGTATAGAGTAATGTAAAAACAATGAATGAATTGTTTTCTCATTGACATAATCACAGACATTCTCTCTAATCTGAGCTCACGGACCCCTGGAATCTCTCCAAAGACACCTGGTTTAAAGGGAAGAATTGTGAACCAGTATGAAAACATTCTCAGATGTTTTCTTCCCCAACCCTTGAATTGTGGTTTTGGGGAGAGTTTTCACTGTATTTATTTCTAGTTTGTGGTCGTTCTACTGTCAGCATTTATCAGATTATTCATTGAATTCATATCTGATTTTTCTTTTCAGATTCAATAACCATGCAGTGGTGCACGACCGTTTCTTATTGCTCATGCTCTTAGGCAAAGGTGGTTTTAGTGAAGTACATAAAGTAAGTTTTATATATATTGAATATTTGGTTAATACTTATTTATTTTCTATATGCCTTTATAATATTCACTTGTTTAATATTCATGTTTGCTGTATGGCCCGACAAACAAAATTCCTATTAAACAGAATCCGAGTCTTGATTTTTGATTTGAGCATGGATGGAAACATAGTTGGCATTTATAGCTGCCAGCCATCCCTGATTTCTCAGGAAGCTATTGAATTTCGATCCTATTGCTTAAAACTCCAGAAAAAATGTTAAATACACTGCTGGCCACCGTAAATGCAACACCCTGAAGGAAGCATGCAAATAATATGAAATTTACAACATGCATTAGCGGAGGTGAGATATGCAAATGATCAGAATTTCAACGCAGACGCACATCACGCGCGCCTGTGGCGCCACTTCAAAGCGCTATTTAATGCTTGGAGATTTCGACGATTTGAAGTACGGCAATTGTGTTTTTCTTGTGGTTTTTTCAAAAAAACGATCAATTATGCCTCGTAGAAAACAGCGATCATCTTTTGATCAAGTATCTGAGTTCGACAGAGGAAGGATAGTGGCCTACCGAGATTGTGGATTATCTTTCAGGGAAATCGGTAGTCGTGTTGGACGAAACCAAACAACTGTAATGCGGATATGTGATCGTTGGATGCAGGAGGGTACGACGGATCGACGTGTTCGATCGCATCCACCTCAGTGCACCACTTCACGTGATGACAGGCGTATGGCAGTCATGGATCGCTCAGCCACATCACGAACCATAGCACAGCACATTCAGTCTGTACCGCATCATCCAGTGTCTGCGCGTACCATTCGACGCCGTTTACAGCAGAGTGGTCTGTCCGCAAGACGTCCATTGCTTCGTCTACCCTTGACGCAGAACCACAGACGTCTCCGCCACCAATGGTGCGATGAAAGAAGGATGTGGACGGCACAATGGAATGAAATTGTCTTTACTGACGAGTCACGCTTCTGTCTGCAACACCACGATGCAACGTCCCTTATGGGAGTTGCTTGCCCGGTTCGAAATATCCAGTAATAAAGTGGCAAACGACAAGTGGAAAATGATTGCAAATAAACTTTCGCATGAAATATTATTATTTATACAAATTAATTATAGGGTTAGTCAATTTTAACATTGGATTAGTATAACGTGGAGCCCTCTATTTGACGTTAACAGTAAAGATACTGGCTCACCAATTGATGATCATCAACAGTCAACTTGTACAGTGATCGGACATCCGATGTTGTTAGCCTTTCCCGTAAATATCAGAGGAGTTTTCTCGGTTGAGAGCCGGAACACCTTGATCAGTTCCTGGGGGCCTCTCGGTTGAGGGCCGGACTACCTTGCTCAGCTCCGGGGGGCCTCTTGGTTGAGGGCCGGACCACCTTGATCAGCTCCAGGGGGCCTCTCGGTTGAGGGCCGAACCACCTTGCTCAGCTCTGGGGGGCCTCTCGGTTGAGGGCCGAACCACCTTGATCAGCTCCGGGGGGCCTCTCGGTTGAGGGCCGGACCACCTCGATCAGCAATGAAGAACTTTGACTGTGAAGATTATTTTATATTTTTGATTCCGGACCTGCCGGAAAACGGATTCAAATAATGTAAATTATTGCATTTTAACAATTCAGCCTAAGGCCAATGGATACGGTAGCAAGACGGTGAACCGTCCTACTAGAGGGCTTCAGTTGAATAGAACAAGATTAGATGAACGCAATGTGAGAGACAAAGAGGGAGGAATTTATACTCCCATTTTACAAGAAGTTTGGGACCACATGTCCTCGCAAGGCCTTTTCGCCTCAACAAAAATATCGGATTTACATATTCATGCGTCACTATTATAAACATTACAATTTAATTACATTGGAATCTGGCAACATGACACAATCCGGAGAGCTGATCAGACTCTCCCAATTATGTAAACATTACTAACATAACAATAAGAAATGAATTGTTCCGACGGAGGTCTGCAGCCCCCCCGCCGAAAATAAGTGAGTACAACACTATATTTTCTGTTTAACGAGACTTGCAACAGCTCCCCCGGGAGGTTCTTCAATGAAAATAAAATTAATTAAATGGGCAAACCCTTAAGCCTCGCCCAACTATACATATTCTGGATCAAACCCCTCCACGAAAATAGCGGCATCGTCGTCATGAGGGAAATTAATTTATGTGGGACATCAGTAGCCCGACCTCTGGCCCGTTCTCGTTCGACAGCCGAAAGACCCCACCCGCCGACTGCCAAACTAAGCGAACATTCTGGCCCTTACCGGTTTGCCAGCGGGTCCTCGGGTGGTTTCCGGTAACTGAGAGGTCCCTGGGGTCTAAAATAAGAAGGAATTTCCCACATAACGACAAGATCACCATTAACGTAGAGGGATCGGATCCCGATACGTTACAACGATGGTCGGATTCGAGTCTGGAGACACCGTGGAGAGAGGATGCTGAACAGCTGCGTTATGCACCGCCACACTGGTCCTGCACCAGGTATTATGGTATGGAACGGTATTGGATATCACTCTCGCATTCCTCTAGTACGCATTGCCGGTACTTTAAAAAGCCAGCGCTACATCTCCGAGGTGTTGGAGCCAGTTGTCCTTCCTTACCTTCAGGGCTTGCCCACAGCCATATTTCAACAGGATAATGCGCGACCACACGTGGCACGCATTGTCCAAAGGTTCTTCGTCAATCGCCAGATTGAATTGCTTCCCTGGCCAGCTCGCTCTCCGGATCTTTCGCCGATAGAAAACATGTGGTCCATGGTTGCTCAACGATTGACCCAGATTACATCCCCAGCTGCCACACCAGATCAACTTCGGCAACACGTGGAAGCTGCTTGGTCTGCTGTACCCCAAGAACACATCCAAAGTCTCTTTGAATCAATGCCGAGGCGTGTGGCAGCGGTGATCTCCAACAATGGCGGCTACTCTGGCTACTGATTTTGGCAGGAACCACACTTCACAGAAGTCTATAAATTTAATCATTTGATGCTTGGTCAACATGTTATCTACAAAATAAATATTGTTGCGATATCTCTTGTTTTTCTTGGTGTTGCAATTTGGGTGGCCAGCAGTGTATTTCATATTTTTGCTGTAGTTAAAAATCCTTGTGGGAGAAAATTTGGGGAAAAATAATTGTTTTTCTATTCTTGTCTTATTCTCTAAGTTTTTTTTCCAACAGAATTTCATAGTAAAAGAATCTGTTGCCCTTACTTTTTTCTCCAAAGTCACGACATGTGTAGTATTGGGGCTCTCTGAAGTTTTAGGGTCATGTTGGCAACTACAGTCAAGACTGTTTATAACAAAATTGGATGTTACAAAGCATCGTTGTAACAATTTTTTTTGGTCCAAGTGAACCTGCAATACCAAAATAATGTTAAAAATATCACTTATAATGAATTGCCATTTTTATGAATATCAGATATAATGAAGTTTTTGGCATGAATGGAATTTTATTCATAGGATAAAGTTCCATAAAATCAAAAAATTACCTTTTGGAAACAAAGTCTGAATGAGAAGAACTACAGTACTATTCTGTGAAAGGCTATGGGTGCATTCTGTCATCTAAAGCTATAGATAGCTCTGATTCTGTTCACTAGAATCACTCAAATAAAGATGAGATCGGCATAACCACAGTTTAGTTGATGTCAGAGTTTCTCATTCTTTGTAAATGTCAAAACCACTGAAAGATCTGTAACAATTTACAAATCACCTACAGCTGTGGTTCTTTAAATTTTGCCACCCACGACACCCTTGAATACTCTAATAAAGACCCACTTCAAAGCACTGAACAGGTACTCACCAATATTAACAGCTTCCCTCTGACATAAGTTGATGGGGTCACTAGAAGCGTGATGCACCTTTGAGAATCACTGACATTAGTATATGGGGTCTGGTATTCAAACCGACGTAAATATCATTATTTGTGATGTATGAAAATAATTTTCATTATAAGTCTGCAAGTCTGTATAAGTACCGCTTTCCACATCTTCGCAGACCTTAGGTTGAGAAATGCTGTTTCAAGTGGATTTCTTTCATTAAACTCGAGTATTTATCATGTATCAGTTATATATAACTAGATCCCAGAAGTTTTGGCACTAAAAATAGTCAAAATAGGCATGCGAAAAGGCACTAAAAATTCCTAGAATAGGCACTTAAAAAAAGCATTTATAATCAATGGTAAAAAGAAAAGTAACTGAAAGCTACAATATTGAGGGTCCGAAAACTGGCTAAAATCCTGGCTGCACTCACTCAATCTACGGTTTCAATAATAGATTATAATAACCGAGAGAGAGAAAACTATTAGTCAATTTAATTTGATATTTCCATGAAAGAAAAAGTGTTTGTGGTCCCTCAACATTAGGTCGGAGTTTGATTCAATCGAATACTTGATATGTAATTAACTAACGTGCAAAAAATAGTGTTAGCTGAAATCAAAGAATAATTGTATCAAAATCATAACGTTTACAAATGGAATTATTTAAAGGAAACGCTTTCATAATGACACATTTTTCTTGAAATTTTTAAATATTGAGCGTTGTATTATGGTCAGTCTGCGTTGATATTTTAAAGAATCTCTTAAATTCTTGACATGATGTTTGCATACTTGAAATAACTTGTTATGATTGTTTACAGTTTACCTATGTTTTAATAATAAATAAAAAAATTAAATCGAAATAATATGGGCTCTAGCGCTAAAGCCCGTTAGCTCCTATCTGCCCTGTTGTAGCTAATGATGTCAACCAATAGGATATTCACCGGTCAGCTATTCAACTGCAATGCTATACAATACATTTATTTATTTAGTATAGAAACCTGTAAAAGGCCAAAGCGCTCTGACTTCACTAGGTGCACAATACAGGGATGCAAGAGCTGCGCCGAAACGGTTTTACGTGGTGTGCCAAGGCGCTGAATCCCTGCGCATTTGTGCCAATTCTTGTCTGTGGTTCCCAGAGGCACTGCAGTGCGTCAAATACCCGGAATTTAGGGAAAAGGAACGCGAAAGTTTGCTCACAAGACGCATTCTTTCCGAAACAAGGAAAAAGATACGGATGGGAAAACTTCAATTTTTTTCACTTATCATCTACCGCAATCGCGTTATCTCGTGACCTTGGAAAGTAGTTCTACTACCTTGAAGTACAAAGTCCTGTACTGTTATTGGTATAACCCGCAGGCTATCAAAGTCCCTGAATGAATATGCAGAATTTTCCAATTTTGGATTGGAGAGAGTTTTTACTCCTGCAGGTTTTATACCAAAAATAATGATAATTTCGTGGCTACCAATATGCGTTCAAAGACAACATATCTACTCATAAATTCGCTTTATTTCCCGCAAGATTGCACACACGCCTTTGCGAAGAATCGAAAAGGAGATTGGTTTACTCATTTAAATTACCAACATTTTTCAGAGATCGTTGAAAAAAAACTGGATCTATAAAAACTCCAGATAAAACATCCATAGTTTTATCATCTAGCCACTATGCGGTCGTGTGGTTATCGTTGGCGGTACCTGATCGTGACAATTTTACATCGCGAAAATCCGGATTTGGTGAACAGGGTAGCTCGAGGAAAAGAAATATCTACCCATGCAGAAACTATTTTTGGCACTACTGACCATGTTTTTGTTTGGTCGATAAAGCTTTTTTCACCTTTTCAACTCCATTTATCACCTGTCTTATAGCAATGTTCAATATGGCAGCATGGTCTGCCCCTGCATTGGTGGAGGAGGAACATGCTGTTAACGCTAGTCAAAGGAAGGAGTTTGTACTTGTAGCATGCTCATTTTATATAACTTCTGTGAGATACCTATTATATATAAATGTCTTACCTTTCCAAAACATGTTGTTGGAGACAATGAAATGTTTGCATCCTCTCTTCTTGTGTTTCGCACTCCCTCTCGTGCATTTCTGGTATGGTACATTACTCCCTCACGTATTGCTGGGATGTTGATTAACATTGTATCACCAACTATCAATTGTGTGTGATGAATCGGTTGCACTACAATTAATTACAAGAAGTGAAATCAGTTCAGAGAATAGATAGATATTGGGCAGACATGTTCAAACTTTGTAACCTTGAAAGAAACTGAAGTTCAAAATTTTGCCAGTTTTTGGTGAAGGCTTTTTTATCTTTAGCACATGGTAACGCAGACAGTGAAAAATAGTTCAGTATTAACAAAAGTCTGTTTGAACAGTGAAAAATCTGTCCATCAAATGCTTTAATGGAATAAGACACACAAAATCGCATGTTCAAGGGCATGAAAAATTTGAAAAAAATTGTCATTGAGAGGCTGAACTCTCTTCTGAAAGTGATTCGTGATTTGTATAGAAAATATTGTAAAAGGCTTCAAACTGAGAAAACAGCAGAAAAAAAACCCATTTTTAATCTATTAACATAGTATTATATTGAGAAATTGTTTAAGTAAATGAGGTATTTTTTTGATATTTTTCTCGTTTTTTGCATTTCGCTTTTAAATTTAATCATTTCTTTAAATTCCTGTGAGAAGCCAACTTTTTTCATGGAAACCCTTATTATATTCTGCACTCACTTTTTTTTTTTTTTGCTATATCAGGATGAATAAGATTTTGATATATAGATATAGATTTTGATGTTCAAGCAGCAGAAATTCTTGCAGCCTAGGTTTTCAGTATGCATGGTGCTTGATTTGAAAAGAGTCTAATAAATTTTTATTCATCATTTCAGTAATGCATGTTTTAGTAGTGACAGATAAGATACTTCAGAAAAAATTTAAATGGACTTTAATTTGTGAAGGAAATTTATTTAGAATTATTCGTTCCACCAATTTTTGGCAAAACTTTTTGCATTTTACAGAAAAAATACTCCTTATATTGCAGATATAGTTAGTTTTTAGTTCTGCTCCGTTTTCAAAATTTCTGCTCCAAAAATGGAATTCGCTGCTCCAAAATGGATGAGAGGCACTTGCACCCCTGTCAATACAAACAATCAATGAAAATAGAAAGTGAAGTAACAAACTTCTAATTTATTCTCGGCTTTTCTTAAACAATACATGGGTTGCTTTCTTCAAAAACTCACATTCTTGATGCGAATTTGACGGTATTTTGATTGTCATCTGAAAGTTACGTATTGCGGAGATGAGGTCTTTGTCACTTTCATGCCTAACACCAATTTTCCTGTCTCTCAGGTACTTATGCCTATTTTTGTCTAAATAGAGCCAGGAGAAGGAAGGCTTTCTGATGAACATTAATATTGAGGGTTGAAGTTTTTAAAATGAGAATTTTTTTGTTTTGAAGTTCTCAATGCTGAAAATATCTAATTCTACAGAAAATGGCTTCTAAAATTCAAGAATGAACATAAAACAATGTCAAAATAGGCATTTATGGCAGCACAATCTCAAAAAAGGCATTTTCACCAAAAAAGTTTGAAAATAGGCAAAAAAAGGAATTTATTCCATTTTGCTTGAACTTCCCAGCTCTAGTTATAACGGATGTCCAATATTGTGAATGTTTTTCCATGTTCTCGTGTAACTTCCAGGCTCGACTGTAGCGTTTATCCTGTTGATGAAATGCTCCCATTGTCATGCAAAAAATCTTATTCACTAAAAAATGTATCTTTCAAGCTTCTCAGTGCTGGTCTGTCTTGTTTTGTCATGATGGCGATTTTTTTTTGCAATGATTTTTATTTTAGTGAAGTATGTTGTGACAGATTATGAGGCTCCAACTGTTTGTGAATTACTGGCAATGACTGCCATGATTGACATAGTTCTGTTCATGTTCAGCCATTGAGTGATATAATCTGATACTTTTCTTGGCTAATTGCTAGTGATTGTTACTTGTGTTGGGAGAAAATCCATTCTTTTAAGCCAACCAAGTTTGCAATATGAATTAGTACAAATGTCGCTAATATTATCATGAAAGTTAGAGGTATAAATTAAACCCAGGTCAATAATGCTTTAACGACATCTGTGTAAATTACATCCAGCTGACGTTTATTAGCTATGTCTTCAACAATATGGGTATTGAGAGAAAGAAGATTGGTAGCTAGATCTATTTCTAACAAAGGCATGCTGATTTGGGGAGATGCAGGTATTAATTTGAGCTTAGATTTTTATCATATTCAATGGACTCAGAAATTTTAGCAATTTTTTACGAATCAAAAATTTTATGAACAAACTTGGTAATTAGTTTGTAAAATCAAGAGTTCGTAAATGGGGGGGGGGGGTAGACAATAAAAAAAGTGCATTAAATAAAAGAGTTTTCTGCATTTATTGCTGGTTTAAATAAAATGAAAAAAACCTCTTTTTTTTTTCTTTTGCTTCATCATAAAATTTTGGCAAATATTAGATTACATGGAATGATGCCAGATAAAATTTTGTGCAAATTCAGCTTCTCTGAAATATTTTTGGGATAGTGGAATGCTGCTAAAATCATTTGCAGCTGAAACTATCTTTTGCTGATCTTTGATTAGAGAACTCCATGTAATTTTTGGAATCCCTTATTTTTTGGCAATTCCTCTCTTTGTAAGTGTTTGCATGTTAATTTCTTTGAAAATATTTTTTTTCATCCGCTATCAAACACAATTTTTTTTGTTTTGTTATCATTGCGAAGAGGAAAGTAGACAAATAGCAGTTGGCCAAAGTAGAGTTTTATTGACTTAGAAATGACCTTATCAAGTAGCAGTGGTTCTCAAACTTTTTGACTCGCAGAGCCATTTTTATTCTATAATATCTATGGCAAGGAGTCCCATAAGCCACTTCTCTTTTAAATTTATTCATCAAATTTACTGATTTATTTTATTTTCCTGGTGTGTCCATG
The DNA here is from genome assembly GCF_987345545.1 of Pholcus phalangioides. Lineage (NCBI taxonomy): Eukaryota > Metazoa > Arthropoda > Arachnida > Araneae > Pholcidae > Pholcus > Pholcus phalangioides. Next base: position 3,500,801 of record NW_028301618.1, read on the forward strand.
GTGCTCTTAGAGCTCCGTTAAGAACCCCTGAGCTAATGTATCATACCATTTCTCAAACCATAAGTTCAACCAATCATAATGCATAAAGAGTGAATTACATTGTCAACGCATTTTCACTTCATTTCACTTCATAGTCACCTCCGCCAACAATCGAACTCTCTTCCTGGCACAAGTTCACGCAACACCTGTGTGTTGCTCATGGCAAATTTTGGTGAACTCTCTGTACCCCCTCCCTCTTCCTCTATTTTCTCTTAAGACACAGAGTTTTTCCGAATAGAAGTTTACTTTTTACGACAACTAATTCAGAGGTGGCTGGAAGAATAAAATAACTGAAAATAAAATAGAAGAAAACGAAGTTCATAAAATAGGGAGTTAATAGAAATGAGAGTTCATAAAATAGAGCAGATTTTAACATTAGCTCCATATCGTGATGTTTGGGGACAGAGGAACAGTTCCTAAAAAAATAGTGTGTTTGTAAATTGGGGGTTTGCAAAATCGAGCATCTACTGTATTTTGAATGCTTTTTCAAATTCTTTTGACAGTAATTTTATGAGAGGATAAATATCTATACTTTATCTTTCTTATAGGCATATGATCTAAAAGAACAAAGATACGTTGCTTGCAAAATTCACCAGCTCAATAAAGACTGGAAAGAAGACAAAAAAGCAAATTATATAAAGTAAGTCAAGTTTTTTTATTTTGTTCAAGTCGATTTGTAAGTTGATGTAATCACATTTATGGGCCAAACTTTCATCTCCATTATCACCTCCATCCCCCTTCTTTATTAACTTATTTGATGTCTTCTTTGGTTTGGGCGCAGTAAACCAGGTCGATAACAAACTTGCCTAAAGTACCAAAGGATGCTTAGGGGTGTTGTTAGTTTGATGCCTGGTTCATCCTTGTCAGAAACTTTCTTCACACAGGAGTGCAACAGAAATGGTGACATGAGCACAGAAAAGATTGCTATTGCAGGGAATTTCACATTGAGGGGTTAGCGCACGAACTTCTCGGTAAGTATGAAAAAAGACTGCCTTTCAAAATCGTCAATAAATTGTAGGTCCTGGTCTAATTAGCCCTCTTATGCGAAAAATGACCGTGGTGTGAGTGACAAAAATTATCAAATGATTCTTTTTGGTTTGTTAGTAACTTGGGCATCTGTGCCATGACCTTCAAGAATTATTTTATCCATTCCATGGGACACTGCAGACTTTGAAATTGAAATCACGATATATATAATAATAGTAATAACAAACATATCCCCATAGAGTTTTCCCCAGTATTTTTTTGCAGCCTGGTGGTTGAAAGCAACATCCAGTTTGGAGCTTGTCAGCCGAGCATGGCGTTATAAAAGTTTCAGCCAGTATTATAAAATTCTAGCTGGGTGTTTAACTGAAATTTTTTCAGGATTTTTTCCTAGTGAAATGGTTTTGAAGGAAGAATATTGTTTCATTCAATTGTGGCTGTAAAAAAAACACCATGATTTTGGTCTCAGTCTTGAGAATATTGCTTCGTGCTGCTCACAAAAGTCTCTGCCTTTGTCTGAAGTTTTTAAAATATTTGCTTGCGACATGCTTTTATGGAGATGCTACTTGGAAAATGATCTATTTATTAATTTTGATTTGACTGGATTCTATTCAGCCTGCATACTAAATAATCCTAGCACAGTCGGCAGTGCTTATTAGAATCATGGATAATGTAATATCATTCAGGTATTTTTATCACTTTCACAAATTATGGAACGGACAATCATCATAATATGGGGAAAAATCTGCTAATAGTTATCAAGACTTGGTTTATGTTATCAATCTGTTTTCCTTGAAAGTTCCTTCTTGCATATTTTGAAACTAAGGTTGAACCAGACTAATTCTTTGCCTATAAGTAATCGTTTTCAACCTGCAAGACTATTTATGAGGTCAGAAGGTTGTTTTATTGACAAAACTTTGCATATTCAATTCATAATATCCTAATCGGTTCTAATAGCTGCTATGATCCATGTAGGGCTGCTTTTGCATTGATAGTGAAGGCTTGTGTAAAGTAAAAATGTCTCTTTCTTCAGTTCTTGGTGAGGTTTTTTTAACCGACCATATTCACAGTTCCTCAGCCAGACTTTCACAAGGGATCTGTGGATGCACTGTTCATAATCAGGTTTCTATCCAAGCAAAATTTGTGTCAGTTTCCCAGACCCTTCATAAAATCCTGGATCTGAGAAACAGACCCTTCACAAAATAAAAATTAGTGAAACCATAAGTTTGGCATCCCATTTCTTTTGTGATAAATTAACTAGATTATTTTGCTTCTCAAAAAATTGCTCATTTTTCCCAAAATTAATGACCCTTTTCACAAAAATGAGGAAAATATTCATAAAAACAGGATCCTATAAAAAAAGTTTCAACAGACCCCTGATGATAAAAAATATTCCAATTTGTGATACATATTAGACAGTTTCAGACCTGCCAACTCTCCGGATTTAGGCGGGAGACTCCGGATTTTTCATCCTTCCTCCCGCTCTCTGGATTTTCGCAGAAAATTAGATTTTACGCGACCTTTCACGTAGTCATGACGTCAATGACTGCTGTCGTCGTTAGGGAAAACAACCATAGAGGACAGCCATGGTCGTTCTCATCGAGCAGCCGTAAAAAAGTCTTGGTGATCGCATTTAAGCAACTGGCAAAGATGTGGCTTTGTTTACGTAGCGTTTATCTGCAATCATTTATTTATCAGGGGCATGACCTTGGTTGCCGAAATTTCTGTATAATCGTTATTGTATTCCATTAACAGCCGTGCGGTAAACACAGGTTTTTTCGCCAGCAGCTTTGTATTTTGAAGTTTTTTAATTGTTTCCTCCGATTAAATATGTCTTCAGATAGAAAATATAAAACTTTAAGCTATATAAAGCTTTCATATACTCAAGATTATCAATCACTGATAGCATCCACGAAAGGAAACTTATGTTTTATGAACAGTATGTAGATGTGATTTCTCTAATCTGCATGGGAAGCCTGACATGGAACTATATTCTGCTCGGGGGGGGGGGGGGCAATGCAGAACCTGTGTTGGGGGAGGGATGGAGCAAAATTTGCGAAATTTTTTTGATAGTCTGAGTGCGTGCCGGGGGGGGGGGGGAATCTCCAGATTTCTACATTCCAAAAGTTGGCAAGTCTGCAGTTCCATTCTAACTCATCAGAATGGCTGAATTAGAAAAAAAATGCTGGATTTCAGCTTAAAGGAGAAGAAAATCCGGTGTTAGAACAATATGGAAGGAAAAAACCGCATGATTCAACATTTTGAAACCATTCGTGTGGAAAAGAAAAACAGAGTTGTCCCATTTGACTAAATGGGACATATGGTCATCCTACTTACTATCCAATTTTTTTGGATACTGTTATCAATCAATTATTGTTATCGGAAACCCAGAGTTCCGATGTGATTACATCAACACCATGCACTGTATTAATGAATACTGCTGATCTTTTTTTGAGAGGTATTCAATATTTAGCTGTGAAATTCATTTGACTACATCTTGTGTTTCGTTTGGTATTAAGAATTATTTGTCTTGTGTCAATCACAGTTTAATGCATTTTTCTTGTATATTTCCTAGGCACGCACTGCGGGAGTACAACATACACAAAACTCTAGATCATCCTAGAGTAGTGAAGCTTTATGATGTGTTTGAAATAGATACAAATTCGTAAGTTTGTTGTTCCTATTATTCGTTTAAGAAAAAAATAACTTACATAAATGGTAAATTTTCGAATTACTAATTGATTCATCTATAATATTTTTGTTGTTGTGCATTATGTGATTTCTAACCACTTAAGATAAGCAAGCACAGGCTCATTCATATACTATTGTCATGATTGCAACTACCCCTCTTTTAAAGTATTCAATTAGAAGTTAACATGTTCCTACATTCTTTCCCTATGCTAGGAAATCTAGGCAATGCACTCATTTTATTTATGTCGGATATAACTTTGCTGGATCCATCAACAACACTGACGTCAATATATGAACGCATAATCATGACATAAAGCCGCTCCAGCCATAGCATGCATTGATTTTCAAAATATCTCTGGAATCACACAGAAAGACACAGACATTTTCACTTTATCACTACCGCTGATATCCAGATTTTACCAGTTCAGATGACTTGCTGAAGAGCCAGATGCATGTAAATATTTTTCACGATTCATCCAACCAATCAAATTGGTTGTTCGCCTTAAGAAAGAAATCTGAACCGAAAGTTAACTCTATAGATTGCCTTGTGAGAGAAAGAACTCACACACTTGCTTGGGGGTATAATCTTATAAGCGTATAGTGATTTCTGAGGTGCTTAAGGGCTATTCTGTGTCAATGAGCCTTCAATTTTACTTAAAATGCACAAAGGCGTTTAGCGTGTGAAATAAGCTATCGAGTTGGTTTGGCATTGTGAGACAGATGGAGAGAAATAAGTGCATTGGGCGCTTAGTGAGCTGAGGCATGACGTAAAAGGCCATCGTCCTTGATGGTGACTAACGTAAATATTTTTTTTACATTAATTTTGGGAAGATTGGGTGAGGAGAGAATCAATTATGTTTGGTTATGGAAAAATTACTTTTTTTGATTAATGATCCTTCATACATTTTCGAATGCTTAAAATTCGATAAATAAAGTTAATTATTGCAGCACACAACGCTTCAGAATGTTTATTTGTTTATACAGTGAAACCTGTATAAAACAGAACATCAAGGGATTGAAATTTTTTCTGTTACAGACTGGTTCACACGAAAACATATTCAGTATTTTTTTTTTATATTATAGACCAATGAGTATTAAACAGTGACATGTATATTATTACCGTATTTTGAATTTTTTCATGTTTCAAATTACTACACATTTGAAATTTCATACTCAATGCACAAATAGTTAAAATTCATTATAAAATGCTCTCCTGAATAGCAATAGAATGAACACTTACTTATGTCAAAAGTGAAAATATTTAAAATGAAAAACAATTGAGAAATGATGTATACCTTTTACAAAATAGTGACAGTGAGATCAACAACCAATAACCTTTGTGTAAGAAAGATTACACATTTCTGGCCATATTTATCTATACATGTACATAATCAAGTACAGTTTTCTGTATCAGCGTCGTTCTCAAAAGCTCCATGTCATTTTTATAAGCTCCAAAGTCCCGTAAATTCGTAAGGCACTGAACTGCACTTGTGTACGAGTTTATCCTAAGTGTTGGATTTCTCTTCATCACTACAGCTTTCATTGATAAGCTGCCCCGAAATAGCAGTTCCAATACAGTTTTCGTACGGTGCTACCATTGCTAGTTCATCATCCACTGTTATGAAGTCTATTGCATGCAATCATACTTTTGCTGCATTTAATGTGTTTTGTAGATTATCAGTTTTATGATTGACTGATTCTTCTATTGAATTGATTTCTCCGGGGAAGTTTGCTTTCACAAAACAGAGTTATGATTTCATTATCAACTTTTCTCCATGCTTTTGAAACCCACAATATCGCATGAAGTAGGTTGATAGATTTTGATAGATTTCCAATGTGAATTCACGTTGTGTGGCCTTAACAGTAAGAAAGGACCATACCCCTTATTAACTCATTTTTTTGTTTAATATCGTATAAGCTTTGTATTATACTGCCCGACACTGATATAACTTGCGCACAATCATGCATGTATACAATAACTGTCATATGCCTATTTTGTTTGCATTATATGAACCTATGTGCATACCAAATTTCATTAAAATTTGTCCTAACATTCCTGAGATAATCAAAAAAAAGTGATAATTCTCTTAATTTCGCATACCAGTGCATGTCGGTGCTGGCTGTACGAAAAGGTCAATTTATGTACAGTGATGTCCTGTAGAGAGTTTAAATGTGCATATTTTCTTTATTTTGTCTTATATATTCATCTTTCCAATACAAATCTAGCAAAGAAACAATTTCCTTTATAAGAACAGAATGCCAAAAGCTTTCAAGCTTTGCTCAAAATGCATGTTATTGAAAAAATGATTTTTAGGACAAGATGCCATAAATACGGGGTGACATAAGTCTGAGTATGTCATTCATATCTTTCATTAGTTCATAATTTTTGTTAAAAATTACAATATTGTGCAGTTGTAGTGAATGCTGAATTCTTTATGTGCTCAGGTTCTGTACAGTTTTAGAGTATTGTGATGGCCACGATCTAGATTTTTACCTGAAGCAGCACAAATGCATGCCCGAAAGAGAAGCAAGGTGCATAATAATGCAAGTTGTGCATGCGCTCAAATACCTAAACGAAATAAAACCTCCAGTCATACACTATGATCTCAAACCAGGTAAGTCAAAATTTGTGTACACTTTTGCAGTTAATTGGGGTGTGATGCCATATTAGAGAAATGTCATTGTTTTTATCTTCATTGTTATTCATTCTGACTATGAGGCGATAATTTGTTTTTGTGTTAAAAGCTTTCTATTGAATTTGAATTAATCATCTTCACTGAAATTATGAATAATTTGCATAACTAAAAATATAACTTTATTTTTTTCATATGAAATACAAATATATTCATTGAGGATTTGAAGACAGTTTGAATTCAAATGGAGTTCGACCTTTTATTTCCCATTTAATGACACTTTTTTTTTCAATGGCAGTTAACACATTTTACAGTTATAGAAATAATTAGTAATTATTTTGTCACCACTCAGCAATGTCCTGCATTTACAATCCCAGGTTCTTGTATTGCTCTTGCTGAAGTATGATCATTCTACCTTGAATCAGATAAACCAAATATGCTGCAATTTCCTGTCAATATATCATTACTAGAGCCTAGGTTACATGCACTAAAAAGTAGCAAAATATGCACTAAACATACTAAAATATGCTCTAAAAATGTGCTGAAATATTCACTAAAAATAAAGATAAATTTGCATTTAAAAATACAGTGTGAGAAATGAAAATAAATCTATCTAAAGATGTCGAAGTATGACACAAAAATTAAAAATGTGCATTAAAAGTGAAAGTGCCAAAAAAAAAAAAAAAACATCCATAAAAATTGTGAAAATTGAAAATATGCATTTAAAAATACCAAAATATGCATGAAATAAAAAATATACCTTAAAATTCTTCAATATTCCCTCTAAAGAGCACATATAACATTATACTTAAAAAATGTACGAGAAATGTGAAAAAATATGCATTTAAAAATGCCAAAGTTTCCCTAAAAAACATGCTATCAAAAAGAAATGATAAGCATAAAGAGAAAAATATACACAAAAATGAAAAAAAAAGCATATTAAAAGCATTGAACTGGACCTAATCTAAGAGAGAAGAAAAATTTGCAGTACAACTCCATGAGCTTGATTGAGAGAATATTCCAGTAAATACATTTTTTCATATATGGATCAAAATTAAGTGTACTCACAATTTCATTGAGGAATTGGCACCTTCGCCATTTCCCTTAAGTATGCAGTTGGATGAAACTACAGATATCTCTCAATGTTGCCAGCTTCTTGTTTTTGCTCGCTATGTGCATATTGGAGCCATCAAAGAAGAATTGTTATTTTATGAGCATCTATCGGAAACTACAAAGACTATCGATATTTCCGAAATGTTAAAAACATTTTTTCGCTGACAAAATAAAATTTCGATCGGAAAGAGAAACTTCATTCAATTTGCATTGATGGAGCTCCTGCGATGCTTGGTAATACATTCTGGTTTTGCTACTTTGGTGAAAAAATGAAGTTCTGCAAGTCATTGTCTCTCGTTGCTTTTTGCACAGATATTCACTGGCAACAAAGACTCTTCCACCAACTCTGAAAAAAACTTTGTCAATAGCCATAAAAGTTGTCAACTTTATCAGAAGCAGGTCTTTGAATCATGGAATTTTTAAAAAATTACATATGTAAAAAAAACAGTATATAGTGAAAAGTGTTTAAAATACACATATAATTTCGATTTAATTTTATTTATCGCTCGTACACACACATTTTTTGTTCTTCCGGAAACATCTGATGTCTTCACGAATTTTAATCCAAGTACTGTCCTCACAGATTTTCATTCATAAACAAATTTTGATAATATACAAACATGTCCAACTTTGAAAATATACTTGGCTCCTTGCTATTCTGCTTTAGATTAGCATTACACTACAAAAGTTTTGTAAAAGTTCTTTTATCAAACTTTTATAGTGTAATGCCGGCCTCAAACAAATTTTACTGTGTATTTCAAAAATGCCAAAGAAGAAACACATACTCGTTACATGACTTTCGTAGTTTCTATTTTATTGTATTTTATATGTGTTTGAAAGGGCTCTTCACTCTATTGATGCAAGGGGTCTGTGGAACTAAAAAGGTTGAGAACCCCTGCTGTACATGAAAACCCATGTGTATGGTTTACTTTCATTTAAGATAGAATGTGTCATTACTTAAGTTAATCAAGCTTACTCATTGATTGGTTTATCAAGTGTATCAGATATGATGACAGTCTATCTTTTGTCATATTTTGATTCCACTAAAAGTAAATTTTTGAGTGCTCAAAAGGCTGCCCGAACGCATCATTCACCAATTTTCAGATTTTAATGTATAATGTGAATATGTTTTTGTGTAACTTTATTTAGGCCAAGATCACACACTATAAAAATTTGATGAAAGATCTTTTACAAAACTTTAAAAAAAAAAAACAATCAGTTGGTTGTTTGAACCTATTGGTTACATTTGCTCAAATGTAACTGATATGCTTATTGGCTGCATTTTTCAAGTTTAATGAAAGAACTTTTATGAAACTTTTATAGTGTAATCCCAGCCTTATTATGATAAAATAAATTTCACAAATTTAATTTTCAACAGATAAGTCACAATTTCCGGCTCTTGCTGAAATATACATTTCTTGTGCTAGGAAACCAAAGGTTGTTCTGGAAAAGGATGAAATAATAAATTGTGATCAAATGAATTTTACAAATTTAATTTTCTGCAGATAAGCCGCAATTTCTGACTTTCATCCAAATCCTCATTTAGTGTAAAATTATAAGTTACAATCAAATAATTTTTTTTTTAAAATTGATTTTCAACAGATAAGCCGTACTTTCCACTCTTTGTTATAATCTTCATTTCACAATAAAATTGATCCTCTGAAGCATAAAAAGGAAAAATCCTGCATCAAGAAATAGAAATGATCAACCAAATATTTAAGCGTTTCCAAAATCACGAGGACAAAAGGAGATGATGGATTATCTATTGAGAATTTAATTTATGAAATTTATTTGATTGTAATTTATTATTTTACCCCAGAGGCCTTATCAGGCCCTTGGTGTAACTGTACCTCCACTGTAACTGTCTTCCATGAGCATAACCATCTCGAAGAAGCCTGGAGGCCATGCCATCTCTAATGATTATAAACAATAATTCAAGAGACAAGGATAATACACGCTGTTTGAGGAGAAATTTTAGTACCAGCTCGAAGCTTGTACAAGCGTCGTTTTCGCTCCGTGTGTATGCATAAAGGCAAGGAGTGGGGTGAACACTCATTTGGTTTCCTAGCACAAAAATGAGGGTTTCAAGAAAAGCTTGAAATTGCGCCTTATCTTCCAAAAATGAAATTTGGAATTTAAAAAATAATTATTTGATTACAATTCCTTATTGTCTTTTTTGCTGTCACATCCTATTAATAAATTTTTTGAAGTCGGTCAATCAAATATTTTTAATGAAAATTTTGTTTTTTAAATATCGAGATTATACCTGAACCCGTCTAAGTTAGGATTGCACCTCAGCTGTAATTGTTTTCCATAAGCCTAGCCATCTGTAGAAGCCTGGAGGCCACGCCATCTCTAATGATTATGATTCGAGAGACAAGGATAATCCACACTGTTCGAAGAGAAATTTTAGTACCAGCTTGAAGCTTGTACGAACATGGTTTTCGCTCCGTATATATAGATAAAGGCAAGGAATGGGATGAACACTCACAGAGATTCGGATTATGGTATTTTACACTCACGATGGTTTTGCGCTTGTGAAGAATTCATTTTTGAAAAACAATCACAATATAATTACAAAAACATGAAATACTTTCATTTTATTATACAAACAGTAATTTTTTCCCCCAAAATAAATGGCGATTGATGTTTTCGCTTGCCAAATAAGGAATTAATTGGGCATTTTATGAATGATCAAACTCAATTTTAAATTCACATATTAAAACATACTCACTTGAAAAAAAATTGTAAAACAACTGCAGATGTTTGTATGGAATATAGGTGTGTTAGGTCAGAAGGAAAATATGAATGAAATGAGGTATGATTTTCTGGAATGTATGAATTTTGGAAACTGTTGACCTAGATTAATTGGTGATTAAGTAATAAAATTGCATCCCAGAAAACCGGAAAGTGACCAGGGCAAAAATTATATGTATATGGAGATAATCGAAGCCATGGAGAAGCTAACATAATTCAAATTATTCTCTGCTTTTACTGGAATCATGTTACATTTATGTTACTTTGCTGAATGATCATGCTGGAATATCACGAATATAATGAAATTTGTGCTTAAATATGTTTATTTAATGCTCATTACGAATATAAACCTCTGATAACCTGCTGAAGTATGACAAATAATAATGAAAGCCATGAGGACGGCAATGCCAGCACCATCCAAAATAAAAATATATATCAATCATAAATGCATACCGGTGATTGAGTCAGATGACCGGGAAAATATTCTCCCCTGTATGTTGTGGTTTCAAATACAATTTTCAAAGATCAACAAGGAGTTCCTTTTGACAATCCATGGGACAATCATTGAGAGCCCATCCTTGTCTTTCACATTGTTCTTTATGACCATTAGAAGATGGTAGTACACATCCCCCCCCCCCCCACCAGAACCTGATAGACACTGAGCAGATGTGTGTGAATACTCCTAACTAACGGGCTGGATGCATTACGTCTTAACAAAGATGGTATGTTGACTGCACTGATGTGTGTGAATGGACCCTTATTTGATTTCATCTCAATCATAGCTGATGGTGATCAGTGTTTTTATTTGTGCTGATGTTTTGTTTTACGCCTAAAAAAAAGGGACACGATAGCCCAGGTCGATAAGATACTCGCCTAAAGTATTAAAGAATGTTCAGAGTTGTCGAGAGTTGGATTATCAATTTTGTCCTTGCCAGAAATTTTCCTGACACCGGGGTACAGCAAAAATGGTAAAATGACCACAGAAAAAGATTGCTACTGCAGGGAGTCTCACATTCAGGGGTAAGTGCACCAAACTCTCGGTGAGCATAAAAAAAAGCTGCCACTCGGAATTGGCAATAAATTGTAGGTCCCGATCTAATTAGCCCTTGTGTGCACAAAATGACTATGGTGCGACAAAAATTATCAAATGATTAAAAAAAAAAAGACAGCTTCATTTTATGTTTGTAAAAATATTTATTGTTATCTTGCAGGCAATATTCTGTTAGGAAGCGGATCACTTAGCGGTGAGATAAAGATAACAGATTTTGGTCTAAGTAAGATAATGGATGATGAAAGTTATAGTCCCGATAGTGGTATGGATCTGACTTCCCAAGGTGCTGGAACTTACTGGTGAGTTTCTATCTCAATTCTCTTCTAGTTCATGCCATTCTGTACTCCAATCAGGTTCTACCTTTGCATCTAGGTTCATTTTTCCTACCGTGAAATCTGTTTTTCATTTTAGCATTCTTTAAAAATATTCCAGTTTTTGATTGCGAAGTTCTTTTCTACATAAATTGAAATGCAGCATGGGAAAAGAAGTTAATGGCGATGCATATATGTTGTATCAACACATTTTTTTGGTGAACTAAGTACAGCTGGTGCGTGTATTGTATATCCTGCTCCATGTGGACAGGTATATATTGGGTCCACAGTAAGATTAGTGGAGGCTAAAATTCAGGGGTCTGTCCAGATTTTTTTTCATGTAGGGTCCCATTTTTGTGTGAAAATGGTTATTGATTTTGTAAAAAGTAAGTACAGTAAAACCTTTCTGACACCTCCCTCAGATGTGGTCGCCCCTCTTTTTTGGCCAAATAATAAATTCTCCTTCCACAATAAAAGTATGCATTTCAAATCACTGATCAACAGTCAGCTCTCTTTTACGGGCAAATTTTTTTGTTTCCACCAGTGTTCGCAAAAAAGTGGTTTTATTGTAATTTCGATGAGACCGGGATTACACTATAAAGTTTGATAAAAGATCTGTTACAAAACTTGAAAAATGCAGCCAATAAGCATACTGTTGCATTTGCGCAAATGTAGCTGTCACGATTATTTTGGTAATATTTTTAAAGTTTTATAAAAGAACTTTATCAAACTTTTATAGTGTAATGCCAGCCTAAAAGTTTGTTATAAGCGACAGTTCACGATCAGAGGGGAAATTGTCATTATAACAGACTTTTCATTATAAACAAATTTTAGTTTCTTGCACTGTAGAAACAAATACAGACCTGCAAACTCTCCGGATTTAGGCGGGAGACTCTGGATTTTTCATCCTTCCTCCCACTCTCCGGATTTGTTAAAATTTCTCCGGATTTTGGCAGAAAATTAGATTTTACGTGAACTTTCACGTTGTCATAACGTCATTGACTGCCGTCGTCATTAGGGAAAACACCCATAGAGGACAGCTGTGGTCATTTCCATCGAGCAGTTGTAAAAAAAAAGTCTTGGTGGCCGCATTTAAGCAACTAGCAAAGACATGACTTTGTTTACATAGCATTTATCGGCAATCATTTATTAGGGGCATGACCTTGGTTGCTGAAATTCCTGTATAATCGTTATTGTATTCCATTAACAGCCGTGTGGTAAACACAAGTTTTTTCGTTAGCAGCTTTGTATTTCTTCTTTTCTGAATAAAAGGTCTGACCCAATTCCCAGACTGTCTGGCGTCGTAAATATAAATATATTCTAAAAGGCTTTATTAAAATTAAGTGATTAGGGTGAATTAAATATTAATTAATAATTCTACAAATTTCTGTAACATGCTAGCGAGTAGCTTGTTACAGATTCAGCATGTGATATTGTGCATAAGAAGGTACTACTACTACTTTACCATACACTAACTCCAGTCATATTGTCATACAGCCATTTCCAACCAGTGGAGCTGGGTGGGAAATGAAGGCACCATCTATCTGTGATCACTCCAGTCTCCATTGGTGAAGAACTTGTTTTCTATGTTCTTTTCCCCGGATTCAAACCAGTGGACCTTGATGGTAACCTTTATGGTGAAAGACGAGCATCTTACCACTGTGCCACTAGGGCGTTATGGGGGAGGTAATGACATGCCTCATTTATTAAACACCTATGGATAAAGTGAAGGCAAAAAAACCACTCTTTATGGTCCATTTTATGTGTAGTGCCCGAGTGGCGTGGTGATAAGATGTTCGTCTGCCACGTAATGGTTGTCATCAGGTTTCAGGTTCGACCCAGGTGGTAGAATATAGCTAACTGTTGTAAATATAAAATCTTGTTATCAAATTAAAGTGACTCTAGGGTGATTAAGAATCCAGAATCCCACAATAGAACAAAGCATATAGATGTGCAATATAAGTTTGTTGGAGAAAAGTTTCAGAGTGGATTACTGGATGTTCATCACTGCACTAGTGAAAATCAGGCAGCTGATATATTCACGAAACCTTTGTCAAAAGTTCGATTTGAAAGACTTTGTCAATTTAATTGGCCTATGTTTTATTTTAATACTTAAAGAAAATTATTTTAAGTGCTTTCTTTGTCTTGATTATTTTACGCATATGTCAAAAGTATAGATTTAGGGGAAGTGTTTTAAATATGAAATCTATACTTAATCTCTTAACTGTGAATCCTCTCTAGTGTGTGTGTTGGTATCTTCGGCCATGCAAGCGGTCATGCCTAAACTTCATCTTTAAATAAATGTTCTCTTAACCTCATGAACTTTATTAAATTCCTTTTTAGGCAGTAAACATAAGTCTAACAAGATATTTTCTCCTAACAAGTTTGAAGCGATCACCAAGCGATGACGCCTTCATTTCAAACCTAGCTCTATAATGACAGTAAATTCCGGTGTAGTGGTGTGGCTGAAGTTTGTGTGAGGCAAAGTAGTAGTCTCAATTTTATATATAATTCTTAAAGAAAGGAAAAGAAAACATGCTTTTTGAGAATTTTGGTAGTTATAGGAAATATGTTCTAATTTTCATTCATAAATAACTCGTTATGAGTGGATCTTTTCTATATCTTGAACATTAACTGTTTTGACAATCACTCGCAAATTACTCGCAATTGCGAGATTCTCGTTATAAGCCGTACTCATTATAACAGACTTTTACTGCATGGGGAAAGAGAAACAATTTAGTTAATTCATCACAAAAAAAACGAAATGCCAAATTTATGAATAGCCAATTTGCATTTTGTGAAGGATCTGTTTTTCAGACCTGGAATTTCATGAAAGGTCTAGAAACCATACCAAAATTTTGACTGAACAGACCCCTGGAATTCGAGATCATGAGAGAAGCTGCCAACTGTGGCAGGTGAAAAAAATCATTTATGTAAAATGTCTTCAGCATTTTCATCCTTGAATTCGCATCTTTTGTAGATACTCCTGAATGAAAAATAGCATTTTTTCCCCCACTCATTGACAATGGTGACACACACCAAAACCTTTTCATAATAATACTAATGATGGCCACAAAAGCCTTATGAGTTTTACTTTCTGTGCGGTTCATTTAAGTAGGTTATGCAAAATTAAACTGAACAAGTATTTCTTAAAAATTTGAATTCATTAATGTGAGGGAAAAACAAGAACCTCATCTTGATCTACAGACTTCGTTGTACCCCATGGAAACTTTTCAGAAAGTGGGGAGAATTGTCTTCAACAAATCATTATTGCACAAAAAAAGTGTCATTGAAATCCTGTATGTGTGTTAAATGGCCGTGACAATGCTTGCCGAGATTTATTACAAAAAAATTAATATTTTTTACAGGTATTTGCCTCCCGAATGTTTCGTCGTTGGCAAAACCCCACCAAAGATCTCCTCGAAAGTTGATGTCTGGAGTGTTGGTGTTATATTTTATCAGTGCCTCTATGGGAGGAAAGTAAGTTTGAAGTCGTTCTCCAAATTATGTCCACAATAGCTTTTAAATCAAGAAAATTTCAATGATGTCAAGAAATACAGTACAGACAGGGGGAGGGGGGGGAATCTTAAATCACCCGAAAAAATTTGTTATTTTATAAAAAAAACAACTTTGAAGGGAAAAAAATCCCTGTGGATTTCCCAGCGAAACAACTCCATTGTCTGTTTCCCCTCTCATTTGCCAAAATGATGCCACATGTATAATGTTGGCTGGGCAATTTTTGTTCTTCCAAGTTTTAGAGGCAGTGGTTCTCAAAAGTTTGTCACCCACGGTTCTTTTCCCTTGTGATCATTTGCCCACGGTTTCTGCTCCAAAGTTGTACCCACGGTTCCCTTGCCCCTAATACAGCGATACTTCTGCCTTGGCTAACGAACATTTTCGTCACTTATGGATGCACACGCTAACATAAAACAGCTGCATAGTGAGCTGAATCTTAGCACTAACCATCATCAGAATTTATATATCTTATCTTTCCATCTGCATGTATAAGACACAGAAATAAGCTGACTAAATATCAAATGCATGGGGACAATAACGAATTCGGCTGGGTCGTGTCAATTTTATTTTACACTAGCTATAATACCTGGCACTGCCTGGGTTTTCTTCAATTACTGGGAGGATTGAGAAAAATGACAAACCATTATAAAGCAATCAATTGTACATATACTGACAGAATTAAAAATTGAGTATTTAATACAGTTTTTAAAATTATTGATGTGACAAAAAACCCCAACAAATTTCCAAATTTCTACAGTAAAATCGGCAATTTTAACACTGATTTCTATGGGGATCATCCTTTTCCTGAGTCTCAAAGTGATGCTGATCATTATGACGGCTATTCAAAAAAACCTCATCACTGGGAGTATTGAAAATGTGGCAAACCATTATAAAGGCATAAATATTATACATATACTGACAGCGTTGAAGAAATGACAAACCATTGTAAAGGCAGATACACATCTGAAACACATTGCTAGGGAACCACGCATGGGCGGAGATACGGGGGGGGGGAAGCATTGTCCCCAGCGTCAAAGGTGGAGTTCACTGAGCTAATGTATATATGAATTGACATCATCATCGTGCCCCCCCCCCCCTCCCCCAGCAATAATGACAGTGCCCCTCAGACTTTCAAGTCTATCTCTGCTTATGGAACCACGGTAATCAAAGTAAACATTCCGAAAGTGATTGTTGCGGCCCAGGAACCATTGTTGGCTGACAGTGTTTTGCCCAGCTCTGTATTTCCCAATTTTGTGTGTGTATATATATATATATATATATATATGCAAAATTTGAGGAAAATCGGTCTAAAATTGTAGATTTGTATAGAGAACACACATACACAGAATCAATTTCATTTTAGTCAGTTTTTGTGTTTGTTCATGAGCGCTCCTTGGTGTTTTAAAAAACGTGTCTTTAAATTTTGGGCAGTACCTGCAACGGATTAAATAATTTTCTATAGATATCTATAGGAAATAGTGTTTCCGCTAATGAAAATTTCAGCTAAGGAAGCATGATTCCAGAATGGATTAACTTCATTAGCTGAAGTATTATTGTAGTTGAAAATCTATGAGAGGTTGTTATTCACATATAAACCTTTGGAATGAAAATTGTAACCAGGTTCACTTGCATACTGGGCACGTGCACTACCTATACATCACTCTCATTTTGAGGAACCCGGTTCGAACACCGTTGGGGGGCACAGGGGTCGTCAACTTAAGCAGGGTTTCTGCAGTTTTTTCACTTTGACGTGCAAGTGAGAGTCAGTCTCACATTTGAAAAAGTCTCTTAGCAGAGAGCAGACAGACCTACGTGATAGTTATATAACATGAAAATTCAAGCATTTAGCATCTCCACTTCAAAATATGGAAGGCAGATGGCAGCATCAGCAAGAACATGAAACAAGCATAACTCTCACAACATAAATATGTTAGGGCCACATATACGCTCAGAATAGACATTTATTTATTCAATATTGGTTGGCCGAGACCTATACAAGGGAATGCGGTGATGATTGATGTCACAAAGAAAATCAGAAATTGTTTCACAATCAATAATGTTTGGGGGGGAGGTTGTTCCAGTCGATTATTGTTCGAGGAAAGAAATTAAATTTGAAACAATCTGTGGATGCAAAGATGGGTTACAATTTTTGTGAATAGTTAATTCTTTTTTGAAAAGTATGAAGCCAGATTTAGAAGGTTCGAGGTGTCGATATGAAAATGACCGTGGAGAATTTTAAAAAGGAAGAATAACTGAGAGATATATCTACGGGCAGGGTTGGTAAAAAAACCGGGTTTTTTTGGTTTAAACCAGGTTTTTTTGGTTTAAACCGGTTTTTTTGTTTTAAATAGTATTGACTTTAAAAACAATGAAATTTCTAAAAAATCATTCAAACTTCCAATAATTAACAAAAATAAAATGTTTATTAATGTAATTAACACTATTCCCATGCTAATTAATCAATAAATATTTATTAAATTTTAACAAAACCAACTTTTGCTATTTAATTATTTTTTGCTTAACTCAATGGATTACTGTGTGTTTGAAAATTCTTTTAATGTTATTATTAATCATATAATATACAAAGGTTTTTTTCTCCAGTTACTTTCAGTATATTTAATTAGGAAACTATTTTGCAAAAACTAATAAAAATTATGTGAATATAATGTATTTAATGAAGCATAAATAATGCAGATTAATTAGCAATGATTTACGATATACAGGGTGATTATAACTAAGGTTCTGATTTCAAAACACTAAAAAAAGAGCGATTGTCAGAATGACATGAATATTCCTGAAAAAATTCAATTTTATTTGATAAAGGGGAAAAAATACTTAAAAATGTAAAATTAATGACATCATCCAACATGTGGGAAATTTGCTCGCAGAATGGAAACGATAGCCAGTCAAGGCAAAATTATAACTTAATTATAGCATTGCACGAGTCCATAATTCACGGAAACATCACAAAAAAAATGAAGTAATTGAACAAATAACTACAACTTACTCAAAAAATGTTAAATATGTTGTCCACCGCGTGTTCTGGCTATGAGGTTGAAAGCACAAAAATTCTTGTTCAACAGCAGAATCGGAATATGCCATGGTCATAATGTGGATGTGCTTGCAATTCAGCTTTATTAAACCAAACGCGCCCCCTTTCCCCCGTTCATATTCCTGAGGAATGAGGAACTTCTAACATATAGGGAATGTGCTGGAGATTACAATTCATCAAAGTTTGCAATCTGACCACTGTTTATAACATTTTGAGGTACCCCCACAGCCAGTTGTTGCAAGGGTTAAGGTGCATCCTGTCTTCAGCAGCTGCTTTGCTGGTATTGCAATGTGCATCTTGATAGAAGTTCTATCCACACACTGATGCTGTGGAAGTGCCGAAATGATGTGGTTGCACAAAATAGATTATACTGCTGGCCAAGTACAGCATCATCTACTTGCACATTTTGCACTTTTTTCTTTTGCGAAAGAAACGTCCATTGCTTCAGGAGTATCCATGCAAATTTTCAGGTCATTCCGATCAGTACTTATTGTATAGTTTTGGAATCAAAACTTAAATTATAATCACCCTGTATATAGCTGATTATTTTTTATAAATCTGTTACTACTATACAGTAGAGCCTTGATTAACTGGGCTTAACAGTGTGTAAAAGTATAAAAAAACAACTATTGAATATTAAGACTGGGAGATGTGCTACTTCTTATGGGAATGAAAATGTATGTGAGGTAATGTAACAACTAGTACACTAGTCTTTGTCCTTTAAGGACAGCTGGTGTCTTTATTGGATTATAGGACCACCTGCCCCTAGCATGATGGTGTCACTACTGTAGCTGCTTCTTTGTGAAGGGAAAAAGAAACCCTGTGAGATATGTAATACACCACTACATTTAGATGTGTGATGCAATCCGTATTCATAAATTTGCTAAAGATAGAGCATCAGAATGTAGCCAAAGGTTAGAAAATGTTGTAAGAATGAGAAATTTTGGCTTTTATATATAACTTTAAATGACTAAGATACTTCATATGAAAAATATATATATATTCTGGCACTTTTATGAGACTTTTTGAAAAAACCCACTTATAAAATGTTATGTCATTTAAAGATATACCGTCAGAATGTACCCCAAGGATATAAAATGAGGTAAAAATGAAACATTTTGGCTAATAATGAACAAATATGATATTTTTCAGGGAAAAAAATGATATTTAGGCCACTTTTATCTGATTTTTTGAAAAAAACCAAAGTGGTTTTTTTAAAAAAACCAGTTGGTTAAAACCAAGGTTTAAACCATGGTTTAAACCAACGTGGTTTAAACCAAACAACCCTGTCTACGGGTAAAAAGTGGTTGCATATTGAGTTGGCACTTGAGCTCAGTGACGGAGGCAGAGGATGACCAACAGTTAAGAATGAAGCGGGCGGATTTATTTTGAATAGATTCTAATTTGTCTATATTGGAGAGAGTATAGGGGTCCCAGATTTCACAGGCATATGAAAGTAGAGGAAGGATGTAGGTTTAGAAGCAGAGATGTCTGAGGTGACGGGCGGAGTTTTTGAGGTTCCGACGAAGAAAAAAAGAGTTTTTGGAGACATTTATGAAAGAGGTAATCAGAGATTCCAACGGAGGTCAGCAGAAATAATTACACCCAGATATTTATAACTAGAAATTTCGGCGATCAAGGAGTTATCGATAGTGTAAGAAGAAACGAGGGGAAATCTTTTGCGAGTAATTCTCATAAAAACTGTTTTTGAAGAATTAAGGGGTAATTGCCAGGACGAGCACCATTGAGTGACAATGTTAAGGTTATTTTGGAGAAATGCTTTGTCAGATTCGTTGTGCACCGTGTGGAAGATGACGCAATCATCTGCAAAGTGTCTAATATGACAATTGATGGAGTTTGAGAGATCGTTAATGTAAATCAAAAACCATAATGGCGAGAGGACCGAACCCTGGGGTGTGCCAGACTCAACTTGGAGAAATGGGGAATTCTGGTCCTTGAAGGAGACAAACTGACTGCTGTTGGTAAGGAAGGCTTCCACCCATTTAAGCAGTTGAACACATAGGCCAAGGTTAGAAGAAGGGATTATTGTTCTTTTATTGTTCTGTTATTGATTTTATACATTCTGGCATCCATCGATTTGTTAAGAAATTCTGCAGAGGAAAGGAATGTGTAAGAGCTGCATGTACGGTTACATAATTGTGCCTATACACCAGAGACACAACCTTCCTTTCTTTGTAATAGACATTAATGGCAGGCTGCTCTGAATGGAGACATTACAGCCTCTCTTAACAAAGCAAAGACCACCCCCAGGTGGCGTGGCAAAGTATAGGGAGATGATGCAGTTTTCTCTGCCTATAATGCAATGGGTATCAAACTTGCCCAACATGTAAGAGGAGCCAGGTTTGATTCCCTGATGAGACAGCTAACTTTTCTTTCCAAAGGTTTGTATCAGCACAAATATCCAGAAAAATGTCTTTCTCATTATATTACAGACAGAGAAAACAACTGTTTAATGTCTGTCATACTTTCCTGGCAGTAACAGTTTCGTAGCCAGATGAAATCCGAAATTCCTGCTAATCAATATGCACGTGAATATCCTCGGCTCTGTGCAAGGGTCACTTTGAGAATCACTGTCTTAGGGTTATGATGACAATCAGCATGTGCGCTGTGCCGCACAGCGTACTTTCGCCATTGTGACAAATCACAATGTAATGCCCCATTTTCTTGAGAAAAAGTAGAGTGTCTACCATCATGGAAAAGTCACAAAGTCCCAGAAAAAACAGGAAATAAAATAAAGGCTATGGAAGTGAGGAAATAAGATCGCTTGTGCGCCCCCCCCCCCCGAGACGAAAAAAAACCCTTCATATAAAAAAACATTTAAAAAAAAATTTAAATTTCGAAATAAAATACCTTTATTTGTTATTATTAGAGCCCGGATTATATGCAAATGCATATGTGCATATGCATTTGCATATTTCGCCTTTTTTGAGCATTAATGCATATAAATGCATAAAATCAAATAATTTTCAGGATAAGTGCATATTTTTGACGTTTATTTAAGTTCACTCAATTTTTTTTTAAATAATTTTCCAAATAAATATTGTTCACAATATTTTCATAACATCAGTTTTTTTCCCGCAGGTGAAATTTAGTGAATTAATACATATTTATAAAGTATTTTACGAATATTAACCGTTTTATTGTATTTCTAGAGATATGTCAGTGTTAATTTTTTTTTTAGAAATTGTGTCGAAATTCTTTTTTTACTGCTATTTTCGTTATTGAGCAGCTACAACAAACTGAAAATGAAAAAATTCCTGAATAAGAAATATATGTAGAAGTTATTTGCATATGCGGGGGGAAGGGTATATATATGAGGGGGTATTTTTTTGTAAATGAGTACATATATGCACTAAGAAATAGAAAAGATGCATTTCAAAAATACTCTCTGCTTTTTTTTTTTTTTTGGATGGTGATTTTTTTAATGCATATTTTTTCTCATTTGTTGCATATATTTCGGAAATTTTAACTTTTAAAGATTTCTAGTGCATGTCCTGGGGTGTTTAATGCATAATTTTGGATTCCCAGTGCACATTTTGTTATTTTAAGTGCACATTTTGTATTTTAAGTGCACATTTTGTACTTTAAGTGCACATTTTGTATTTTAAGTGCACATTTTGTATTTCAATTGCTTATTTTTGCATTTTTAAGTGCATATTTTTGCGTTTTTAAGTGCATATTTTTGCATTTTTAAGCGCATATTTGCATATTTTTAGAGCATATTTTGCCACTTTTTTAGTGCATATAATCCGTGCTCTAGTTATTATAATTATATTTTCTGTTAATTTCAATGCTATTTGAAGTGTAAGAACTCAAAATTTCTCTTTAAGAAATTCATTGCGACCCACCCTTTAAACCATATATTTATTGTAAACCCTTGACCGCGGAACAAATGTGGCCTGCCCCCTCAAACCCAATGTTATAAAAATTAATTAAGCGGCACATTTACAGATCTCTTAAATGATTCATGGCACATTTACAGATCTCTTAAATGATTCATGGCACAATTCCAGAGCATTTAAGTGGCCTGTGGCACATTTTCAGATCACTGAAGTATGCCGTGGCACATTCAAAGATCACTTAAGTAACCGACACAGTTTTAGAACACTTAAATGATCTGTGGCACATTTAGAGATCCCTTGAGTGACATGTGGCACAATTTTAGAGCACTTAAGTGGCTCTCAGTGCGGCTCTGCATCACTCAAGTTACTTGTGGAACATTCCCTGATTACTTAAGTGATCCATGGCATAATTACGGATTACTTGAGTGATGCGTTGCTCAGTTCCACTGCATTTAAGCAGCCTGGACACATTTCCACAGCATTTAAGCAGCCTGGACACATTTCCAGAACACTTAAGCGGCCCAGACACATTTCCAGAGCACTTAAGCGCTTAAACCCCCCCCCCCCCCCCCCCCGTCATCAAAAGTCAGCAAATCAGAAACCCCCCTCCCCCCATTGATGCTGACGTAATACTTGAATGACCCCTAATCAGTTCAGTCAAATAAATCAGGTAAAATTATAAACTTTTAATAAAAATTTTAATCAAATTTTGATCTAGTTGATTAACTCAACTGAAACATTTAACTGCAATTAACAATTAATTGATTAACCGACCCGATTAATCAGACCAGCCCGGCAAATAAGTTAAGAAAAAGTCACAGAATTTACCTTTGGGTATGTTGGCTTTTCAATATTTGAATCAGCAACTCAGCAACATGACTTGCATTTTGAATAAGCTCCAATCCTGTTTTTATGGGTTAGTTCTGTTGATGATTTTTCATTGGTTAAAAATATTTTGATGAGAGAGTAGTATAATGACAGGTAATTTTCACCTACTTGGCATTAATTGGGCTGCTGTGTGTGTTATCGGTAAAGAGGCCAGTATGTTACCTTGTTTTTGTTATAATCAACATCAATGTGTGAGGTGCAATCTGAATTTATTTTTTTACCAATTCCAACTGTTTCTTTCAATACAGCTGATTATTTCAGCTGTGCATATAGGTGCTAAACATGCGTTATAAGTTGCTAGTGTCCCAGCAAGTCATATTGTGAGTGTAATTTATAAATATTATTTTTCCCGTTTCTTGCAGCCGTTCGGACATAATCAGTCACAAGCAACAATATTGGAAGAAAATACTATCCTAAAAGCCAAGGAAGTGGAATTCCCACCGAAACCTGTTGTGAGCAATGAAGCCAAGGTATTTGCAAATTACTATTTTTTTTTTATAGTGCTATTGATTAAGATGAGGGTTACATTTTTTCCCTTCCTTTTTTCAGACTTCATGATTTGCTATGTTATTTTTAAATTTACATTTGACTCGTTTAATCCTTATGATTCTCTTTCAATTATTGAAAGTGCTGTTTTAACCCATTAACGCCAGCACCTTGATGTGCTTTGAATTCCATTTCGACTTTCCATTTTAACTTCCAAAAGATTTTTCAAATACATCAACACACATAATACTGGACGACAAGTGTCTTCGATTGAGGACAGCAAAATATGACAACACATTTGAAAAAAAATAGAAGTTAAACAAATTGAATGGTGTTAGAGTTATTAACATTTAAGCTGTAATCTAAATGACCAATTACAGTAGAGTCTCGATAATTCAAAGCCAATGGCACAGAGGCTACCTTTGGATTATCAAAAAACTCAACTAGTACTTCTAACCCAGTAGGGATACCCCCCTAGAAAAATAACTTTTGCTGTTGCCCATGAATGATGCTGTTGAAGGTGGGCTTGGCTATTGACCATTTTTAAAATAATGAAACATATCTCTCTGGATGAATTTAGTGCTGCGATTTGCTTTCACAGCTGTGCTGTTCCAAAGCTCTCGTCAATGCTTAGCTCTTTGTACCATGGAAATGCCCCTATGAAAGAGTTCCTGGACTGACAATTCTAAAGACTTTTATCTGAGTGTCCATCCTGGTGTTATGAATCACTTTCAACATTTTATTTTTTGGGACCGAGTGCACCAATCTCCAGTGTTTTTTTTCTTCCGATTGGCGACTTCCTGAGAGAGGTCTTTTGACAGGGTTTTCAGCATAGGCATCTTGCTATCAGAAGAACAGGGCGGGGAAGGGGGATTGCACACACCTTCTACTTACTCCAAACCAGGCATTTTCAACCTGTTGCTCACGAGCATCGCGGTGGTCACTCAGGTGCTCTCTGAGGTCCACAGTGTTCAATACCCGTGCCTGATTTCGTGCTCGCACAATATGAATTGCATTCACGGATTAAAATCTTCCTGGTTTCAAGCATTCAGTATGTCAAACTTGTCGAAAAGGTGCTCTTCTTTTGATGGTGGGTAATTGAAGTAATTGGGGAGTGCTTGCGACTAGAAAAAAGTTGAAGACCTGTGCTCTAAACGTTTATCTTCTGAAGGTATTATTTGTGCAAAATCTGTAAATATGAGCCTGCTGCCAGGGTACACCGATTTAAATCACTTGATTTCAATCACAAAATTTAAATTTCATTTTTACTTCATACAGGCTGTCTCAAATTGTTTGCACAGCTGTTGTCTCTGTAACCGTTGATTTTCGAAACATACTTTTTCAACATATTCGCTGCAATGTGTCTATAAACCAGTCAAGGATTCATATGCACCTTCCGGTTGGAGTTTTTTCTATTGGCTTAAAACCATCAAGGTTATGCTGTGCCAAACAATGATCAAGTGGTACAGTGAGTTGTGGTTGAATTTGCGTTAGCCAGGTTGCACCATGAGAAAGCATACCACATGACAATACCTTGTAACCTCGAATAGGTGATTGCACTTATTGCAGCAAATATGTCAGAAAAATATGCTCAACAACACTTTAAAAAGCAAATACCATTCCCCAAAAACACCTTCTACTGTCTTTTGCTATTGCAATTCAACCACTCATTCTACGATCAAGAATGCTTGTTTAGGTGTTGCATATCAGCTCTTAAAGTGTGTCCCATGAATTTAGAATCACCCTGTAAACTTGAACCCAATCCCTAGATACAGTGCGGAAAGATAGTGGTTCTATTTCTAGATTTTGTGCGTGGGAAAAAATTGCAAAAAAATATAGAGAGCTTAAGTTAAATGTACTTGGTGCAGTTATATTTCAATGGGGCACAATAGAGTTCTGATAAAAAGTGAAAAGTTTGCTAGTTTTTACCAAAACTCATTAAGTCTGTGAAACAATGAGAATGTGTAAATCATTAAGCAACATCATGTGCAAGTTGGAAACGCATCATAATAAATGCATCCATCAATTGTGCGAGAAACAATCTTGTCAATATAGAATGTGTTTTTCTATTAGTTGACGCTGAATGACCCTTTGGTGGTTGTACATTGAGTGAATCAACGAATCTGCACCATATGTGATACCGGGGTGCCAAACAGATTTTTAATGTTCATATTGTTTGTTTGTAGTTCATTCATTACTGACGAATTAAATTTGAGAGATTTTAAAAAAGCAGGTAGTTGATATGAAAATAAGCATTCCTAATTATTAACAAGATTTGTTTTAATTAATAAGCAGTATTTTAATCCAAAAAAATCTGATTTAAATTTTTTAAAAAATCACGATTTTTTCATACCCTGCCTGCTGCAGTGAAAAGAAACATGAATGAGTATGTAAGACGGGGTGGTCAACTCTCGGCACATGGACGCTTTTCAAAAATTAAAGAAATTCTATTCCATTTTTTAATCACAGAAAACATATTCGACTTTAAACAATCCTTTTCTTATGTCTTATGAATGACGGTCTTATTGTCTGCCAAACCTATTTTTAGTATGGTGGGTACCATGGGCGGAGACATGAGGGGGCTGACCCTAGCACCAATGTTGGAGCCGATTGATATAATGTATATCCATATATATATGAATTAACATCATCATGCCTCCCTGCCTTTGAAGTCTATCTGCCTATATGGTAAGCACTGTTAAAATAATAACTATAAGATGTGTATGACTTTATATTAAATGCGTTTTCCTCCAGTTTTCTGACTTCAAGGCATGAATGAGAGCCATTATACTTTTCGAAAAGTTTCTCCGCAGAGAGCATGCACCTCTACAACACGATACTTGCATAGCATTAACCGTGTTTACTGCAAAATGTGGGAAACAGATGCAGCAAGAACAAGTTCAGTTGTGAAGACATAAATACTTTAGGTCCACACATACACCCAGAACACACATTCTGGTATTTGTTAGAAATTCCATAGAGAAATGTGTATGAAGTGCATGTCCGGTTAAGTAGTATTCAATGCGATTCTGTTTGGGCATAGTTGATGGACATCATGATCGTCCACATGGGAGACATGCATTGTATACCCATGAATTTTTGGGAAAGGGGGCTAAGCCCTCTCACAAAGTTTATTAGGGGGAGGCGGAAAGCCCACATAAGCACTCCAAATCCTCAGGTTCCGGTGGCCAACATGGTATAAGTAACTTTCACGATACACATACACACACAATCTGCATTGCGAAAATTGAATTCGTGACTCAAAAATAAAACAATTTAGAACTCAAAATAGTGACAAATTCAACATTTTTATGAATATACGAGAATAGCTGAACATATTTCGCAGGAACGAAGAGAATGCTTGTGTCGTGTAAAATGGGACACACGTGGTATGTGTGTTAAAATCCATAGAGCAGCATGTGCATCGCAAATAATTTTGATTGTGGCATGACTTGGAGAAAAGGTTGGCCACCACTGATGTAAGAAAACAGTGTTAAGCCTATCTATTGCTATCTATTTTCCGGTACAGTAAAACTTTGATTAACCGTCACCCTCCGGACCAGGGTTGTGACAAGATAACAGAAATCTTTTAATACATATGTACATTAACGTGATTTCACTGCGGGCTTGGGACGAAGATTAAAATAAAACCCTTTAAAAGTGAATAATACATACATATTGTATTTAATTTTACAAAATGACCAATATGAGAGTAGTAATGTGTACAGAAATGTATTGTAACACTATAAACCGTACGTTACAATACTTTAAAATAATCTGTCATCTCCTTCTGTGTTTTTGAGGCTCCTGCTTTCTACGCGAACAATTTTGCAGAAAAATAAAATCGGAGATTAGGCCTTACTTTTTTAGATTACATATAAGCGCCAAAATCGAAACACAGCTTAAAAATATAGAACAGTAGCACTATTATAACGTTATGCCGATAAAGTTAACCAGGGCACTATAAAACGAAACATTCATTCGAACACGCAGGCTACTCTGTCACAACTGAGTAGCAGTATAATCACTTCCAGCTTTATATAGTACAGTGTAAAAGTAATCCGTGGACAATTTTAAATATGTCTGCTTGTTTGTTGATACTCACAATTTTTTTTAGATGATGACAGGTAACAGAAACTGGCGGTAAAAAGGAATTTTAATGTACATTCTATTATACCTCTGTGACACAGTATGCATCACTTACGGCCGTATTCACCAACACAGTTTAAACTGCAATCTGTGTCTATCGCTAATCCTTTAACCTGCGATTGCAGTTTGAAACTGTGTTGGTGAATACGGCCGATAGTCATTCTCATAATCAGTAGATTCTATTGAAATTTAGCTGCATGACTTGCAACATTAGAAGCAAATGTCTTCCAGCAGCGTGTATTGATCCCCTTATTTAATTTTCTTCAGGTGGGTGGTTTGTCAACGGCAAGTTCACTTTACTGCCATGTGTGGATGACACCCCCCCCCCTCTTTTTGTTGGTTGGTTCTAAATTTCATAATTTTTTTCTCATTTATTCCCACAAACAGCAATTTATCCGACGGTGCTTGCAATACAGAAAAGAAGACCGGATCGATGTCCTGGCTCTCTCAAGCGAGGACTACCTGCGACCAAACTATTCCAAGCACGGTAGACAGTCGTACGCAGAGAAGTCGTAGCAGTTCACTCCGCTTATTATAACGAATGAATGTTTTCTTGTTTTCTTTCTTTTTCCGTTGTTTTGCTAATGTTGGACTCGAATGAAACGAATGGACATACGAATGAATCTTTACCTGTTATGTGGAGAAATGACGATGGGATTTTTTTTTTGTACATAAATTATGTATATGAGAACTCTACGTAGTAGCTAGAGGTAAGCAGCGGCAGAAGAACAAAGAAAAAAAAACATGTATGGATGTTTTTGCCGCTGCTTCAAGGTGTTTTGTACAGTTATGAAAAATTATGAAAGTATGATTAAAAAAAAGTGTTCCTAGACATGACTTGTATAAAATGAATTAACGATATTCCCCCTCTCCCCGAATTCAAGATAATGTTTCTCCGATTCTTCCCCCTGATACTCTTGTGAAAGCCCCACGAATGTTTTTATTTTACCCTGCCTAAGAATCACCGGTATGTTATCCGTCACTATATCTTCCCCCCGTTTCGTCCATAGCAGTTTCTTGTGTTCTGTTTCCCCTGCCGATCCTCATGCTCGAAGAATCTGTGTAAATTAACGAATCTGTGGTGTTTTTTCGATTTGCGAAAAATTATAAAGAAAAAAAAAGTATTCAAAGCATGTGCTTGCTCGACAGGCGCCGAAACACGTACACGAATGAATAAACAAATTTCACTAGAAACAAACGAAAAAAGGGAATTATTAGCATAACGTAAATATATATATATATATACACACAATTGTATCACAATGCAGTAGCATCTCTTATGGGAATAATTATAATTGAAAAAAAAAATCATCTTAGGTAATCGCTCTATTGTGTATTTTGTTCACATCCTGAACTTGAGTAATAAAAAAAAATACGATTTGAGACTCGTGTGTGTTTCTGTGATTATTTATTTATAGTATAGTTGTGAAGTTCGACACACACACAAATTGGTTTCAACACATCGAGATTATGTTACTGGAGGGAGTACGACGTCTGCTGCCTTTTTTGCCTCGGCAGTGCTGAGAACGCAGTCCACAACATCATTCGTCTGACAATCATGTGACAAGTTGAATGATAGTGTAATCTTAGTTATTTTCTTATCGCATCCATAGGAGTTTAAAACAATAAATGAAATAATTTCAGCATCGATGATTCCAGAATTAATGAAAGATAATTCCAGAAATAATGAAAGATAATTCCAGAAATAATGAAAGATAATTCCAGAAATAATGAAAGATAATTCCAGAAATAATGAAAGATAATTCCAGAAATAATGAAAGATATAATTCTAGAATTAATGGCAAATAATTTCAGCATTGATGAAAGTGATTTCAAAATTATTGAAAGAAATAATTCTATGACTAATAATGGAGATAATTTTAGAATTAATGAAAGAGAGAATTTAATTTTTATCTTTAGAACAGTCCTCTATCCCCCCTTTTTTTTCAATCTTTAAAAGACAATTAATTGAACTGTACATTTCAAAAGGGAAATTGTCAGGCGCAAACTGTGTTATGATGTCACATGATTTCCTTGCATTTGTTGTTGCTACTGCCATCACAGCGGCTCGATGCTCTCCCTCCAGTAATATAAGCTCAATGTTTCAATGTGAATTTAATTCTTGTCCTGTCGAGTTTTTTTAAAATTTTTGGTACAACATTGGTCTTCAGCATCTAACACTGAGAGTTTTACATTTTCTTTTCCTCCGCCTAATATTCTTACCTAATTTTGTGTCTTACAACAGTGCCCTTCAACCACTGGTCGAGTGGTACCGGTCAGTAGAAAATTTTGCCCAATCAAAATGGAAGGGGGGATGATAGATGAGCTCAAGTAGAATTATAACACCCAACCAATCCTACCTCGAACCGTTATAACCAAATTATGATGGATAAGTAGATTAAAGTCAATTTGATTTTGCCAATATCTCAGCACTTGTAGCTCGCCATTAAATCCAGATATTATGATGAAATTGGTGTCACCTTGTAGGATTTTTTCAGCAAAATCTGCAACTGTCAATTCCGAATGTTCTGCTTCAACAAATGCCAGTTTCAGTGATGTATTGCGAACAAAGGCTAAATTTCTCCTGAACTAGAAAACCGGCATGGTTTATTGTAGGCTCTTTTGAAAGCTGGTGCAATGGACAATTTTTTGGTAAATTTGACTGATTGTAGCTGGAAGTGTGTCTGAGGAGTTGGTGATTAAAAATTTTGGCGACAATTCAATTTGAACTTCTCCAATCTCTCAGCGCTTGTAGCTCGCCATTAAATCCAGATAATCTGATGAAATTGGTGTCACCTTATAAGATTTTTTCTGCTCTTTCCAAATATGAGCTTAGTTATTGTTTAGGTCTTTCATAAATTATTTTTTTAGACTTGACACATTTTTCCTAATTGATATTCATACACCATAACTCAAAAATGGTTCGGGATAGGGCAGGGTGTTTCATGTTTCACTTGGGATCGTCCATCACCCCCTTTTGTTTAGCAGTAGGCCACATTTACCCTGCATATAGCCAAAACTGAATTTCAGATTTAAAGAATGAGACGAAGTTTGTTTTTAAGTTCGGACACAGAAACGAAAGATGACCAGCATTCCTTTTTATTCGAGTTTGTATATATTACTGGCGGCGTTAGGAAAGAATGGGAAGATATAGGTTAGCTAACAGAGTAGTCTGACATCCCGAGTGGAGTGTTTAAGGTTGCGGCGGAGGAAGAAAAGTATTTTTTTTTTAGACACTTTTGGTAAATGTAGTGAACATGTTTGTTCCAAAGTAGGTCGGCTGAGATTATGACACCGAGATATTTGATTTGAGAAACTTGGGATAACATTAAATTATTGATGGAGTACAAGTATTCAAGAGGAATGAATTTACGGGTAACTTTCGTGTGAAGTTTTTTGAGATATTGATTGGCATTTGCCTGGTCTGCGATAGAAGCCAGGTTATCTTGGAGAAGTTTTTGATCAGCTTCATGGTGAATGATATGGTAAATTGCAGTCATCAGTAAATAATCTATAATCTAGTGGTGCGGTGAAGGGGTTCTGGAAGGTCATTGATGTAAATTAAGAAAAGTAACGGGGAGAGAGGACCGATCCTTGAGGGGTCCCAGACTTTATGGGAGTGGATGGGGAGTTATGGTCATTAAAATGGACAAAATGTTTACGATGTTTTAGGAAAGCAACCACCCAATTAAGTAATTGTACGTTGAGGCCAAGGCATGAGAGTATAAGGAGAAGTTTATCAAAGGCTTTAGAGAAATCTAGGAAAATGATATCTCAGTTTGTAGGTTTTTTATCAATGACTCCCAAGAGGTCATGGATGACAAGGACCAATCGAGAGGTAGTAGAGAGAGATTGTCCCTAAAGCCATGTTGGTTGAGGTGAAAGTTAGAGTCTAAGTGGATACATTTCTTTTGCTACAATATGTTCGAAGATTTTACAGTAGGAGGAGGTGATTGCTATTGACCTAAAGTGGGCTTGATTTGTGGATAGGAATAATTTTATTGATTTTCCAGTCATTGGGGGGGGGGGGAGGAATAGCAGTATTTAGTGAAACAAACAGGATTAAAAGATGGTCTGAAACTTCATCAGCACAGAATTTAAGAATGGGATTTGGGATGTCATCAGGGCCAACAGAATAGGGTTTCAGTTTTATCAATAATTTTAGGATACCCTGTTTGGAGAAAGGTATTGGAGCGAGTTGTGAATAGAATAAAAAAAAGGAGTATTGGGAAGGGGATAGGTCTTATTGAGAAACCAAGCAGAACGCTAAATTGAATTCAGCAGCCATCTCTGAAGGAGATGATTTATGCTTATTTGAACTTCTGAGGGAAGTGGGATCAACAGATTTAAGTGTGTGCGTCTAAGGTAACTCCAGAATTTTTGTTGGGTTAGTTTTTAAATAATGGGGTAGAGAACGAGAGAGGTATTTGGTCTTTTGAGCGGAAATGAAGTTTCTGAGGTCTCGGGTGGAGGCTGAAATTATGGATTTGAGTGAATTGGATTTTTTAGTTTCATATTTGAAAGCGATACGGCAGATTTTTCTCTTTAGATGAATAACGTCTCTGGTGATCCACGGATTAAAAAAATACTTAGAAGAAACTCTTTAATTGAAACTGTAGCTATAATACATTTAAAAAAGCATTTGTCTATAATATATTTTAAAAAGGTCCAGAGGATGTGGATATTTGTTAGAAGAGGATATGGATAGAAAATCATTGAAGTGAGAGCGAAGTATATTTTGTGTAAGTGGATAATTTGCCTTGTTGAAATTACGCTTAGGAGAGAGTTTGTAGGAGGGGATAGAATGGAGGAGGGAAAAGTTAATGACCGGGATTTTATGGTCAGAAGATGGAAGTAGTAAGGATTAAAATTAGATTGGTGGTAGCGATAAGGTCTAAGGTAGAACTGGAGTAAAAGGTGGTTCTTGTGGGTTCTAAGATGGATTGGACCCAAGTTAAATTTAAGGAAGATATCTAAAACTTTGTTATTAATTCTCTGTGATTGCCAGACAGGGATTCCATATTTTTCCAGTCAATACCGGGAAGATTCCAGTCTCCGGAGATAATAATAGAATGCGTATTGGAAAACTTTTCAAGAATAATTTCCAGTTGTTCAAAAAGGTGGAAATCAGGAGAGGGAGGGAAAAGATAATAAGTGGGGAACAGTTGGGTTGAAGCTATTCGCCTCCAACAATTTTGAGGTCGGAATCTAATAGAATTTCAGTTAAAGGGATAGAATTTTTAAAAATAAGTAAGACCCCCCCCCGAGAGTTCCTGTCTTTTCAAAAAGCATTGTATTCAGGTGGTAAAATTTCAGAATTAGAGATTGTATTATTTAGCCATGATTCTGTAACTCTAAGAAAATGGGGGATTATGAATGAGTAGGAATATGATTCAAGAAAATCTGTTTTACTTTTTAGGGTGCGAGTGTTAATAGTTCCCAATCGAAAGGTATTATTTTTTCATTTGGAGGTTGTGTGGACGGAAAGGTTGCTCGGGGCAGTAGCCTAAAGGGGGCACCAAAGGGATTTGGGGGGGGGAGAGGGAGGGCAAGAGAGGGTTCGTAGAAGCATGGGGGGGGGGAGAAGATGGCGATAATGTCATTAATATTGTGGGATCCGACATATTTAGTGTTATTGATAAGTGTAAAATTGTGAATAAGTTTTACTTTAATGCCTTTGTCTCAGAAATCTTGACTGGCTCTCCAGATTTGACCATGAAATTTGCATGTATCGAAGGAGAAATCTTCTGAGATACGAGCGAGTGGTCAAAACGTGTTGTGAATCTAATGGGCAGTTTGTTTCTGTGTAATGCTAGTTATGTGTAGTGTGCTGCCATGAAATTTTCAAACTATGAGTGAAGTGTAATAATTGAATCGTTGTAGGCTTGTTGCTCTCTGTGGCGAAACTTTTTAACGGGGAGATCGGCCCCACAGTTGGCACAACTAAAGGAAACAACTTCAGCCAACCACCACTGTGGCGACAGTGGGGTTCGAACCCGAGTCCATCTCTATGACCACTCAACCACCACAGTGACCAATACCCCAGCGGACCACGTGACTGACTAGTTTGAGCAGCAAAACGTAAGCCAAGTTTCTCCATCGCGCGCGCGAGCGAGCTGTTTTCCTATTGCGTGGACAGCTCTATCCAGTGGTAGACGCTGTGGCCACAGATGTCTCAAAGTGGACAAAGATATATCCAGAGGTGGATTTATGGTTTTACCACCTGTGGGGCTATACAAATTTTGCTGTCCTTCCCATAAAATTTTCTGGACTACTCATTTTTAAAGTTTGCCGCTTACTTCCCCCCCCCCCATCTTCAAGTCACTCATTAGCTCATTACATGCTTGCACATGTTCTTGGTCATTCTTTGGGTTACTCATTGACGGGGTTGTTTGGTTTAAACCAGTGATTCCCAATGTGGGCGTTAACGCCCCCTGGGGCGATGGAATATTCCAGGGGGCAGTAGAAGCTAAGGGTATAACATAGAATCTATGGGTTCGATTGCGTTGGGACAAAAAAGGTAAAGTATCTTAGTTATTTAAAGTTACATACAGAAGCCAAAATTTCTCATTCTTACCACATTTTCTAAATTGGATGGAATAGTTTTCAGAAATCATTGTAATTTCTGATTCATTTCATCTAGCTGGAACACAACGCAGATAGTATACAATAAATATGTGTAAGTTTATGAAATAAGTGAATATAAAGCCCAGGATATAAGAGCTTTAATGACTAAACTGCCTATGTTATTTTTCACCATATTACTCATGGCATATACAAATCTGTGACTTTACCCCAGTTAATTTTACTCATGCTGCTTATATGCCAGAGAGGCACCAAAATGATGTCATGCGCTTGTGAGAATTTTGTCTCAAGCCTTTTCCTGCTCCTTCACATGGTGCATAAGGGCTACTATATATACTTTTTAATAAAGGTACCCGTGTGTGCATAGAAGATAATGACCTAGGCAAACCACATTCCTAGATGTGAAAGGCACTATACCTGTCAGTATAACTGCTCTATCTCAAAGCAATGCAGCCTGAGTGGGATGACCGTTAAAAACAAGGACAGGTCCAGGACGATTTATTTCATACGTTTGTTAGATCATCTCTTATTTTATGATACAGACCAATGTTTCTCATAATATTCAGATCAGGGAAGGGACGATTGCCGTCCTCTGGAACTGTGTCTGTTTTGGAATCGGCTATAAACTGTAGATCCTAATACAATTACCCCTGGTATGCAGAATATGATAATGATGTTACAAAAATGGTCACTGTAGCTGCGAGGGATGATAGCTTGTTACCTTATTATTTTCATTATCAGAGTGTCTACCACATACCCAAAGAAAAGTTTTGTGAATTTTTTTTTACTTCTGCTTGACTGCCTAAATAAGGCTTCGCTGGAATCTTACATCAAATAACTTTCAAACAAACCAACCACGACCATGGTCTAGACAAAGTAATTTTGATTAATGCGCAACTAGGAACCATTTTCCATTGAACACTAAACATACCAGTGAATGGCATAAAAGGAAATGGCATATCGGGAGAAAGAATAGTAGAAAATGAATAATAGAAAATTTGAAAGCAAAACAAGAGACTGAGAATCTGTTAAAGATGCTGGAAAATAAAGTACACGTGGCAATCATAAATTAGTTAAAGATAAGGAGCTTTGGGTTGCAAATGTAGCCCAAAGAAATAGAATTGCTGGGAGGAAAAATTATGTCATGGAAAAGTCAGCTTTTATTGTGACATAACTTGAAAATTTCTTAAGGGAAAATTTTGTTTTTGGTGCAAGATGGTGCAGAATTGAAGAATTTTGCCATTTTTCGTAGCAAATGAGGGAAAATTGTCAAAATTGCAGCAGACATCTGAAATTGTAGCAGATTTTCCACTCCTGCACAGGGGTTTTTTTTCCTCCTTCACAAAGAAGCAGCAACAGTAGTGAAACCATCGTGATAGGGGCAGGTGGCCCTATAATCCAATAAAGACACCAGCTGTCCCTAAAGGACAAAGACTAGTGTACTAGTAGCTACATTACCTCAGACATTTTCATTTTCTTTCCCATAAGAATAGCACATCTCATACTGTATAATATCCAGTCTTAATATTCAATAGTGTTTTTTTTTTATACTCTCACTGTTACGCCCAGTTAATCAAGGTTCTACTGTATAGTAGTAACAGCTCTATGAAAAATAATCAGCTATACGCAGAGGGAGATTGTAATTAAAGTTTTGATTCCAAAACTATACAATAAGAGCTACTGGTCAGAATGACTTGAAAATTTGCAAAATGTGCAAGTAGATGATGCTGTACTTGGCCAGCAGGATAATACCATTTTGTGTAACCACATCATTTCGGCACTTAAACAACATCAGTGTGTGGATAGTACAATTTTTATCAAGATGCACATAGCAATACGAGCAAAGCAGCTACTGAAGAAGTGAGTGATAAAAAACATGCTTGCAAACTGCTTTGATCACACACAGGCATGCACACAAGCTCTAGGTCACTCTTTTGGTCATTCACATACTTGTAGGTCACTTTTAAATACTCACGTACATTGTAGCTTGCTCTGAAGATCACTCATATGCTTGCAAACTCTTTTGGTTATTCGGTGACCTGGTACCATGCTCTCTGGGTCATTCACATACTTGCAACACTGTTTTGATCAGTCACATGCATGCAACTCTTTTGTTCACTCACTGATCTGGTCCTCACACTTGTAAACACTCTAGGTTACTCTTTTGGTCATTCACCAAGATGATCCCTTGCTCTGTAAGTCACACACTCACTGATGTAATCCCTTGCTCTGTAAGTCACACACTCACTGATGTAATCCCTCGCTCCCTGTGGCACATTCCCAGATCATTTAAGTGACCAAGGACACATGTTCAAACCAATGAAGTAGGTCACGCTCCCCAAAAGGTTGAGTACTTTTGTTTTCAACCATAAAAGATAAAGAATTTCAAGGTGAGTTCCCAAACTTTTAGATCCCGCTATTAACACAGAGTGCACTCAAACAGGGAAAAAAATTGTGAGATAATTTCATAAAGAATACTTGTAATTTTATTAGCGTTACAAAATGGACTACATACACTAATATGTATTGACTATATTATATGATTATACATATGGCATTGATTCCTGCTCACATGATATAAACCCACATTGACACATGTGAAGCAACAAGTACGAAAGCAATGCCATTCCAGATGCGAATAATAAATATACATTATTAAAAAAATAATAATTAAGACACCAGGTCTTCTTCAGGGTCTTCTCATCTTTCTGAAATAACGACAAACAAAAATAATGAATGAATGGATGTGAGCCAATCAAGTCTGTAAAGTTTTCTGAACTAAGCACATATTCAATCGTTCTTAAGAGAATTTCACATTCTAATTACTTACTTCTTGTTCCTAGAGCCTGAAACACAGACAGAATCAGTGTATTGGACATTTAAAAAAAGAAATTCATAGATTTATATTGTGGGGCATAGATGATTAGTTCGTAAAAATGTATAGTTTGTAAATTTCAATTTGTATAGTTTGTAAGTTCAACTGTATTCTCATGGTCCATACTATCCATCCCATTGAAAATTTTAAACACTTTGACCATATCACCCCAGACATCTGTGTGTGGGTGCACCTCAAGCGTTGTGCACCAACAAGAGCCCACGTGGCTCTTCTCTTCACCCCCAACCAATTCCGTGTGACGGGGGTGGCCAAAAGCTGTCCTGTGAGATGATTTTTTGTGGCCCGCAACTATGAAAAATTACTGTGTATTAAACTGATTTTTTATCATTTAAGCCATCATTTTCAACAGCAGACCTGATTAATAGACCATTTACTTCATTACTTCTAATGATGATAGTAATTATTCATGGTCTCATCACACTGCCTTTTTGTACACAAGTACTGCTTTTAGAGTTTATTACGGGCATTTTTACCATTTCGTTCTGCCATGTTGTTGGACAAGTTGACTTTTTGTGGTCTCTATAAGAGATGAAAATTTTTCGAAGTGGATACCAACTCACAATGACACCTCAAAATTACAACTGACTATATATATACTAGCTATAATACCCGGCGCTGCCCAGATTTTTTTCAATTACTGAGAGGATTGAAAAAAAAAAACCATTGTAAAAGGCATAAACTACTATACTAACAGGATTTAAAGAAGTGACAAACGAAATAAAGGCATATGCATGTCCGAAATGCATTGCTAGGGAACCACTGTAACCATTCTGAAAGTGATTGTTAGAGCTCAGGAACCATTGTTGCCTGACAGTTTTTTGCCCGTTTCGGGCATTTGCAAACTTTTAAAGTAGTCTGTCGTTCAATCTGGGCCCTGTTTGGTACATATGCAAAATTTGGCGATGATCGATCTAAAATTTTAGATTTGTATAGAGAGCATACAGAAAATCAATTTCACATATATAGATATATAGGTTACGCAGACCCTAATAATTCCAAAAAAAAAGTGTCATATGGGGTGATCAGGTTCATATTGTGCCGTTGAGCAAGAGAGTTCCACTCATCTCTAAATTTCGGCATAGCAGTTTGCTGGTATTCCAGGTTGAGAAGCAGACTAAAGCCCCGTTCACATGTGCAAGATTGGGGGGTCGCTTTGGTGATAATTACCGGCATGACAACTTTTTCCCCCTTGTAGGGAAGAAAAAGGTGGGACAGAAGCTCATCAAAAAAGCCCCATCTTTCTTGGGGTGGATTGGAGGTCGACACAGACCTTCTCTCCCATAATCCTTTGCACCGCGAAAACAGCTATAAGCTCCTTCGTCAACCATCTTGAATCAATCACTTCCGTTCAACCTACGTAACCAGTGACGACTTCCGGAAACAAGAGGTGGGATTACCGGCATAAACTCAACGTCATGTGAACAGTTTGTAGCGAAAATCCCCGTTACCGGGAACTTCCCGAGATGTTTTATTGTACATGTGAACGGGGCTTAACACTCACTCAAACCAAAATACAGATATTCTGTTCCAAGAAAGTAACTCAAATAAATAAGAATGCATGTATCGCAGATATGGTTCCGTGTCATCTCATAGACATACACGAGCACCAGGTAATGGTGCATATCCTTTCGCATCTACAGGTAGTCTGCCTGGTCCATGCAAAGTTGGTCCATTTTACCTTGACCTTGGTAGTATCACAGATTTACCCAGTCCAGACAGTCAATACTATCCACACGTCTGGCTTTTGGCACACTTTCCATTCCAATAATAAAAGTCCTCTCGAAGTCTATCAGCACGTGAATCAATTCCTTGAGAGTCTATCTGGCCCGTGTGGCCCTATTTGTTGCCAAATCAAGATAAAGGAATAAAAAATAATTTTCAGAAAAATGTTTCGTCTGTAAAGTTCAAACTATGGATGTAATTGAATTTACTAATTTGCAAAAGAAACTGTAATTTTTTTATGCATTGCATCTACTAGCTGGAAACCAGAAAAACAATGAATATGCATCAGTATATGAGGAAGTGGAGCCCAGGGTAAAATTTTAATGATTAAATTGCCTGTATTGCACCATATCACTTGTGGAGGACAAATTTGAGAATTTTACTGGTGCGGCCCATGACGCTGCAGCTGACTACTATGTTGGCCCTTGAATTGTTAGAAGTTGGCCACCCTTACTCTATAGGTATGGTCCCCACTACTTAACGGCATTGGTTCACAGATTCATTCTCCAAAATAAAAACGTTCAAACAAGAAACTTTTTTTTTTCATTTTTTACAACATAAAAATATATAGAAGCTAAAAAAATGCCTCAACTCAGCTGCGATACTTACCATACATGTATCTCATAAAAAGTGTAATTTTATCAAACTTTTCAACATGAACAGTAATCAATATGAAACAAGTTAATACCCGAACAAGGTGATTCAGGAAGAATCATTCGATTTCGAAATCAAATGACTGAAAATACAAACACAGAATGATAAGTAACGTGAATATGAAGAGGGGAAATTAACTAAGTTTCAGATTATGAACAATTAATGACACTCGTGCCTGAGAAGAAATTTCAGTGATGAATTGTGCGGCAATGGGTTTCAATTGTTCATTGGTGATAAAACCTAGTCTTTGTCAATACCCAGATAAGAACGGATACTGTACATAAGAACCGATTCATGGGTGGTTTTAGCTTTGTATGTTTCATTCTTTTCAGCATTGAATTGCAAAGATAGAAATATTATTGCAATTGCATGCATGGGTGTGGAGTTATTGGAAAAATTGGCTTTCAAATATTGGGAAAAGTGGTGTTGAGACAAACCCAATGACTCTATATTGTGATTATCACACATGCTCAAAGGTTCTGTATTGTCCCTGAGCAGAATATAATTCAATGTCAGTCTTTCCATGCAGAATAGAGAAATCACATCTAATACCGTTCAAAAAAAAAAAGAAAAAAAGTTTCCTTTCGTGGATGCTATCAGTGATTGAGAACCTTGGGTGTGCATATGAACTCTTAAAAGCAGTTTTATATTGTTACGATCTATCGACGATAGATGGCGCGATTCGTTTGATGGCTCTCAAAATGTCGAACTCAGTTGATATAGGTTTCGGTTAAACGGAAAAAAGGTCCTAGGAGAGCTAGAAGAACATTCTAGAAAGCTCCGCCCTTCCGGAGAATGGTTCAACCCCCCCCCTCCAGACAGACCGTACGGTGGCGCAGACGACTAGGAAACTGTAAAATAGAATTTTGTGGAATGTTCTTTTTCTCAAACTTTCTATAAGGGTTATAAATAGTCTGGCGCTCACAAGATGGCAGGCTCGAATAGAGACGGACTCGATGAAAAATCAATCGTGATTGAACGTTGAGAGAAAGTTGTTAGCTCTCTGATTAGCTTGTAAATATGTGTAAATTGCTGATCTATAAATAAATCTGTGTTTGTCCGTCGAACCGCTTCTTGTTTTGCAACCTCGAAGTCTTGTGGAAAATTATCCAGAATAATATTTTCTTTCTAAAGACATATTTAATCAGAGGAAACAATTAAAAAAACTTCTAAGTACAAAGCTGCTGACGAAAAACTTGTGTTTACCGCACAGCTGCTAATGGAATACAATAACGATTATACAGGAATTTCGGCAACCAAGGACATTCCCCCCCCCGATAAATGATTGCCAATAAACGCTACGTAAACAAAGTCACATTTTTGCCAGTTGCTTAAATGCGGTCACCATGTCTTTTTATGGTTGCTCGATGGAAATGACCACGGCTGTCGTCTATGGGTGTTTTCCCTAACAACGACGGCAGTCATTGATGTCACGACAACGTGAAAGCTCGCGGAAAATCTAATTTTTTTTGCCAAAATTCAGAGAAATTTTAAGAAATCAGGAGAAAGGGTGGGAAATCCGGAGTCTCCTGCCTAAATCTGGAGAGTTGACAGGTCTGTGGATTATGTATTCAAATTTGGGCAGAGACGCCCATAGAAGAGAGTGACAGGTGCAGATTCGCTATAATAGACAATGTCACTAATTGGAGAAAAAATATTGTATAAAAAAAGCAAAGGTGGCTGCAACATTTTTATGAAAATGCTATGAATATTTAGAATAACATCAAATCACACAACTGAAATAATTGTTCCCACGAAGGAACCCGGGAATATTTTCATATTTGGCTGTGTCTGATAATCGCAATCCTGATTATGGTTACCAAGTTATCTACCCTGTACCATTACAAGTTGTAATTTAGAACATGCCAAATGCATTCCGTCTTAACTTGCAGCTGTGCTGATGGCAATGTATGCAGAATTTGTAACTAAAAAATACGTTTCGAAATTTCACATTAACGATAAAAAGGAAGTTTTTGCACCCATATCCTTAATGAACGATAATGCAGATGGCTGGGAAGGACAATTTCAAACAAGAGTAAGCCCCTCTCGTTAAGTTCAAGGACAACGTTTCAGCAGCAATGGCGATGTGGTCAGCTTGTGTTATTACGATTACATTACTATTGTTGATTATTACGATTCAGAAATTTCTGCAAAACTAAATTATGTTTTATTCAGTATAAGTTAATATTTTAAGGTGAAAATTTAAATATAAATAAATAAGAATCATTTAAATTAAAAAAAATCAGACTTGAATAAAAAGAATCCAATTTTTTAAAAAATCTTGAATTTGATCAACACTGCTTTCAAGGACTCTACGAACCCTGTTTGCATTAATGAGGCTGGAGTGTATTGTAATGTTTTTAGTTCAACATGTCAGAGTTAGTAAGCGATAATCATTTCATTTTAAATTCAAAATTTGAAAAGAAAGAGAAGGGCGATGAACAAAATCACTCACAAATTAAGATGAGGCTCCTTGTATGAAACTTGGCGGCTGCGACGCGAGCGAGCCGTGGGAAAAACGTTCATGGGATCCAAAGATGGTTGAGCCTTCTGTGATGGATGGTCTTGATTTTGCTGTGATGCTGCACCTAAATACACACACACACACACACACACGTATGAATGATAATTTCAAATCAAAGTTTATGCATTACCATAAAAAATACACCAACAGGCTAGACATCATAATTATATATCTTCTCCAATCGTTTGATGTGATTGTTTCTTACGAAGCTAGATTCTTAAGGATGGGTCAAGGCAAAAGAACTCACTTTGTTCTATCCGATTTAAGAAAAAGGTGAGGTGGTTTTTGTCTCATTCTCAGAGCTGTCCTAAGAGTGTAATGCCCCCAGTTGAAGGGATTTTTCCGAGGGCCTGCTACCTGGCTAGAAATGCCTGTATCGATTTGCACGCTTACTCTGAAATTTTTAATGAGATCTCATTTTCATGAGGTTACTGGACAACGCCTGGGTGGACCCATGTGTTCATCTACAGTGTGATCAGTGCTAGATTTCTCTATAGGCAAAACAGGATGCAGCCTAAGACCCAGAAGGTAGCAGAGGATCTCAAACACTTATGTTTTGGAGAAATTCAAGACAATGGGGCTAGTCACAGGCCCTATTACCTTTAACAACCGAGGTTATAACAACCTGACAGATGTGGTGTAAAAATATATTTGATGTGATTGTTGAAGGACATGCATAGTAAAATCTTTAAAAGATACATATTTTGACATATTTCCCTTAGGTGAAAGATGGAGCTATAAAGACATAATGGGATCATTCAAAATTTTGGAAGGTATATAAAACCAGGCCATAACTATGATTTTATGGGGGAGACATGACCCCCCCCCCCACGCCAATTTAAAATTCAATGAATTTATAACAATGTTTTTGTTACCAATTAAAACGGTAGCAATTTCTTCAGCAGTCATGTCGCCATTTTTGTTGCACACCTGTGACAAAAAAGTTTTCAGACAAGGATGAACCACGTATCAAACTCGCAACACCTCTAAACATCCTTTGGTACTTTAGGCGAGTATCTTATCGACCTGGGCTACCACACCCAGAGCAGGAAGGCTTTCTGATGATAATTAATACTAAGGGTTGGATATTTCGAAAAGAAAAGCTTTGAAGTCCTCAAACATTTAAGCTCTACAGAATATGGCCTCCAAAATTCAAAAATAAACACAAAATAGCACCAAAATAAGCATTCACAGCAGAAAAAACGAAAACAAAAGGCACTTTCACAAAAAAAAAGTTTGAAAATAGGCAAAACAAAACAAACATTTATGGCATTTTAGCTGAACCTCCGGGCTCTAATAATCATCAGGTTCAATAAAGGAAAAATTAAATTTGAATTTCGTAATTGAAATCAATTTTTGAGTAAAATTATGCGAGAGAAAAACCGCAGGGAGAGTGCGAGGGGCATAAATACACTGTTCAAAACAGTGGAGGGGAGCAAGCAAAAAAGTGAAGAAAACTGTGCGAGACAGCCACGTATTGGCATACAATGGATAGTACACGCGTATCAATGCGCAATACAGAAAAAAGACGTAAAAAAATTTGGAATTAAGCTTTAATTCTTTGAAAACATGGAAAAAACATGAAAAGATAATGCATGAGTTTTAATAGGGCGTGTGGTCTCCTCGAACAGCTAAGACTGCTGCACACCTGTTTGCCATGGATGCAATGAGGTTATCGATCAGACTTTGGGAAATACTGTTCCACTCCTCAAGAAGTGCAATCTGCAAGTCTCGGACAGTAACAGGCGGCCTTGGTCGCGCAGCAATGCGTCGTCCAGGATTCAGGTCAGGAGAGCACGCTGGCCATTTCATACGCTGTATTGTTTCAGCTTTAAGCATGTTCTCCACCAGACGAGCTCTATGCGGTCGGGCATTATCATCCTGGAAAACAAAGGAATCTCCAATGGCTCCAGTGTAAGGGATGACATGAGGTCGCAGTATCTCGTCTGCATACCTTCGGGCCGTCAAAGTGCCATTCCGAATGATATGCAGGTCCGTACGTCTGCCTATGCTGATTCCACCCCATACCATCCAACCAGCTCGTCTGTATTGTGACCTTTCACGAACAAATGCAGGGTTATTTCGAGTGCCCCTGTCCCTCCATACCAGAACACGTTGGGTGTCACACTCCAGACTGAATCGGGACTCGTCTGTATACAGCACTTGGCTCCAATCATGTTGCTCCCAATCTCGATGTTCAGCAGCCCATCTTCTTCGGGCCGCACGGTGGCGTGGGGTCAACGGAATGCAGACCATTGGCCTACGTGCATAGAGCCCTCCCTCATGAAGCCGATTACGTACTGTTTGGCTGGACACCCTTTGTCCTGTTGCCAAGAGCAACCGTCTTTGCAGTTGCGTAGCATTCTCTGTTCTGTTTCGACGGGCTGTTAACCGTACATACCGGTCATCAGTTGCTGTAGTGGCGCGTGGCCGACCTTGCCCTGGTCGACGTCTAACATTTCCTGTTTCTTGGAATCAGGCTTGGAATCCACAGCTTTGCAACAACACTTCTGGCGACTCCAACAGCGTCCGCGACACTATGTTGTGTTTGCCCAGATTCCAGTCTGCCTATAACACGCCATGCCATGGATTCCGGTAAATCACGTTGTTGAGACATCCTGAAGTCACATTGTCTCAAAAAAAAATACTGCACAATCGAATTTCACAGTTACGG
Organism: Pholcus phalangioides; assembly: GCF_987345545.1. NCBI lineage: Eukaryota > Metazoa > Arthropoda > Arachnida > Araneae > Pholcidae > Pholcus > Pholcus phalangioides. Next base: position 3,545,389 of record NW_028301618.1, read on the forward strand.
CAGTAAAACAGACGTTTCTGCAACATCCCGATTTCTGCCCTTATCTCCTTTTTCTGGTTTTTGACGTCATGAACTTTGATTTGCATATGAAGTTTTCTTCTTCCGTTTCTTGCTAGGCTTTAAATTGTGGATGATTAATTTTATGTTACTTATCGGTATACATCTTTGCGTAATTTTGTTAAAACCATGTGCTCCCCTAATTGTTTTGAGCAGTGTATATATATATATATATATCACTAGCAAAAATACCCAGCCCTTCCCGAGTTTTCTTCAATTACTGGGAGGATTGGAAAAGTGACAAACCATTATAAAGGAATAAACTGTTATAATGGCAGCATTGAAGATGTGACAAACCATCGTAAAGACATGACAGATATACATGTCTGAAATGCATTGTTAGGGAACCACGGTAACCAAAGTAAACATTCCGAAAGTGACTGTTGCTGCCCAAGAACCATTGTTGCCTGACGGGTTTTCTCCCATTTCGGACAAACTTTTAAAGTAGCCTACGGTTCGATCCCGGTCCTGTTTGGTATATATGCAAAATTTGGTGACGATCAGTCTAAAACTGTAGATTTGTATAAAGGACAGACATACATATTTTCACATTTATATATAAGATATTGAGTATTTATTACGTGATGCAATATAATTTTAGGCATTTTATGCAATGAACACATTTATTTTTAATAGAAATTGTTCTATTGAAATGCAATATTTGAGGTTTTTGGCATGACAGTTCAAACCATCAAAAAACTGCCAGGTGTCCGAAAACTTACCAATCCTGCTGGTGACAGAATAAAAATGACTCCATGAGCTGAGCGACTCAATAACAAGTGAAATTTACTGATTATGCTGTCAAGACCTTTGAAAACACATCATAACCTGGGTTGTTGCGTAAAAGTGACAGACGTTATAATTGTCATTGGTTGTGTTAAATAATTTGTAAAATTATGTAAATATTAACCACAACTTATATAAAACTGCTTTTTTTTGCCAGTCATAGCAAATTTATCAGAAACTCTAGTACCTTTATTCTCCTTGTCCAAGTCTTTGGTGACGTTGCTCTTCTTGGATTCACCAGATGGACTTCTTTTTTGACCGCTGTCAGAATGAGAGACCTTGATGATGCTGTTATCATTCAACTTATCTTTGAAGCTCAGAATGTCGCTGCAATCATCAGACCTGACGTGGACGGTAAAACCGCTCTTCACCAAGTCTCCATTGCTGCTGTTCTTGATGGGCTTGAGAGCATCCGCCAACTGCACGATCGGCTGGTTTTGGTTATTGGCGCTTGCTTGATCTGCCTTTCCCAGGGAACAGCCGCCATCAGCAGATTCTTCTGCAGTTTGCTTGCCTTCGCCCTGCTTCGGGCTGGTACACAGGTCTGAAACAACAGTTTTTGATGCTTCAGGCTTCTTCTTTTTGTTGCCCTTGGATTTGCTACGGTGACGACCCTTGGAACTTTGAGAAACACTGAAATCTTCGTCGCTATTATATGTCGTTTCTTTGGTCTCTGGGCCTCCAACGTCTGCTGTGGGTTGACTCTGTTCACCTCGTTTTGCACTCTGCCTCTTATTTTTACTAGGAAGGCTTCCACCCCCGCTCCTATCTCTTGGCGGCTTTCTTTTAAATTTTGAAATTCTTGGCCTGCCACTTCCCTTCACTTCGCCTATGATGGAAATGTCCTCATTGTTGTTATCGATACTGTCTATTTGGGAAACATCCTCAGCACAAATGTTTATAATTGTGGGTGTGCTCACTGAAGCTCGGGTTTCCTTGCTGGGCTTACTGTTAGAGCTCTTCTCCAAACCAGAAGTTACAATGGAAGAACCACTGTTGCATTCGTCTATATTTCTGATGTCATAAACATCCAAAACCTTGCCAGATTTTCTCAGATTCAGCTGCTTTGTCTGCTGCTGATCCTTAAAGTTCAAACTGACGTGCGATTTGCCTTTGATTAACGACTTTCCCTTGTTGCTCCGTGCCTTTTTCCCAGTTGATGATGATGGTGTCTTGTCCTTTTTCTTGATACTCTTGAAGCGTGATGACAAGGATGATCTTTTAAGGGTAGCCAGTTTCGTGCTCTCCGTTCTGAGATCAAAATCAGAATCTGTGTCCTCATCCGAGTCCTGTGAACTGAAGGGACTGAAAAAGTCTTTGAAATAAGGATTCTTCTTCCTGATTCTGCTCCCAGTGACATCTGGCGTCAAGGACTTGCTGCAACAAGGATCGTTTGCACTGACTGGTGGAATGACGCTTTTGTTGGAGGCTGATTTCTTAGCCACTGGGGTGTTTTTCATAATGATTAGTGTCCCTCGAACTCCAGCTGATTTAGTCTGTTCTTCTACTTTTCCGGTTTCAACTTCTCTCCCAGAAACAGACCGTTTTGTAGCTTTTTTCTCTGTTTCAAGTACTTTTGAGTGAAGTTTTTTTATCATTTTTGTTATTTTGTTACTTTCTTTTTTTGATGAAGTTTTTGGTTTTGTAACTTTTTCTGTTTGAAGCCCTTTTACTGGCGTTCTCTTTTTTTTTACTTTTTCAGTTACGATTCCTTTTGTAGGCAAATTGTCATATGGATTCGATTCTTTTTCATCTAAACAGTGCTTGAAATTGGTACTTGGTAAGATGCATGCAGGTTGAAGGACCATTGGCGAATCAATTAAGTTGATGGTCATGCTATCATTATTACCATTCAATCTCTTATCACCCATTTCCTCGACCACAGTAAGCTTTTGTACAACTTCTCGACTGGCATCTGTTGGAATATGCTCCTCAACATTGCTTTGGATATCTGCAACATCACTGCACACCTGGGAACTAGTCTGAGGAAGTACTGGGCTATCGGTTAAGAGCATTTGGGTTGCGTCATCAGGTTTATCAGCCTCATCCCGCCAAATATTTGGCAGCTGCGCCGCAATAGGAGCCACGGGAACACGGATCACATCCGTCAACTCCATGTCTTCGATATTGTGGACTGTGGCATCCAACACCTGCATGGCAGTAGGAGCTTGTGCCACTAATGTGCAAGCAACTTCGGGTGACTTTGCTTTGGGTAAAGAGCACACATTTCCTTGTTCAAATACCACAGGTAAATCTGGAACTAAATTTGGTTCAGTAACATGGAAATCCTTCGCTGCAAGATCATCTCCATCATGACCAATGTTCCCATTGAAGCTATGACTTTCCGTTGGCACATTCTCCTTAGACAAAAGCTGATCTTTTCTAGTCTCCACGAGAGGTGAGACTGATGGTTGATCTTTGGTCGAAGTAATTAATGGAGTCTCTGGTTCTTCTGTGACTTCGGCTGAGTTTGGAGAAATTTCTGCCAATTTTTTCTTATTCGGTACACAGAAAGTCTTGCGTTTAGACAGTGACTTTTTCGATTCATTCGTCTGGTTGGCAGATGCCTTTTTCTCTTTGGACATGACAAAAGTTTTTCTGCGGTCATCAGGTGACAGAGCACTTGGTAATACGTCTTTTGTATTTGAGTGAACCCCAACCTCAGCGGCATTGGCAACACTATCAGAATTGTTTTGCAGAATGAATGTTCTTCTTCTAGTGTTTACTTGGGACACAACTTCTTTTTCATTTGAACTATTCCTGGCCACACTGTTTCCCAATTTCGCTTTCTTGGTTGCCACTCTATCGCTTTCATCATTGGCTGGACAAACATGATTGTGGTCCACAGAAGATGGCTGCAACAGTTCATCTGGTTTCTTGGACAGCCTTTTTCTTTGTATTTTCTTTGAAATGACTTGTTCATCAGCAGCTTTCTCATTTGTAGGGTCACTAGTTGAAACCTCAGAACAATCCGTGGCAGTCTGGCTCTTTTCAATGTTCTGACTGGTTCCCTCTTTAGCTTTTGTCAGAGGTTTTGGTATATTGGACTTGAAAGTTTTTGGTAAGTTGGACAAAAGAACAGGGGTTTTGGGTGTTTGGGCGCCATTAACTGGGCTGGAGTTTCGCTCCGAATGAGGAGGGGTCTTGTTGGCTCCAAACACAAGCCCAGACTTTCGTCTGTTGCTGCCATTGCAACTCGTCTTGGGCAACGAAGAAGACTTGTGGAAGGTTTGATGTTTCGACGTTGTATCTTGCGTCTCTCCGTTATGAGTGATTTGAAGATTTTCCATGTCTATCTGTGGTACATCAAAATCAAAAACAGCATCTGCATTGGAGAGGAAAAAAAATTGATCACCAAAACCACATTAATCAATCAAAACTTAGGCAATATAACAATTTCACTTGACTTCTATTTATTTATTTTTTTGTAATTAAAATTCAATGTATCTTCTACAAATGATTTGTTAACAAACTTAGTGTGCATGTGTCGCTTATACACTGTTTCAAGTGCAATTGTAGAAAGGGATGCCCATTTATCAAATCGATTGGCCCGCATGCGATATCTGTCACTATAGCTTAGTTGAAAGAGCACTCGACTGGCATCCGAGGGACCCAAGTTAGAGTCCCAGTAGCTGCAAGTTTCAACCAGGTTTGAACTTGGGGGGGGGGATAAAATAATATAGATAAGCTATTTTTTTCTAATGAGCTTGCGACGACCACAGATAGATGGCACCTTTCGTTTTCAAACCAAGTCGTAAATGGCAGTAAATTTCATACAACAATATGGCCGGAGTTGGTGTGTGGTGAAGTAGCCTGCTTGTGGAACTCAACTCAGACTAGCCCTGCTGTATGAGCAAGAGGGGTGTATAAGTGAGAAATCACTGTATTAGACCAATTGAAATAATTAATTATAGTGGGTATCATGAGAATAAAACAGGACAAATCAAAAGATGAAATAAATGAAAATTAGGTATTAACCTTGTTTTATTGCTCAAGGAAAACTATCCTATACATTTTTTTTTACTTTTCTGTGACTCAATATCCCTTCCTAAGTCAAAAGACAGTGTCATGAAATCAGAAAATTTTGTGCCAATTTATCAATCATTCATAAAAAATTCTAGGTACCAATACCAATATCATAGTCCCCATGGTGACTTGGGATTTGTAAAGCCTTTGGTACAGAAAAATGTATGTACACACGTTTTTTTTCAAAACAAAGGAGGCCTTAAAAGTGTTGGTGTCTTAAAGCCATTTAATGGGCAATGATGCACGTTTCTGGGAAAAATGAACAGATGTAAGCCAGATATTTACAAAAGTTAATCTTGAAACAGCAATCACCCCAACAGTTGCCGATGTATCTAGGAAGGCAACACAAAAAATGTGTGTTCTAAAAACTTCATGCACACCACAGACAAGCTCAATTATCGTGGGACAGATCTTGCATGCCTTGAGAATATAAATAGCAGGGCCCAACAAATTCTGGATGGCAGATCGCCATGGCAACTGATATACAGTAGAACCTCGATAAGTCGTCACCTCAAGTTATCGAAAAATTATGAAAGGCTTAAGCAGAGTAACGACTTAAGCGGAGTTCCGTCAGTTTTAATGTGCTATGTTATGAAAACGTATAAATTTAAAGTAATGACATTTATTAAAGTATGAATCAAAATAACAATATTAATAAAATTTACAGATTGCGATGAAAAAATAATAGAAATTTTTTTATCTCTTATTATTTAAATTATTGTGGTGAAATGTACTGGTACACTTTGATTTATACTAGTAATTTCTAATTTATAGACTAACAGTGCAACTGTTTGAATAAGTAGCTCTTCTTCATAACAGAACTCTCTACTGCACATTAATTTTACATATACATCAAATTTAATTTCAGTGTTTGAATTCTTCATCAGTAGTTCATGATGCAACTACAAAGTAATCTCGAACAGACTTTGTGGAGGGGCCCTGGGCAGGGAAAAGTAAACAGAAGACTTCAACTCGGGAAAGAACGTCTAATTTTTTTCAACAAAGATATTTTGTTTAAATTTCAAGCCCTAAATTAGTAGAGTCCATGCTTTCTATGATTATTCATTATCCGTGCCCGTTGCACTTTGACTTTAACTTGATTAATTTTTGATTTCCTTGCACTATATGTAATCTTTGGCGTATCAATAAATTTTGGTTTTGTTGGAGATGCTCTGGGGGGCCGAATTGCTTACGTTGCTTCTTGGGACAGAGCTTGGCTGGCTCGCGGTTTGCCAGTTTCTCCAATGGAGCCCAGGCAGAAATGAGATCTAGCTTGAACAGTCCCCAACATTCCAAAAACCTTAGTCGGCAAATGAACTTGCGCAGCGTAACTTTCGTTACTTAAACTGTTCCCGTTTGGGTATATAGGATTTTATGGTAACTTTTAAGCATATGGCAATGCCGTTAACAAGCTCTTTTTTTAATGGGAGCCATAAAAATTGTCTCTTCTTCTTTCTCACACTTTTTCATAGTGACGACTTAACCGAAATTAGCGACGAGTAAACAAGGATTTAATAACATTGCGGTCTATGAGAGTTGAAAAGGTCTGAAGAAAAATTACGACTTAACCGGAGTGATGGCTTATTAGGGTGACGACTTAACGAGGTTTTACTGTATTTATTTATGGGGGAGGGGGCACCTCAGTTTAAATAATTATTACTAATGTTTTTTTACCAAGCGATATAAGAAATTAGTAAAATGGGAAAAAGGTGGCAAAGTTTGCAGAGATGCCACTGGACTCTAATTTACCGACCCAGGTTATTCGAAAAATCTGGGTCCTTTTTGAGTGAAAGTGGACAAAAAAAAAAAACCAATTTATCTTGAAAAAAATTATGCCCCTAATAATTCACTGGTATCTCTATGGATTGTTTTCCCAGCATGCCCCAGGTTGTTGATCACCTGCTTAAGCCGGGTTTTCCTAGGAGCAGGTTACCTGCACCTTGTGCAGCATGAAAATGCTGATTGGTTAAAAGACGTGAAGTTCAGGTTTTTAAAAAATCAGCGATTTCACGCTGCATGCACCATAGAAAACCTTTTTCCTAGGAAAACCCGGCTTTATAATTCTTCGTTTAGACTGAGCGCCGTTCTCGGTAGGAGAAGAAGGTATCTGTGAATCAAGTAATTCATTTCTAAAAACATGTTCTATCTGAAGGTTCAATTACTGTCATTGTCTACTAGTAAGAAAAACTTGCAAAGAAGCTCATTAGTACTGCGAAAAAAAAAATTTAACATTTGGAATTCCGCACTTGTAATAAACCTAAAACTGATATACAGTTGGTCCCGCTTATAATGTTTCTCCCATTTAAAATGCTTTTCCACTTAGTACAACTTATTTTTCTGGTCCTAGCAATAATTCTCATAAAGATTTCCTGTTTAAAGTTTTTTCCTATTTACAACATTTTTTATGACGGTTTTTTGAAAAACGTTATAAGCAGGATCCACTTTAATTAGCAGTTGGAGGTACACATTTATATATTTACTAATAAATCAATCTATAAATTCCCTTTATAGATTGGGGGAGATTTGCACTTTCCATATCTTCTGATCAAAATTAAAGCAAATTAGATTCTCTCTCTCTCCAGACACTTATCTTCTGATTCCCTATATTCATACTTTGGTTTTCCTGGTAAAATGATTTTATTTTCTCTCCCTGATGGTCCACCGCTCTAATCTGTGCCATTTAACTGCCACATATTTTCACACCTGAATATGGGAGCTATGTCAGATTTGTGTTGGAGAAACTTAACAGTGTGCTTATGTGTGTGTGAACAGCATTTGGCATGTTTTGTGTTCAGTAGGTGGTGCCATCTATCTAGCACCGCAACTAGATACTTTCTAAAACAGGGCAAGTACATATTTTGGCACGCCCATGTAATGTAGAAAAAAAAGAAGCAGTTATAAAGGGTGAATTTGGTGCCCCACTCCAGTCCATAGCCCAGGACACTAGGCCCACCTGTCCCTCCCCCCTCCCAGTTGTGGCCCTGCATCTATCCTCTAAACTGGTAATGCGTGCATTTGAAGTTTAATGTATGCATATTTGTGGTGTAGGTCTGTGTGATCGCCATGACAACCAGAAGTTTTTTTTTCAAAGGAATAGCCAACTCAAAATTTGAAATCTTTAGAAAATTTTTAGCCGATTATTATTGCACAATCGCAAGTTTCAACCCTGGATTTTCACCAAAAGCAAAATTTGGGGGGAAGGTTATAAGGGACCTCTTCCCTCCCACCCCTTACACAGAGATAAAAAATTAAAAATATTTTTGTAGAGAATTAAAATATTGGAATAAAATAATTTATTTTATACTATCTGTGAAGAATTAGATCCTTGTGCCCCTCCAAAAGCCGATTCTGCTTACACACCCATGATTTTAGCGATGCAAAACGATGACTACCACATAGCAGCTAGATGATGAAACTGTAGATATTCAAGGTCAAGCTTCCACAGATTCGCTTTTTCCCCCATGATATCGAGAAAGTTTTACAATTTGAATGGCCGTTGCAATCCTTTACGATTAAAAAAAAAAAAACGCATTCGCAATATTGTAGGAACAAGATGAATTTAGGTCGTATAGACGTGGTCTTTGAATGCCGGCCGATAGCTGCGAAAGTACCGCAATTTCCGGTATGTAACCGAAAGAAGAAAATCTGCAGGGTAATAAAAAATATGAAATCTGAAACTTCTGTACACAGCCCCTCATTCAGGGAAAAGCAACCAGATATCCCTCATCTTATTCTTCAACAACCCGCGTGTATATCAATACAGTACAGTGTGCAAAGTAGTAAAACCAGTTTTTCAAGGTCGTGTGATCATGATACATGGTTAAAAAAAAAAAAGAAGAAAGAGAAAAAAGTTGGGAGGTTTTCTCTCTACTTTTTTCTTCTTATAGAACTAGGAAAGAATGAATCCCAGAGGAGGCATGAACAAAATGTTTATGCATCCTTTTCCGAAATTCCAGGTATTTGACACGTTATAACGCGTCAATGGCATCCCTGGTTTGTATAACCCACAGGCAGTAAAACCATAAATCAGCTTCAATCAAAAGAGCAGATGACCAGGCCACTGATTGTCCAAAAGAGTGACCTCGAAAGTTTGCAAGCAAGTGAGGGATGAAAAGATTGTACAAGCATGCGAGTGACGTAGAGAATGAGACCAGGTCAGTAAGTGCTCAAGTGTGCAAGGATGTGAGTGACAAAACATGGGTTGAGATATGGGTATATATATATCACAGTGTCAATGACAGAGCAGGTTGCTCTAACATATACATGTATATATGAATTGGCATCATATATCATGCTCCCCCCCCCAGCCCCTTTCATGTCTATATCCGCCTATGTGACCAAAAGAGTGACTTAGAAACAAAGGCACATTTCCAGGGACAGAATTAAGCAGAATTAGGGCTGAGGATGGCAAATTCGAGGAATGAGTGGTCAAGAAAATTAGAATGTTGAAAAAGAGCAACAAAACCATAAATCTGCCTCTGGTGACTATAAGACACCCCAGTACCCTCATACACCCCAGTACGCAGAGTATGAATTGACAATTTGTTTATTTGTGCAAAAGATAAAATTTTTTCACAAACCTGAAGACAGCTCAGACTCCTCAAACAGTAAGCGAGTTGTATCTTCATCTATGGCACTCATCTGCATCTTATCCATATCAAAATTTGCCAAGTTGATGTTACATTGGGGATTGTTATTGGGAACATCGTCCAAGCCAGTCACTGGTACTTTCATGGTTCTATTGGAATAAATAATAATAATAATAATAGCAAAACTGTTGAAAAAATTATCCAAGTGCATTTTGTTCTGAAATCAAATGCAATCATGTACAGGGCCATCACCCACATAAGGGGTCATTCAAGTATTACGTCAGCATCGATGGGGAGGGGTTCCAGATTTGCTGACTTTTGATGACAAGGGGGGATTGGACTTACATCAACTACCCTATAGTAAGATATGAAATATTCTTAATGGCATCTTATTCTGCGCCCCAAAAATGGAAAAAAACCCTTTCGATAGTTATTGGGCACTTGAAGTAACATTCCCCCCCATAGATAAGTGCCCTACAAAGCTACATTAGTGATCTCTAAATGTTTCGCAAATCCAAGTGATCTGGAAATGTTTCCAGGCCACTTAAGAGCTCTGGAACTGTGTCACGCATCACTCAAGTGATCCATAATTATGCCACGGATCACTTAAGTAATCTGGGAATGTTCCGCAGGTAAATTGAGTGATGTAGAACTGTTCAAGTGCTCTAAAACTGTGCCACGGATCGTTTAAGTGTTCTGTAACTGTGTCGCGGGTTACTTGGGTGATCTTTAAATATGAAAGTGATCTTTGATGCCTACTTCAGTGATCTGAAAATGTGCCACGGGCCACTTAAATGCTCCGGAATTGTGTCACTGGTCATTTAAGTGATTTGTAAGTGTGTCTCGAAGTTCATTTTTACAAAATTAGGTTTGAGGGGGGCAAGCCACATCAGATAACCTTCAGGGCCACATTTGGTCCGTGGGTTTACCATATATGGCTTAAAGGGTGGGTCACAATGAATTTCTTAAAGAGAAATTTTGAGTTCTTACCCTTCAAATAGCATTGAAATTAACAGAAATTGATTATAATAACATATAAAGGTATTTTCTTTCGAAATTCTAATTTTTTGAAAAATATTTTTTGCATTAAAAAAAAATTTTCGTCCAGGGGGGGGGGGGTGCATGATCCTCCTATGCCCTCTCCCCCATATGTTTCTGATCCCACCATTATGCGTTAAGAGGGAGGGGGCAGTGATGATGAAATTTTGCTGACGACGACGGGGGGGGGGGGGAGAAGGGGAACAAAAATGGATAAAAGTTTGCTTACGTAATACACTTGAACAGCCCCTAAGAAGAAATCTATTGGTCAACAGAATGTACATGAACTAACCAGAAGTGGAAGTGAGGGTTCATCTAAGGGAAAAACTTATTGTTACGACCGACCTATAGATGATAGATGGCGTGATTCTTTTTTTTTAGAGGTCCTCAAAAAAATATCGCAATCTTCTGTTGGCAACGGCAGTTGATACTGGTTTCTGTTTATCGCAAAGAAATACCATTGGTGGAGAACATTCCAGAAGATTCCCCCCCCCCAGACAGTGGCGCCATTTTCCAGGAACTACGAAAACCCTCGAGAAATTTCTCAGAGCTTATAAAAAAGTGATACTAGTACGACAGAAGGGAATGAATGTTTGAAACCTGTTGGCCGGCTTATCATTTCAGTGATGTTTCCAAAAAAGAACTTTTAGAAGATGGCGATATTATAGAATCAATTAATCAAAGAGGAAGTGCTTCATGTTCTGAAGAAATAGAATCACAGAAAGTTCAGATGAAGAAGTATCTGCACCATCTCTCGCCATGATGCATTAAAAGTTGTAGATATGATACATCGATTCCTATAGGCACTCAGGAACAAGCCGAACAATTGTGAAATAAACTAAACAGTGTAGAAGAATTTTTGTTTTCTTTGCAAGAAGAAAAACAAACATACTTGATTATTTTTCATGAGGTACATTTTTTTATGTTTTGATTCTATAATGAAACAACCCCGAATTAAAATTAATGAGAGAATTAGCATTTTATTTAATGAAATTGTTTGAATGCATATAATTATGTACACATAAACGATCAAACAAAAATTTAGAGCGAAACCTAGCTAACTCGACATCCGCTTAAGTCGACATGTTTGTCAATACTTTTGGGGTGTCGAGTTACAGAGAGTCTACTGTGTATATTAATGTTTCAAGGCATTAAAATGAACAGATATTATGATACCATCATATGCAACAACTCTCACCATAACTATGCCACAGGAGTCATAACATACTTATCCCACTCCCAATCAAAACCAAATATATGAGACGCAGTCTAAATTTTGTTGGTCTGGTGATGCGGAACAAACTCTCCAACAGTTTCAGAAATCCTAATAACCTTTCAATTTCCAGGAAACGCTTAAAAACCTGGTTACTCAATGGAAACACTCTTACAAATTAATATAAATATTGCAAAACATGTTCAGCATCTATTTTGGATCTCCTAATCATTTTTTATACATATTCCCCCGCCCCCTTGTTTGGAATGAGGTCATGAATACTGCTGGAAATTGGGAAAAAATCTAGCCTTTCTCTCTTTTGGCTGAACATTTGTTAACATTTTAAGACCTTTTAATCCTAGAGTTCATTGCTGCCAAACATGGCAGTGGGAACCAGTCAGGGCATATAATTGCCCTTTTCCTCTCTGTCAGCTCAATGACACTCACATAATAATCATGATAAAGTCTCTTTTTTTTCATTAACATTGGTTTATGTGAATTGCCCACTCGCCTCCACGAATCTGACTTTTTTTGCCTAATTAATTAATGATTTTGTCAATATTGTATGTATAACATCAATGCTGGGTATTAATCCTGGTTTTTGTATTCATCTGTGTTGTAGTGCAAATAAATCTATTTAATTTTGAGAAATTGTGGATCTGAGACCAAACATCCATATAATATAAGTCATAATTCAATAGCATCGCCACCACTTCCATACTCACAAGGTCATCGTATGTTCCTCTTCCTTGTCTTGAAAGCCAACAGCTTTGCGAGAGAAATCCTTCACTTCGGACAGGAGGCAGACAACATCATTCAAATGACTCGCAAGGTTGTTCATCTTTATCATAGCTTCGTGGACCTTCATATTCATACACTAGAAATCAAAAGATGTGTGGTCCTCGATTGAAATTTCAAACGCTGCAAATGCACTAAAATGCTAATAGGGAAGTTAAAGAATAAAAATCTGCACCAAATTTTAAAATGCAGAAATGAAATGAGGCTTTGTATAACAGAGCTTCACAAATGCCCAGGTCACCACGGCAACCTTTGCAAAACTGGCTTTTCGGAAATTACATCTGCATGCCTGCTAACATGAGAAAGGGGTTCTAAATTCCAGAGAAGTTAAAGAAAACATCATTTTCTACCGTTTTTCTCAGAAAGCAAAATATGCTTGGCTCTCCAAAAAAAACTATAAATTGAGGAAAATAAACTGAGATTATTGCTGAGTCCCAACATTCAAGTTTTCTTTCACATATCTCGCCGAGGGGTTGGTACCCTAACCCAATGGTTCCCAACGTTTTGTCACCCATGGCTCTGTTGCTCAATTCGTGGTTCATCTTTGGCTCCACAGAATAGTTTAGTAAATATTTTCACACTTATAAAAACCCTTCAAAGCATAAATGGAAACACAAATAAACACCTCCAGCTCACAGTGATGCCAATAGGAGCCATGAAGCATACATTGAGGAAACTATCCTAACCCCTTGATGGAGGACTCCCTGCAGTAGCAATGAATTCTTGGGTAATTTTATTGCCATTTCTGTTGTTAGAGCTGTGAGGCGAGAATATTTTCCTGGATGTAAAAATTAAAGAATTGAGAATATTCATTTTTCTTCTAAACAGTTTAAATTTTTTTACTAATTTTGTTAATATTGTGAAATATAAATCAGTTTTCATTGCCTGAAACATTTACAACAAAACAATTTTTGGTATAACCACCCCCCAATGACAACTTTTAGTTCGAGAATATTCTCAAGGTCATTATGAGGGGGTTTAAAAGTTTGGTTATAACGATTTTAGAAAAAACCTTTAGATAAAAACCTTAAAAAATTATTTTAAAATTAGATAAATTTTCAGAAATAAGTTCACAACAAAAGAAATTAATATTAAGAAGACACCAACGAATAAGGCAAATACACGAAAATAAAAAGTCCTAATGCATTTTAACACCAATGGATGCCGCCTTCAGAGTTGTTGTGATCGGGGGTGTAGACCCCCGCAACACCACGGCTTAAATTCATTTCGAGCTGGAATTATAAGAAAATTCAAATAGACCAATAGGATAGCACTATTCCGCAAGTGTCCCATCAGGAAGCTGCATTATTATCTCACGCAGGCTCACAGCTTCATTCTGACCACGACGTTTGAAGTGAACAGACGTACTTCTTCCGCTGAGCAACCGAGCGTTAAGATTTGGTATTCAACCCAAGTGGGAAACTCGGTCAGCTTGACTAGTGGTTAAATTTTCCTCTGAAGACGGCACCCATTTGTGTTGAAATGCATTAGGACTTTTTATTTTCATGTATTTGCCTTATTCGTTGGTGTCTTCTTAATATATATATATGCATCTGTATATGCAGGAAATTACAATGTAGAAACAAAATGGGGAAAAGGGGAAATAATTTTACATTACAACAGGGTTGCTTTTTAAACCAAGTGGTTTTTTTCAAAAAATCACATAAAAGTGGCCTAAATATAATTTTTTCCCCCAAATATCACATTGGTTCATTATTAGTCACAATGTTTTAGTCTTACCACATTTCATATTCTTGGCATACATTCTGATGGTATATCTTTAAATGATGTAAGATGATATATAAGTGGTTTTTTTTCCAAAAAAAATCTCCAAGAAAGTGGCCTGAACATAAATTTTCCTTCATATTAAGTATCATAGTTGCTGAAAATTATATACAGTATCAAAATTTCTCATTTTTATTGCATTTTCTGACTTTGCGCTACATCCTGATGCTCTATCTTGAACAAATTCATGAATGAGGAATTCATCACACACATATGTGCAGATGGTGGTTTATTATCTCAAAAGCTTTATTTCCCTCCACAAAGAAACAGTAACAGTGGTGACTTCATTGTCATGCCACGGGCAGGTGCTCTTATAATCCAAAAAGACACCAGCTGCCCCCAAAAAACAAAGACCAGTGAGCTAGTAGTTACATTATCTTCAAATACATTTTCATTTTCTTTCCATAGGAAGCAGCACATCTCATACTGTATATTACCACCAGGCTTAATATTGAATTTTTTTACATATTTCAAACATTACCCCAGTTAATCAAGGTTCTACTGTACAGTAGTAAAAGCCAGAGATTGGCCAGTTCTTGAAGTGGCCGGTGTTCCCTGTCCAAAAAAATTTTTAGATAGAAATTCCATGGAATATTGACTGGGTCACTGTTTGGTTAGGAAGTACAGTAGTAAGTGAGTTATGAAAAACTAGCTATAATACCCGGCGCTGCCCGGGTTTTCTTAAAGGAGGCTGTTTGGATCATGTGATACCTCCCTCTTTCTTTGAGGGACATGCAAACCGCGTCTAAGTTAACCAATATGACGACTCATGAAATAAACAAATCTAGATTTAAAGAAATGTAAAAATAAATATATATATTTTTCTTTTTTTTAAAGGGTGCTAGGTATTTCGATTCCCCCCTTTGAATTTCAAGTTATCTATCTCTGCCTGTTTCTGCTTCAAAAAATGCTTAATTAAAGCTGTGGAATTTTTTCGATGTACTTTTTGCAGGCCCATAATTAATTTTAAAGCAACCTAAACTAAAACCATTTATGCAGTTCAATATTAAAAGACAATACGGAGACATTCATTTTCATGCTTGAGAAGATGTAAATAAAAAGTTAAAATCAATGTTACTGCATGGATATTCAATGCAAAAGTAGGTCTGGGGCTAATTACTTCCTATTTAATCTCCTGGGCTTCGTAACAAACGTGTCTCTAAGTGAACTCAATCTTTCAAAAATCTAGAATTCAATAAATTTTTAAAATTATTGATGTGGCGGAAAACTCCACCAAATTTCCGCATTTCCACAGTAAAATCGACAATTTTAACACTGATTTCTATGGAGATCATCCTTTGCCTGACCCTCAAAGTGATGCTGATAATGATTATAGCATCTATTCAAAAAGTCTCATTACTGGGAGGATTGAAAAAGTGGCAAACCATTATAAAGGCATATACAAGTCTGAAACGCATTGCTAGGGAACCACGGTAACCAAAGTAAACGTTCGGAAAGTGATTGTTGAGGCCCAAAAACCATTATTGCCCGACAGTTTTTTGCCCATTTTGGGAATTTGCCCTGCTCTGACAAAATTTTAAAGTAGCCTATCATTCAAGTCGGGTCCGATTTGGTATATATGCAAAATTTAGTGACGATCGATCTAAAATTGTAGATTTGTATAGAGAACATACACACAGGAACACAGAAAATCAATTTTATATATAGACTAGCTATAATACCCGGCGCTGCCCGGGTTTTCTTCAATGAGGCTTTTTTGGATCACGTGATATCCCCCTCTCTTTTTCTTGAGGGACATACAAACCGTGTCCAAGTTAACCAATATGGCGACCTGCGCGATTCATGAAATAAACAAATCTGGATTTACACAGAAACGTAGAAATGAATATATATTTTTCTTTTTTTAAGGGGCGCTAGGTATTTCGACCCCCCCCCCCCCCGAACTTCAAGTTATCCATCTGTCTGTTCCAGCTTCCAAAAATCCTTAGTTAAAGCTGTGGAATTTTTTCGATGCACTTTTCACGGGCTCATAACTAATTTTAAAATATCCTAACCCACATGAATTTATGCAAATAAATATCAAAAGAGACAATATGGAGACATTCATTTTCATACTTGAGAAGATATAAATGAAATCAATGATATTGCTCGAATATCCAACTCAAAAGTATAGGTTTGGCATATTTACTTCATATTTAATCTCCTGGGCTTCGTATATCTCTAAGCGAACTGAATATTTCAAAAATCGAGAATTCAATACAATTTTTAAAATTATTGATGGGGTGGAAAATCCCACTAATTTCCGCATTTCTACAGTAAAATCGACAATTTTAGCACTGATTTCTATGAGGATCACCCTTTTCCTGACTCTCAAAGCGATGCTGATGATGATTATGACGTCTATTCAAAAAGCCTCATTACTGAGAGTATATTGAAAATGTGGCAAACCATTATAAAGGCATAAACTATTATACATATACTAACAGGATTAAAAAAGTGACAAACCGTTGTAAAGGCATATACACGTCTGAAACGCATTTCTAGGGAACCACGGTAACCAAAGTAAACGTTCGGAAAGTGATTGTTGAGGCCCAAAAACCATTGTTGCTGGACAATTTTTTGCCCATTTGGGGCATTTGCCCTGGGCTGACGAAATTTTAAAGTAGCCTATCGTTCAAGTCGGGTCCTATTTGGTATACATGCAAAATTTGGCGACGATCGATCTAAAATTGTAGATTTGTATAGAGAACATACACACACACAGAAAATCAATTTTATATATATAGATAATCAGCTATATGCAGGGTAATTATAACTAAAGCCTCGGAAAAGTTAAAAAAACCATTAAAAACTGTTTTTCTTGGGGGAAAAAAGCATGCTTCGCTCTTAACAGATTTGGCTCTGGCACCTAAATTTTTTAATTGTTTTTAATTGTCCAGCCCTGATGGATAGCACAACTTTTATCAAGATGCACATTGCCACACCAGCGAAGCATTTGCTAAAGAACCATTTTGACAATAACAAGATGACATGACACCTGGCCGCCATGTTTACCTGACAGGCGAATGCGTCTATATCCCTAGCAACTTTTGGCTTTGGGGATACCCCAGAATATTATGTGCAGTGGTCGGATTGAAAATTTTGGTGAATTGAAAGCACATCCACATTATTACCACGACATACTCTCATCTGTTTTTAAACGAGCCAGAACACAGTGGATAACATATTCAACACTTCTTGTGTACGTTGTAGTTGTTTGTTTAAATTGATATTTCCATGAATTACGAAATCATGCCATGCTAATTGTATTATCATTTTGCCTTGACTGGCTGCCACATCCATTCTGCTAGCAAATTTCCCCATGCGCTGGATGAGTACAGCGTCATCTATTTTACACATCTTCAAGTATTTTTCCATAAGTAAAATTCCATTGCCTCAGGAACATTCATGAATGGTAATACAAATTTTCAAGTCATTGTGACCAGTGGTTTTTATTTTACAGTGTTTTGAAATCAAAACTTTAGTTATAATAACCCTGTATATTGTAAGTCATTGCTAATTAAATTGCATTAATTATGTTTCATTGAACACATTGTAATTGCTTAGTTTTTATCAGAGTTTTTGCAAAATTGAGTTCTAATCAAGCATATTGAAAGAGTAACCGGGGGAAAACTTTTTTTTATAGGGTTAATAATAACGTTAAGAATTCTCAAAAAAAAATATTTTCTTGAGTTATAAGCTATAAAATAATTATATAGTGCAAAAGTTTGTTTTTATTAAAATGTAAGAAATATTTATAGAATAACTAGTATGGGAATTATGTTAATTACATTAATAAACATTTTATTTTAATTAATTATTAAAAGTTAAGGATTTTTCAGAAATTTTGTTTTTAATATAAATGTTATTCAAAAAAAAACCTGGTTTAAACTCTATAATGCCCAGATTGGCCGAAGTCGGCCCAGCTAGGGGGTATGGGTATGTTTTGGTGGGCTTTTGTGACCAACGGGGAAGAAGATGAAAGCTCTTGTCAGAGGTGGGAACGGAAAAGACAACTGCAACTCCCTATCTATGGGATTTTAAAAGCTGATGTACTAGAATGCTCCTTGAGAATGGACTGATTATGTTTAAGTTACTATATAAAGTTACTAACTAACTATACTAAGTTATTATATAAAGTTACTGCCTTCCTTACTGACACAGTAGACCGTCTTACACAATAGACCTGTATGGATCACACCTCCTTGCACTCACACACATGTATACCAGTATTTTCATTTATAGAAAGATAAGGATACTAAATGCATTTTACAAAGAGATAATACGTACTGTGAGGAAAGGGGTGTGTTTTCAGTATATAGACAAATTATTTCCCGAAAATCCATTGAAATGAAAGGGTGAACGTCAATGCAAAGGGTAGCATGAATAGAAACTCATGGAGAAAGAGTGGGGGAGAGGGAAAGTGGCTGAAATTTGGACGAGTCCACTTCGAACACAAAAAACTTGGTATTTTCACGAACCTACCAGGTTTTCTATCTGGGCATTAAAGAGTTAAACCAAAAGAACCCGGTTTCAAAAAACCAGTTTTTTTACCAACCCTGCTTACAAGACCGAAAAAACTATATCATTTAATATAATGGAAAACAAAACAGAACTCACAATAACATGGTTGATTTTCTCGTGAAAATACTGCAACTGCTTATTCTGTTCTGCAATGACGATTTCACGACTCTCCAGTCGCTTGGCAAGCTCCCTGTTGTTCTTGCTGAGACCCGTAATCATTTTTTTCATCTTGTCTGTTCCAAGATACAAACACATACATATTATACATATAATAATTTACATTTCAAGGAAACAAAGCAGGATGCAAAAAAAAAAAAAGCATTCTGTACTCCTCACTCACCTAGTTCCCTGGGAAAAACCCAGGTCTTTATCGAGTAAAAAGTATATTGCGGGATGAGCAAATAAAATTTTTATGCATCCTTTACGAAAAATTTTGGACCGCTTTAGCCTGTCAACGAACAATGCTAGAATGGCAAACAAGCTCTTTTCGACATTTCAGATTTTGAGGTTCCATTCAATTATTAGGTAGTCAAATTTTGCTTTAATGACATTCAAGCAGGGGCTTGGCAAATCGAAAAAAATATTTAGGCGCCAGCCCAATTTCTCAGGAGCCAAATATGGTATTTTGCTCAAGGAAAAATGGTCCTAAGCCCTGTTTTCTTTTACCTTGCCCATGTTAAAAAGATGTAGCGCAATGAAATCAGAAACTTTTGTGTCGCCGTTAGATGCCAATTTGAAAATTTACTTAAATTTAACAACCACAGTTAGAAAAATTTAGGCATCAATACAAATTTTCTAGTCACCATGGCAACCTGGGATATGTCATGCATTCAAGGGAACACAAAACTGTGCTGTTACAATCGAGGTTCAGGTTTATGCCTACAACATACCATAGGTGTCAATAATTAATCGATTTAAGAACGAAAAAATTATAGTCAGACATTTTTTGTGTGAATAAGCTTCGTATACATACATAGTAGACCAATCAGTCCCCCCTCCTATCTCCCCATATGCACATGTTGGAAAAACAAACAGTATCCTATTATTAGACAATACAACTACTTTGAATAAGAATCAGTTCAGAAGCTGGGGAGGTCATATAATATAATGTTATCAATGGATCCAGATATGCGAACGGGCTTACCATATGAAAGGATAGATCTGTTAGGGTTTTTCCTGATCTTGTGAACAACTTTTTTCTTTTTAGACGTCTTGCTACAGCTGCTGACATCACTGCTTTCTGATGCCATCGAATCGTCAGGACCCATTTTTCAGCACAAGAACCTGGAGCACAAAACTACAAGAAATCATAGTAAAAAAACTTATGGTAATTTAAACTAGATAAATATTGAAAACCATACAAAAAGAAACGCCAAAGGACATTGCGCCGTAGCAAATTAGAAAAAACTTACTGCTGCCCAGCTACAGTTCAAACACAAGCACCATGCCAGGCTATAATCAAAAGCAAATCCGAATTGCGTGAATCAAAAAATTAAAAAAAAAAACGTGGCAGAATGATCGTCCGGATAAATGACTAATACCCAAATCCCTATCAGGACCAAAATTAATACACACTCATTCAAAACCGGACGTAGTGAAATCGTATTGCCAATCAAGAGGATGAAGGGACACCACTTTCTTTGAGTGAATTCAATGATTTTTTAATCAAAATTTTGATCGTGACTTCGAAACAATGTTGATTGACAGTGTGAATGCTGGCAAAAAATTTTTCACTTTAAAACTTTGAAAATTGTACATTTCATTTTTTTATTTTGCGATTTTAACCGAGATTGTTCTTTAGTTTGCTAATTAGAATTGTAAAAAAAACATGTCGAGCGTTTTTGCTTCAAAATCAGAGTTTTTTTAATTGATCCTCCAGCTTGAGGGATAAATTCTCCCACTGATTGTGAAACAGTTCCTGGAAACTTACGACTTCACATATCCGTGACCAACACGTAAACTAATTTCAAAAAATATAAACATGACTTTTTCACGGGGCAAGGCCCTAACCTTGTATCCCCCAAAAACCTCCACGTGACAATATTTCAAGACAGGTAACCCAAGTACTTATGACACTTGTTTTAATCCAAAATAAATCCATATTCACAGATGTCATGCATTTTTGCAACAGCGGTCTTCCGGAAATTCCGGTAGTTTCAGTGTTAGGTTATCTAGAGCTGTGCCACAAATCACTTAAGTGACCCGCTGCATATTTCCAGATCACTGAAGTGTCCTGCGTCACATTTCAAAAACATTCAAGTGAACGGCTTTACAGTTCCAGATCACTCAGGCGGCCCGCAGCGCATTTACAAATCACTTGAGTGACCTGTGGCGCTACTACTAAACCACACATGTACCTCGTCCATATTCCTCTGCGGAACCTCTAACGAATTGGTACATGCGGGAATGTGTGTATACGTGTAGTGAAACCTGACATGAAGTTTGTTTCTGTGTAATGCTTGTTATTTGTAGTGCTGCCATCTGCCACCAGTTTTTCTAACTATGAGTGAAGTGTAATGATTGAATAATTAGTCATTGTAGGCCTGTTGCTCTCTGTGGCGAGACTTTTCAATGGGGGAGATCGGCTCGCATTTGCGCCTCGAAGTTGGGAACCACAGGAAACCAACTTCAGCTGACCACCACTATGGCGACGGTGGGGTTCGAACCCGGATCCTAGCGATGCGAGTCCGTCATTATGACCACTCGACCACCACAGCGTACTGGAAATCAACCTTTGCTATCATGCCATGATTTGTGAGAGTGAATATTGAGTACGTAGAGCCTCTCACCCCCCCCCCCCCGATGTTGTTAGGTGCAAGAACACATGGGGTGGGCATGATGCTGGCGGAGGGGGGGGGGGCCACAAAGAACCACAGAAAAAAGTGTAGAGTTACAGGACGCTTTGTACGCATAAACAAAATAATTAGCGACCATTTAAAAGGCACCATCGATAATTTTTAATGTTTTCTTTTTCCTAAAGTGACATCAACGGATCGAAACACATGGAACATTACAGTATAAAAAAAAACGGATCCTCGCGGAAACTTACTTGATGATCAATTAATTACGATAATTGAACGGATCTTTGCGATTTAAATAATCATCAATACGATCTTTTTCTTAAATTTCTATTCAAAACAACAAGAAGCTCTCAACGTGACAGACAAGCACAACATCGCCGCTATTCGAGCGAACGTTATTGACGCGAAGAATGGCGTGTGTTTCATCCAATGTTTGGAGGGAAACATTCAAAACCTACGCCTTTGAAACGGCTGACTCCATCCTCCCGGAAGACATCGGTTACAGAAAAAAAGAAAAGAAAGCAGCCAATCGCAGGACACTGAGCTATAAGTAAGTTTACTTATAGCTCAGTGTCGCTGGAGCGGCTCGCTTCCTGAAACCTGAAACCTTGATTGGTGGAACCGGGGTGCCAACTGCAATCGCATACAGTGCATACCAGGGGCGTAGCCAGAAATTTCGTTCGGGAGGGGACCACTTTCATTTCGGGGGGGACCAAAGTGACAGAACAATGGATTTGGCCATCTTTTTCCCTTTTTTCGGTTATTTTCTCACATTTCGAGGGCGGGACCAGACCCCCAAGTCCCCCCCCCCTCGCTACGCCCTTGGTGCATACCAAAGCCGCTTGTAAGTTGATGGAATTTGATTGCACCTAGAACACACAATAACTATCTTGGCGATACTATTGACAAAACGTTATGCTTCAAAAAACATCGCAATGAAGTCATTGTTAAAGCTGATATTGCCAAGCAGACCATTAGGAAGTTGCGTACAAGTAGATCGGCTTTAACTGTTAAGAACAGATTACACCTGTACAAAATGGCTATAAGACTTATCTTCACATATGCTGCACCAATATGGTTATATGCTAATACTGGAAATTTAATGCGTCTTGAAAGATATCAAAATGAAACTTTGCGACACTTACCTAATGCAAGTTGGTTTGTATGAAACAAGCACATAAGAATGGATGTAAAAATTCCTACTGTACATAAATTCATTCAGAAGATATCAAGGAAATTCTTCGAACGATTAGACAACTCAGAATTTGAGCATCTAAGAAACATTTCAAATTATCCGGAGGATCAGTTCTTACGACTTAAAAGACCTAAGAACTTCCTTGGGGAACAAAGCCGCTTGTAAGTACTCTTAATGCAGCTTTGGTGCATACCCCCTGGGCCATGTCCCTGCCAATCCGAGACAATAGTTCACATAGTGCCATATGGGTGGTAATTATTTGTGTGAAATTCCTTAGAATTTCATAATTATGAGGAGGTTATTACCCAAATTATAGAGTAATAAGTAGAATCACATTGTAGAATGCGATACAGTCATATAATTGACAGTGACAGTAATGCTACAAATAATATTAGATAAAAAATGTGTGATTAAGATCTATTTTTATAGATCTACATTTATACATTACATCCAACAGAGTGACCAATCATTAAACCGAAAAGAAAGCCAAAGTCCAAGAGTTTTTTTTTATTTTTTTTTAAAGGAATCTTATCAGGGCCAATAGTGTTTTTTAACACTAATACATGAATACATGAAACAACTATACCAAATTTTATTTGTAGAGAATGCTCAGTGTTTATACTCAGCCATTAATGTCAAAACATGAAAAGAAATCATACTATATACTAATTCAACTCAAAACATGAATCTTACAAAAACTAATTATACTTATTAGTATGCACAAATAAATCACGGCCAAAATGGCTATTCAACACATTAAATGAAATATATGAAATCGCACAAAAACTATTTTACACAAAAAGAATGTATTACTAAGTACCTTTATACAATACATACAAAGATTACACACATTACAACAACAAAAGGAAAATACAAGCAGTAGCAGATATTATAAACAAACTTACTTACCAAACATACACTACTCACCAAAAGAGATCACTTCTTTCTCTTGCCAGCAATTTCTCTTAGATTATAGTCCAGTCAGTTGAGATCTATCCATTCTTAGGAAGTTCTTAGGTCTTTTAAGTCGTAAGAACTGGTCCTCCGGATAATTTGAAATGTTTCTTAGATGCTCAAATTCTGAGTTGTCTAATCGTTCGAAGAATTTCCTTGATATCTTCTAATACAAATACAACGCCACAACAGGCAAATTGCCCAACGAGGTGGCTGACTTAAGAACATCATGTATCCCAGAGCCATTTTTTGGAGGCCCTACCTACTACTGCTACACCACACATGCACCCCGTCCGTCTTAACGCATGGGCCCACCCGGGCACGGCCTGGGGGCCTCAGGAGAAGAGGGGCCTCACAAAAATTAGATTCGGTTGAAATTTTCTAGAATTTAGGAGGTAGGGCCTCAGGAAAATCAATTGGCCCGGGGGCCCATGATGCTCTTGAGACGGCCCTGTTGGGGATTCCAACTGGGGGTGGTCTGATGACCCGTTCACCAGACCAGAGTAGGTGCAAATTTCGCACTTTAATTGGCTCTTCTTTTGCTCCCAACCTCTGTGGGGGGACTCCGGCCATTTGAACTACATTGAACTCGAGAAAGGCATTGACATAGAACTGCATTTTTTCCCTTAAAATTATTCTTTAGTTTAATGTTGAAAGAAAAGCGTAAGGGAAATTTCCCTCGAGTGACAGTCATTGTATGTGGGTTCGTTCACCGAAAATTTCAAGATTCCGCACCCCAGTAACACATAATCGGTCTCAATGTTCTATCAGTGCTGGTCATATAACATCACGTGACAAACAAATACATGGTCAATTGCTAAAAACTGACTGTCTTATGCATCACTTAACTGATTGCAATTCATGTTTTATGTTTTTGCTCAAGTTATAATTTTTCGCTCCTCTGAGGCGACAATTTCAGTCTGTGCTCTCTTTCGTCAGAGGAGAAGTGATCTAGCGACTGTGGTGTAGTTTTCACTGTGTTCTTGTTTGTGTGAAGCCTCAACTCGTTTTGTTTCACTCTTCAGAAGCCGTAAGAATAAATAGTTTTTGTTCATATTTACTATAGCTGGTGCTGGTTTGGCACACTGGACCGAGAAGGGCGGGAGAATTCACCCTTCGTCTTCCTTTACTACTCGTTCAGCATTTCGGATGAGAATGGTGTAGGCCAAATTTCCTACTCAACGTGGCTGACCAAGTACAGTGAATAGTACTTTTTCCCTCTTGTTCTCTATTTTGTTATTAATATTGTTTCGTTAAAGACCATCTTATCCAGGGTCGTAACTAAAATTTTTGTGAGGAGGGGCAAACATGATTTTTCAACCTCCTCCACTTCAAATGATTTTATAACGATATTTTTGTTTTCTCTGACATTTGGCACCTGAAGCAGTTGCCCCCTCCCCCAGTTCCTGATTTCATCAAACATTTTTTGCCACATGATGCTCAGGTATTTCATGTGTACGATACCCTTTTTTGTCTGTGCCAGTGCCTTCTCTGAAACAAAAACTATTACAAAAACAGCGCCATGATGATCAAACAGCACAATTGCTATTGAGGAAAGCCTGCACGAAAACGTTTGGCGTACGAACCTCTCAGTGAGAGATATAAAAAAAACATAACAGACATGCACACAGAGACATAAAACGGACATTTTCATTGATGTAGGGTCTATAGCTTATGTTAAAATAACGAATTCACGATTAAAAAATTTCAAAAAGGTGAGTATTTTTAGTAAGTTTGACAAAATTAACATTTTTACTGAAACGATGAAATATGGTCATACTATGTATAACTGTCTCTACATATATATTTATTTAGACACTTTTTATCTTCTAGGAGTTTGGATTCTTGTTCCGCAGAGCGTATTCTGACTTTTGAAACACTCCGTACATTGAAGATTCAAAATTTGTTAAAGTTTCCACCGAAAAGTCTCGTAATCATCAAGGGTTCCGCATGAGCTTTTACGGTGGTAAAACCCTGCCCTATCGTGACTTCAGCCGGGTTTTTCTTGGAGCAGGTTTTTTGTGCTGCGCGCAACGTGAATCGCCCAGCGCGACACGCCGTCCACTCATCGATCAGAAAAGCAGTAAGACTGTTTCCTACAGAGCGCAATACGGCTCACGACAGCGCTTTACGTTGGGCGTGATTGGGTGACTGATTCTGAAGGAGTCAAATGCGTCGTGCACCGCGCGTTTTGCCGATGTTCTTTTCACTCTTTTCTTTTGTTGTTGTTGTGTCTTTCTTTCCCTTCCCTTCAAACCGGACCATGTAGACCAGTGGTTCTCAACCTTTTTTTGTCCATGGCCCCCTTTCAACCATTTCTTATTCCTATGGCCCCCTTCTTGCGAACATGAATAATTTTCTACCCCCCCCCCGTTTTTCCATTAGAAGATAGTTATTCAAAAATTGTCTAAAATATATAAATATGTTTGAATTTAATTTGATTAATTTTTAATTTATGAAAATAACGAAAGAGCAAAATAAACGTAATAGAATACAGTAAAAAAATTAGAATAAATTATTTTCAATCAATGTAAATTCTGCGCTTGAAGACGACACAATGTCATCAAGTTACGGTAAATACAAATACAACGCCACAACAGGCAAAATGCCCAACGAGGTGGCTGAGAAAAAAAAGATGCCCATAAAAATATGGATGTCATTTATTTCAAAAATACAGCAACCCAATTAAAAATGCAATTAACGAAAATTATAAACAATATATATATGCATGATAGAATACTATACAATGCCCATAAAGAATATTATGGTTGTCTTAATCTAAGAATGGATAGCTTCTCGATTTACCCCAACATGTTTGTCGTATTTCTTTTTAAACATGTCAATTGTGTTACAATTTACTACCTCCGGGGGTAAGCTATTCCATTTATTAACAACCCTATTAGAGAAAAATTCCCTGCGACACCACAACCTTGCATTGTCCCTCACCAATCGATACTAGTGTCCCCTTGTAAAAGCAGTCGATTGGCGATGTACTAAAAGTTCATGGTCCATCCTATCCATCCCATTGAAAATTTTGAATACATAGATCATATCTCCTCGACACCTGTGTTCATCCAATATTCAAAAAATGAAGTCTCTCTTCATAACTCAAGCCCCGTGTGCCAATAAGGACACGCTCTAGGTATGGTCCCCAAAACCTTACAGCATACTCCAGTCCATGACGAACTAAGCCTCGAAAAAGCGGAAGAATGACTAGGAGAACGCGAAGAGACCTTTTTGAAAATGAAACCGAGCATTCTATTCGATTTTTTCACCACCGCTGAATAATGTTCAGAAAACCTAAGCCGCTTGTCAATGAGAATTCCTTCTGGAAATCAAGGTAAACAACATCTACATTTTTGCTCTTACCCAAAGCCTTAGTCACGTGATCATAGAAGCAAAGGAGGTTAGTTACACATGACTTCCCCTTCCTGAACCCATGCTGATTATCCGACAATACATTATTCTCGCCTATCCACTTCACAAACTGCCTTTTGATGATAATTTCCAAAATTTTCGAGATGGAGCTCGTCAAACTCACGATAATTGGACACCGCTTCTCTAGTACCCTTCTTAAATATCGGAACAACATTAGCAAGTTTCCAATCCCTTGGGACGATACCCTCAGCAACACTACTCTTATATATCTGTGCGACTGGCCCCAACAATTCGTTAGCACATTCAATGAGGACCCTGGGATTGATATCATCTGATACTTGTGCTTTTCTTGCACATACATTTCTTAGAAGATTTAGAACCTCCACATCTTCTACTTGAATATCGTTGAGGGTTTTATTACCCCATGCAACACCCGTATATCGAATATCATTATCTCCATTAAAAACCGACGCGAAACAGTCATTGAAAGCACTACACATACCTACATTGCTCTCTAACCTAGACCCTCCTATTGAGAGGGGGCCCACCGTCCCCTTACATCCATTACTGACGCATCGAAAAAATGATTTTAAGTCACAGATAATGTTATCTGCCAACCTAGATTCAACTTCCTTTTTACTGCCCCTTATCACTCTCTTCAACACTCTTCTTTTATCAGTAAACAATGATAGGTCACCTCGTCCACTTTTATACTCTCTGAATGCTCTTTTCTTTTCAAGATAAAGGTTCCGCACGCTATCCGTGAACCATAGAGGGTGTGATGTACAAATACGCTTTTTTCGAACAAAGGGTATGACGTCGTGCACAACAGAGGACAGCTTCGTACTAAATTCTTCCCATTCACTTACCATCCTTACTGATTCCAACCGGTCTTTGAAAACTTCCGCTAACCTTCTTCTCAAAACATCAAAGTTAGTTCTTCGAAAACAAGGAACCAGTCTTTTGTTATCGACCTTACCCGAGGAAAAGTTACAGTGAAATCTGACGATACGATGATCACTGGAAGGAAACTCTTCCCCCACCGAAACATGTTCAACTAGATCCTCAGAACTAGTAAGAACTAAATTCAAAATAGCAGTACCCCTGGTGGC
The DNA here is from genome assembly GCF_987345545.1 of Pholcus phalangioides. NCBI lineage: Eukaryota > Metazoa > Arthropoda > Arachnida > Araneae > Pholcidae > Pholcus > Pholcus phalangioides. Next base: position 3,573,645 of record NW_028301618.1, read on the forward strand.
TTCTAATACATGCTGATACAAAAAATTTTCGAGCACCAACTTAAGAACGTCTCTTTCATACTGATTTCTAGATGAAAGGTTCACCCAATCAATACCTGGGTAATTGAAATTCCCTAGTATGAGAACCCTCTTACGCTTACACATGTAGGAAAATTCACCATGGATGAAATTTGTATTATTTCAAATTAGTTTATTTTTGTGTAAATGATTATGGTTTCGTTGAGAAAATGTCAGCTGTAGCTTCCAAAATACGCATTCTTGTAGTGCTAAAAATCGCAAAAAGTGGTAGCAAGCAGTTTTATTAATTTTATTCTCTTCATGCGGATAAAAGTAGTTAAGAGTAGCCACACAAATGAACCACAATTGAAAAGTTCAACCTTCCACATCGTTTTCAACAATAATACATGTATCAAGGATGTAGGTTCATGTTGTAGCCCTAGTGTGAATTTAAAAAAATGAACTAAAATACGTGTGGAAAATATTTAAATATTTGTTTGAAACATTCATTCCAGAGAAATTATGTGCGCAGTCACAGGGCCGGACTAACCATTAAGCAAAATAAGCACGTGCTTAGGGCACAGGGGCACCACCAAAAAGATATCATATGGTATTTTTTTTAATGCGCGATTTTTTTTCAACATCGATCATCCGATAGAAGATCCTAAAGCCGGGTTTTCCTAGGAGCAGGTTTCCTGTGCCACGAGCAACGTGATTCGCCCAGCGCGACACGCCGTCCACTCACCAGTAAGAAAAGCAGCACGACTGTTTTCCTACAGAGCGCAATACGCCTGACGACAGCGCTTTACGTCCGGCGTGGTCGGCCGACTGCTTCTGGAGGAGTCAAATGCGTCGTGCGCCGCGGTTTTGCCGATATTCTCTTCACTCTTCTGCGTTTTCTTTCCCTTCCCTTCAAACCGGAGCATGCAGACGACAGAGTAGCTGATGCCAAAGCCATATACTTTATATAGCCGCCCTGATCTGATGCGTCTCGCTAGGAAAACACAAACGCGTGGCGTGATTATGTAACACGTTTCTGTCGGCGCGAAATAGTCTAATTCGGTTCACGCTGCGCAAAAAAAAACCTATTCCTAGGAAAACCCGGCTTGAAATTTTAAGAACACTTGATTGTAATAGTTGAAGATCATTATCAATAGGATGGCACAAAAGATGAGAAACTAATAAAACTAGACAACATTATTTTGCTGAGTTTTTTGATTAGCTTTTCACAATTTTCATAAAGTGCGCCCAGGGCTGTCTCTTAACATTATCACACGCCCGCATACAAAGCGATTTTACTGAGAGAGGCACTACAACCTAGCTAAAAATTCCTACCTACCTATTTGCATATTTACTCTTGAAAATCGGAACCAGATCTAATTGTCGCTTGGTTGCCAGAAGTGCTCAGGTGGGCCCACGCAGTAAACCAAGTTCTACAGAATAAGGACATGATTTTTGTGGGTCATTAGTGGATCAACTGTGTAGTTTGATCCATAGAAGTAAAAGAAATGCTACCATGTATAAATTACGAACTTGAGAATGTATCTAAAAATAAAAAATACCCAATATATATAACGGTGATTCGTCAGAAATAAGATACCTACTGGCAGGGCCACAACTGGATACTTAGTTAGCCGGGGCAACCACTCATTTAGGCACCCCCCCCCGTAATGCTGAAGGATAGGTTAAATGGTTAAATCTGCGCCATCTTTTTAATGCGCCGGGGGCACCAGATTCGCCTGCCCCCCCCTAACTACTTGCGGCCCTGCCTATTGGTAATATTATGGCCATTCTAAGATTCAAGGGTTTCTCCTTGGAGTGTTGTTACAGTCTTTATCTCATCAACCGTTCGTCGTAGTGGTATGGCTCTAATTTTAAAAATTCTAAAAATGTGACCAGAAATTACCCTGTACGAGTTTTGAGGATGAAAATACAGTGCACACAAAATAAAAAATGAAATTTTTATACGATCCTTCCCCTCCCACCCCGTCCTCTAACTTCCAATTAGACAGTTGTTGCTCTTTCTCTTCTGAGCCCAACAAACAAATTATAAATGTTTTTAACTCCATTATTCCCTGAGATATTCAAATTCGAAAATCGGAGACCAGTCCAGGCTTAGGAGAATTTCACGGCCCAATGCAAAAAAACAAAAAAAATTGCGGCCCTCTCTAAAATTTTTTTATGTAGTTGCTCCCCGACTTACAAACTTTTCGAGTTACGATCATAAATCTTGAAATTTTGTTTTCATGAAAAGAACGAATTCTATCACACTCATTTTTTTTTTCATTATTTCAGGAACGCGTTGATAGTCTGGATCGTAATCAAACACGATCCATTGAGAGGGAATGACATTTAAATTAATTTTACAAAAATTCATAAATTATTAACAATAATTGGCGCGTGGTCCACCTGCTGACACTTCATCATGGCTCGAATCATATTGAACAGACATAAATTTTTCCCATACTTTTAAAGCGCTTCATCATCATCTCTTTATCAAATATACGTTGCAATTCGATAACTTTGATCATTTCTCGTATTTTTTATTGATGTTTTTGTTTAATTAATGTAAATTAATAGAAGTAAAGGAATCAGGTACTAGAATTCCATGACCCCCACAAAAGTGTGGCTGACAGGCAGGGTCGTCGTAATAGCATCATAGGCCCCCGAGCCAAATGATTTTTTGGAGGCCCTACCTGAAAAATTCTCGAAAAATTCGTAAATTGAATCTGGTAACCCTATCTGAAGCCCACATAATCCGTGTTTTCACTTATTTGTTCGATCATCCATATTGTCCGAATGTTTTTGTGGAAAGAAATAACTATTTTTTCTACATAAAATCGATTGTTGCAAATGTACAATTTTTTTTTACCGAAATTTTCGTCTCATAAAAAAATTTTATGCCAAAAAATAACAAAGAACTCTCTATCTCTCTTTCATCATCTCATGAGTTGCCTGAAATTTCCAGATTAAATGGCAGCACCAACAGTGTATAAATCAAGCCTCCGGAGAGAGTAGGACGTCAGCGGTCTCCGCCTTGGCAGTGCTAAGAACTGTGTCCCCCAGCATCTTTTGTCGGAACATCACGTGACACGGCGAAAACAAACACGATTCCCCCCCCCCCCACCCCCCGGTTCTTTTCTTATGGCATAAATAGGAGTTTAAAACAATAAATGAAAAAATAATTTCAGCTTGGACGAGATAATTCCAAAGTTAATGAAAGTTATAATTTCAGCATTAAAGAAAGATAATTTCAGCATTAATGGAAGAAAATATTCTAGAATTAATGTAAGAGATAATTACAGCATTGATAAAAGTGATAATTCCAAAATTAGTGAAAGAATTAATGAAAGAGATAATAATAAAATTAATGAAAGATAATTCCAAAATTAGTGAAAGAATTAATGAAAGAGATAATAAAATTAATGAAAGATAATTCCAGAATGAAGGAAAGAGATAATTCCAGAATGAAGGAAAGAGATAATTCCAAAATTAATGAAAAAGAGATAATTCCAGAATTAATGAAAGAAACAAATCCAGAATTGATGAAAGCAATTATTTCAGAAGTAATGAAAGCAATTATTTCAGAAGTAATGAAAGAAATAAAATAATTAATAAAGGAAATAATTCCAGAATTAATGAAAGAATATTCAAAAAATAATGAAGGAAAATTCAAAAAATAATGAAAGTCATGGGATTCCGGCATTAAATGAAAATAATTTAATTCTCTTTTCATCTTAAGATGAGTTCTTTATCCTTTTTTTAAATCTTTAAAACCCAATATTTAGAGACCGAACTGTACATTTCTATGGAGTAATTGCCAGGCGGGAACTTTGTTTTGACGGAGTGACGTGATTTCCCTGCATTTGATGTCGCTGCAGTCGCGGTAGCTGGATGCTCCCTCCAGTAATATATAATCTCTGTCGTCTGCTTCTCTCCAGGTTGCTTGTTTTGGGCGTCTCCTTGTGTCCGGAAAAAATGACTGAACTGGCAGTTCGAACTTCCAGTTCTGTTTGTGGGCTTAACTCGTAGGGAACCGACTTCCTCTCTGCCGTCTGCTCATTAAGAGGCTCTTTGTTTTGGACGTCTCCTTATGCTCAAATAAAATAACCGAACTTATAGTTTAAATTTCCAGTTCAGTTCACGAGTTTTGTTTATAAGGAGCTGAGTGGAATAAAGAATATAGTTTTTTTCACTTTGAACTTCATCATCACCACATGAGTCACTTTCAAATTTTACATTAGATGGCAGCACATTACTATAAAGTGCAGTGTGGAAAAATTCACTTTTTACGATCTTACCTGTCGTCTGCTTGTGTGGAGGACCTTTGTTTTGGATGTCTCTTTGGGTCTTGAAGAAATTATTGAACTGGAATTTTGATCTTTCAGGTCAGTTTATAAGCTTTATTTATAAGGAGCGTAGCTGAATGAAGAATTTAATTTTTTATGCCTGAGCTTCTCGTCATCACCACATAAGGCACTTCTGATTTTGAAAGTAGGTAGCAGCACCAACAAAATTTTTAAAAATGAATTTCTTAAAGTATATTCTAGAGTATTAAATTAATTTTAATTCCCTTAAAATTGTTAGTGCCATTGTGAATTCGCTGCAAATGCTACAAGGAAAAAAAACTGCTTTGGCGGACGACTTAACATTTCGAGTCACCCGGTATATACGGATTTTGGCATTGCATACGCAGTGAGAAAACTGTTCATGTGAACATAATAATGATTGATTATCAGGATTTCAAAATGATCGAAAAAATGATTTTAAGTCACAGATAATGTTATCTGCCAACCTAGATTCAACTTCCTTTTTACTGCCCCTTATCACTCTCTTCAACACTCTTCTTTTATCAGTAAACAATGATAGGTCACGTCGTCCACTTTTATACTCTCTGAATGCTCTTTTCTTTTCAAGATAAAGGTTACGCTCGCTATCCGTGAACCATAGAGGGTGCGATGTACAAATACGCTTTTTTCGAACAAAGGGTATGAGGTCGTGCACAACAGAGGACAGCTTCGTACTAAATTCTTCCCATTCACTTACCATCCCTACTGATTCCAACCAGTCTTTGAAAACTTCCGCTAACCTTCTTCTCAAAACATCAAAGTTAGTTCTTCGAAAACAAGGAACCAGTCTTTTGTTATCGACCTTACCCGAGGAAAAGTTACAGTGAAATCTGACGATACGATGATCACTGGAAGGAAACTCTTCCCCCACCGAAACATGTTCAACTAGATCCTCAGAACTAGTAAGAACTAAATTCAAAATAGCAGTACCCCTGGTGGCTTCTAATACATGCTGATACAAAAAATTTTCGAGCACCAACTTAAGAACGTCTCTTTCATACTGATTTCTAGATGAAAGGTTCACCCAATCAATACCTGGGTAATTGAAATTCCCTAGTATGAGAACCCTCTTACGCTTACACATGTAGGAAAATTCACCATGGATGAAATTTGTATTATTTCAAATTAGTTTATTTTTGTGTAAATGATTATGGTTTCGTTGAGAAAATGTCAGCTGTAGCTTCCAAAATACGCATTCTTGTAGTGATAAAAATCGCAAAAAGTGGTAGCAAGCAGTTTTGTTAATTTTATTCTCTTCATGCGGATAAAAGTAGTTAAGAGTAGCCACACAAATGAACCACAATTGAAAAGTTCAACCTTCCACATCGTTTTCAACAATAATACATGTATCAAGGATGTAGGTTCATGTTGTAGCCCTAGTGTGAATTTTAAAAAATGAACTAAAATACGTGTGAAAAATATTTAAATATTTGTTTGAAACATTCATTCCAGAGAAATTATGTGCGCAGTCACAGGGCTGGACTAACCATTAAGCAAAATAAGCACGTGCTTAGGGCACAGGGGCACCACCAAAAAGATATCATATGGTATTTTTTTTAATGCGCGATTTTTTTTCAACATCGATCATCCGATAGAAGATCCTAAAGCCGGGTTTTCCTAGGAGCAGGTTTCCTGTGCCACGAGCAACGTGATTCGCCCAGCGCGACACGCCGTCCACTCACCAGTAAGAAAAGCAGCACGACTGTTTTCCTACAGAGCGCAATACGCCTGACGACAGCGCTTTACGTCCGGCGTGGTCGGCCGACTGCTTCTGGAGGAGTCAAATGCGTCGTGCGCCGCGGTTTTGCCGATATTCTCTTCACTCTTCTGCGTTTTCTTTCCCTTCCCTTCAAACCGGAGCATGCAGACGACAGAGTAGCTGATGCCAAAGCCATATACTTTATATAGCCGCCCTGATCTGATGCGTCTCGCTAGGAAAACACAAACGCGTGGCGTGATTATGTAACACGTTTCTGTCGGCGCGAAATAGTCTAATTCGGTTCACGCTGCGCAAAAAAAAACCTATTCCTAGGAAAACCCGGCTTGAAATTTTAAGAACACTTGATTGTAATAGTTGAAGATCATTATCAATAGGATGGCACAAAAGATGAGAAACTAATAAAACTAGACAACATTATTTTGCTGAGTTTTTTGATTAGCTTTTCACAATTTTCATAAAGTGCGCCCAGGGCTGTCTCTTAACATTATCACACGCCCGCATACAAAGCGATTTTACTGAGAGAGGCACTACAACCTAGCTAAAAATTCCTACCTACCTATTTGCATATTTACTCTTGAAAATCGGAACCAGATCTAATTGTCGCTTGGTTGCCAGAAGTGCTCAGGTGGGCCCACGCAGTAAACCAAGTTCTACAGAATAAGGACATGATTTTTGTGGGTCATTAGTGGATCAACTGTGTAGTTTGATCCATAGAAGTAAAAGAAATGCTACCATGTATAAATTACGAACTTGAGAATGTATCTAAAAATAAAAAATACCCAATATATATAACGGTGATTCGTCAGAAATAAGATACCTACTGGCAGGGCCACAACTGGATACTTAGTTAGCCGGGGCAACCACTCATTTAGGCACCCCCCCCCGTAATGTTGAAGGATAGGTTAAATGGTTAAATCTGCGCCATCTTTTTAATGCGCCGGGGGCACCAGATTCGCCTGCCCCCCCCTAACTACTTGCGGCCCTGCCTATTGGTAATATTATGGCCATTCTAAGATTCAAGGGTTTCTCCTTGGAGTGTTGTTACAGTCTTTATCTCATCAACCGTTCGTCGTAGTGGTATGGCTCTAATTTTAAAAATTCTAAAAATGTGACCAGAAATTACCCTGTACGAGTTTTGAGGATGAAAATACAGTGCACACAAAATAAAAAATGAAATTTTTATACGATCCTTCCCCTCCCACCCCGTCCTCTAACTTCCAATTAGACAGTTGTTGCTCTTTCTCTTCTGAGCCCAACAAACAAATTATAAATGTTTTTAACTCCATTATTCCCTGAGATATTCAAATTCGAAAATCGGAGACCAGTCCAGGCTTAGGAGAATTTCACGGCCCAATGCAAAAAAACAAAAAAAATTGCGGCCCTCTCTAAAATTTTTTTATGTAGTTGCTCCCCGACTTACAAACTTTTCGAGTTACGATCATAAATCTTGAAATTTTGTTTTCATGAAAAGAACGAATTCTATCACACTCATTTTTTTTTTCATTATTTCAGGAACGCGTTGATAGTCTGGATCGTAATCAAACACGATCCATTGAGAGGGAATGACATTTAAATTAATTTTACAAAAATTCATAAATTATTAACAATAATTGGCGCGTGGTCCACCTGCTGACACTTCATCATGGCTCGAATCATATTGAACAGACATAAATTTTTCCCATACTTTTAAAGCGCTTCATCATCATCTCTTTATCAAATATACGTTGCAATTCGATAACTTTGATCATTTCTCGTATTTTTTATTGATGTTTTTGTTTAATTAATGTAAATTAATAGAAGTAAAGGAATCAGGTACTAGAATTCCATGACCCCCACAAAAGTGTGGCTGACAGGCAGGGTCGTCGTAATAGCATCATAGGCCCCCGAGCCAAATGATTTTTTGGAGGCCCTACCTGAAAAATTCTCGAAAAATTCGTAAATTGAATCTGGTAACCCTATCTGAAGCCCACATAATCCGTGTTTTCACTTATTTGTTCGATCATCCATATTGTCCGAATGTTTTTGTGGAAAGAAATAACTATTTTTTCTACATAAAATCGATTGTTGCAAATGTACAATTTTTTTTTACCGAAATTTTCGTCTCATAAAAAAATTTTATGCCAAAAAATAACAAAGAACTCTCTATCTCTCTTTCATCATCTCATGAGTTGCCTGAAATTTCCAGATTAAATGGCAGCACCAACAGTGTATAAATCAAGCCTCCGGAGAGAGTAGGACGTCAGCGGTCTCCGCCTTGGCAGTGCTAAGAACTGTGTCCCCCAGCATCTTTTGTCGGAACATCACGTGACACGGCGAAAACAAACACGATTCCCCCCCCCCACCCCCCGGTTCTTTTCTTATGGCATAAATAGGAGTTTAAAACAATAAATGAAAAAATAATTTCAGCTTGGACGAGATAATTCCAAAGTTAATGAAAGTTATAATTTCAGCATTAAAGAAAGATAATTTCAGCATTAATGGAAGAAAATATTCTAGAATTAATGTAAGATATAATTACAGCATTGATAAAAGTGATAATTCCAAAATTAGTGAAAGAATTAATGAAAGAGATAATAATAAAATTAATGAAAGAGATAATAATAAAATTAATGAAAGATAATTCCAAAATTAATGAAAGATAATTCCAAAATTAGTGAAAGAATTAATGAAAGAGATAATAATAAAATTAATGAAAGATAATTCCAAAATTAGTGAAAGAATTAATGAAAGAGATAATAATAAAATTAATGAAAGATAATTCCAAAATTAATGAAAGATAATTCCAAAATTAGTGAAAGAATTAATGAAAGAGATAATAATAAAATTAATGAAAGATAATTCCAAAATTAGTGAAAGAATTAATGAAAGAGATAATAATAAAATTAATGATAGATAATTCCAAAATTAGTGAAAGAATTAATGAAAGAGATAATAATAAAATTAATGAAAGATAATTCCAAAATTAGTGAAAGAATTAATGAAAGAGATAATAAAATTAATGAAAGAGATAATAAAATTAATGAAAGAGATAATAAAATTAATGAAAGATAATTCCAGAATGAAGGAAAGAGATAATTCCAGAATGAAGGAAAGAGATAATTCCAAAATTAATGAAAACGAGATAATTCCAAAATTAATGAAAGAGATAATTCCAGAATTAATGAAAGAAACAAATCCAGAATTGATGAAAGCAATTATTTCAGAAGTAATGAAAGCAATTATTTCAGAAGTAATGAAAGCAATTATTTCAGAAGTAATGAAAGAAATAAAATAATTAATAAAGGAAATAATTCCAGAATTAATGAAAGAATATTCAAAAAATAATGAAGGAAAATTCAAAAAATAATGAAGGAAAATTCAAAAAATAATGAAGGAAAATTCAAAAAATAATGAAGGAAAATTCAAAAAATAATGAAGGAAAATTCAAAAAATAATGAAGGAAAATTCAAAAAATAATGAAGGAAAATTCAAAAAATAATGAAGGAAAATTCAAAAAATAATGAAAGTCGTGGGATTCCGGCATTAAATGAAAATAATTTAATTCTCTTTTCATCTTAAGATGAGTTCTTTATCCTTTTTTTAAATCTTTAAAACCCAATATTTAGAGACCGAACTGTACATTTCTATGGAGTAATTGCCAGGCGGGAACTTTGTTTTGACGGAGTGACGTTATTTCCCTGCATTTGATGTCGCTGCAGTCGCGGTAGCTGGATGCTCCCTCCAGTAATATATAATCTCTGTCATCTGCTTCTCTGCAGGTTACTTGTTTTGGGCGTCTCCTTGTGTCCGGAAAAAATGACTGAACTGGCAGTTCGAACTTCCAGTTCTGTTTGTGGGCTTAACTCGTAGGGAACCGACTTCCTCTCTGTCGTCTGCTCATTAAGAGGCTCTTTGTTTTGGACGTCTCCTTATGCCCAAATAAAATAACCGAACTTATAGTTTAAATTTCCAGTTCAGTTCACGAGCTTTGTTTATAAGGAGCTGAGTGGAATAAAGAATATAGTTTTTTTCACTTTGAACTTCATCATCACCACATGAGTCGCTTTCAAATTTTACATTAGATGGCAGCACATTACTATAAAGTGCAGTGTGGAAAAATTCACTTTTTACGATCGATCTTACCTGTCGTCTGCTTGTGTGGAGGACCTTTGTTTTGGATGTCTCTTTGGGTCTTGAAGAAATTATTGAACTGGAATTTTGATCTTTCAGGTCAGTTTATAAGCTTTGTCTGTAAGGAGCAAAGCTGAATGAAGGATTTAGTATTTTATACCCGAGCTTCGTCATCACCACATAAGGCACTTCTGATTTTGAAAGTAGGTAGCAGCACCAACAATATTTTTAAAAATGAATTTCTTAAAGTATATTCTAGAGTATTAAATTAATTTTAATTCCCTTAAAATTGTTAGTGCCATTGTGAATTCGCTGCAAATGCTACAAGGCAAGAAAAAAACTGCTTTGGCGGACGACTTAACATTTCGAGTCACCCGGTATATACGGATTTTGGCATTGCATACGCAGTGACAAAACTGTTCATGTGAACATAATAATGATTGATTATCAGGATTTCAAATCCATCGGAAAAAATATAAATAAGGGGCCATTCAAGTATTACGTAAGCAGATTTTCAGCCATTTTTGACCCTCTTCCCCCCCCCCCCCCGTCAGCAAAATTCCGTCAGCAGCTTAGAATATTTCATATCTTGAAAAAGGGGTGGTTGATGACGTAAGCCACCTTCAACCCCCCCCCCCTCCCGTCATCAAAAGTGCCAGCAAATAATCCGAAACCCCCTCTTATCAGTTTGTTGACTTTAATTTCGATACGGTGAAAATCTGATATTTCGTTGGATGACAAGTTACCTTCAAGTGACTTTTTGGTTCGTAATGTGGCCGGTCTCTCGAGGGCGAACGAAGCAACGTGCGAGTTGGCTTAAACACAACACAATATTTCACATAATAGTCTGTACTATATTTAATATACAAGGCGCATAGGTAACGGGGCATATGGCATTTTACTGGCGAACCATTGGTCCTAGAGGCATACTTCCAGTTGGAAAAAGTACCCGAATAATATGTGTAGTACTCAGATATTTGATTCATGTTGCCAGGGGTTACATAGTTATTAAAATAAAAATATTAACTTTTTATGTGGACACCCTGTGCCCCAAAACCCAATTGGAAAGTTGTTTCCCGGTCTCCGACAAAAAAAATGTATCGTTTCTAAGTGCAATATTCACGAGATATTCGAAGAACGTGGGAAAAAAACATCATTAAATGCGAGGAAACCATTCTACCCGCATTTAATGCTGTTTCTTTTCCCGAATTTCCCCAATTTTTCAAATTCGCAAATCTCGGTGAATATTGCACTTAGAAACGTGAAATTATTTTAGTTGGCATCGGGAAAGACAGAGCAACAACTTCTTAATTGGGTTCTTTGGCACACGGGGATGATGGTATAAAGAGGTTTTTTATTTTATTTTATAACTAGACAACCCCTTACAACATGAATGACATATCTGAGTTGGACACGTGATTTGGATACTTTTTTCTAGTTGGGTATGTCTCTAAGACTAACGGCTCGCCAGTAGAGTGTCATACGACCTGTTACCCATGCAGTCTGCATACGCACGTAAAAAAATAGTTTGAGACGAAATACAGTCGACTCTCGTTTTAACGAATACCGTTATAACGGAAAAAAAATATCGTTTTAACGAAAACTTTTCTAATGCCCCGGATACGTTTACATAGGAACAATATAAAAATCTGAAATTCTTTTGTAACGAAATTTCTTTATTACTCCGGTCTCTTGGAGTTCATTATAATGGGGTTTGACTATATTCCCACCAAAAAAAATCTGATATTTTTCCACTAACGTAATTGAACTTTTGCAATTTGATCTGAAAACAGTCCTTTTTATAATGATTATGTCTTTTGTACTTTTATAAATTTCGGAAGGAAACAAAAGGAAGAAAGGGTGGGAAGAAAAAAAGAAAAATTGGCCAAGAGGGGCTCGGTTGTGCGTAAAAATGCCTCGAAATTCCACTTGTGCGCAAGGGGATTCGGGCCTCACTCTCAGTTTCATGACAAAATTTCACATTTATGAGACGTTTGACTACGGTTACGATTAACCTCTCTATATATAGCTTTCAATATTAAAATATTTCATTTATACGAAGCACAATTTCAATTATTTGACATTTTCATTTTGATTCAAACTCCAGATCTTTGGCATTTAGACATCATTTCCAACTATCAAATCCACGAGGTTTTTGCAGATTGTGAAAAATGCGTCGCTGAATTGGTTTTGCTTGCGTATTATCAACACTAAAAACCATAAATTTTAGGTTGACTGATACAAAGACATGCATTCAGCCGGTTATGGACATTTCAAAGTGAAGACTTACGTGAGAATTTATTACACGTTTCTAAAAAATCAGCAGATACCCTGACTCTCAAATAAACGGATTTAAATTGCTTTAAATGTGGTCATACGCCATTTTAGAATTTTCTTTTCTAATGTCCACAACATTGTTCTTGCAGTATAGGAAAATTGTATTGAAATTATTTGGGATGTTGCAGGCCAGCAGCAGGCTTACGTAGTAGGGCAGTTAATAGGAAGCATTACAGTATAGATTAAAAAAACTTTAAAGATGTGGTGTGAATCTTAGTCCTACTAAGTCCCAATAAATTATCTGCTTGGATTGCATATAGAAACCAATCGGCAAACCAAATTACGTTAAGACCGTCTTAAATATGTTTAAAATCACGTTTTTCCTGTTAAATTGAAAGGAATGACATAAGAACACTTGCGATTGAGACACAAAAGCAAATTTATGCAATTACAGTTTCTTAAGTTATACGGCAATGTAGTTTTACAAAATGTAATTTCGTGGGTATTTTTCCTCATGTATGATTTGGTCTCTTGGATGGAGTTCGTTATAACTGAATTCGACTTTATTTCTTTTCAGTGGAGGCAATGGGTTGGCACACCCCCCCCCCTCCCAAAAAATTCATAAGAAAATACTCCAGAGCAATCGCTCTTTATTCGATTTTTATAAATATATTCCCCATCAGACCACTCAGGTTTAGAGGCGTCGCGAGTTCGATACCCGGTTCGTCCTTGTCAGAAAACTTTCCTGACATAGGGGTACAACAAAAAATGACAACTTGAGCGCAGCACAAAATTGCTGAGTCCCCCATCGAGGGGTTAGCGCACCAACCTCTCGATGAGTATAAGAAACAAGCCTGCCGTTCGGAATCGTCAATAAATTGTAGGTCCCGGGGTCTAATTAGCCCTCGTCGTGCGCCAAAAATGATCAATGATCAGACCACTCAGTGCCGGTTGAAGATAGCTTTGTGATAAACTAGATGGCTATCCGTCTGTAATTGCATAAAAACGATGGGGTTTTTTTAAAAGCTTTCACTTTTCACCCATTTACTTCTTGGATTGCATTTACTACCAGCACTCAAAAGAATGTCAATGAATGGCCAAGAAATCTTTGTCTGCTTTCTTTATGGAAGCCCTCTTTGAATGAAAAGTCTTCAAACACACACAATTTTCTGTCTTTACAGTTACTCCATTTTGCTTTAAACCTCTTCTATAATTTGTGTCAGGGCCTACTGTCACCCCCAAGTCGTAAACCCACCGAGATTACGTGAACCACAATTTTTTATTTCCTTCCTCATGTTAATGTTACTTGAATAGCGGAAAAATTGCGAATAAGATATTCTATGCATTTTTTTGTTTGAAATTACATTTTTTTTAGTCAGAGTGACTAAAAAAATTTAATTCCACAAACTTCTACGTGGCCCCCGTATCAGTAGCCGTGGCTCCCCTTTTGCCAGATTTTCATCCGTGGCCCCCCTGGAATATCCTAGGGCCATCCCTAGGCCATATGGCCCCCGGTTGAGAACCACTGATGTAGACGACAGAGTAGCTGATGCCAGGGCCATATACTATATACAAATATGAGCTGATGCGCCACGCTAGGAAAACGCAAATGCGTAGCGTGATTATCTAACACGTTTCTGCCGGCACAAAATGGTCTAATTCGGTTCACGCGGCGCAAAAAGCCCACTCCTAGGAAAACCCGGCTTTCGGGTGGGAGACGTTGGAACTTCATGCAACTATGCTCCTGCGCGTTTTCTTGACATGGTGATTGGCGCGCGTTTTTCTGGCAGCTGTTACGTAGCACGCTAATATATTTCCTTGCGATATTCAATTATATATACCTAATTTTACTTGGAACCACATCAAAAATTTCTTTTACCATCTTCTTAGTTTACAACAGTGGTTCCCAACGTGGGCGCTGAGAAGTCTGAGGGGGGGCGTTTTTTGTTCAAGTCATATTAGCCCGGTTTGCATGTTCAATATTGCGGTATCACTGAGAGTTCAGGCACTGGCTTGATGACTGTTTTCCCTAGTAGAGAAAGAAGAGTAAAGAAAGAGGAGGAAAAATACTGTATTTACATATCCTCTTGGGGATTTTCGCTTTGGGGATTCTCATAATCCTTTGCGATTTTTCGCTATTGCGGAATAAGGAAACAGAGTTGCCAGTTTTCCCTGTTCAGCAAAAAATTTTTGGCTTTGGTGGATGGAGGTTTCCCCTTATTTTTTCATTTCCCATGTAAACAAGGCTATTGAGTTGACGTTGAAGGTACCGCCCTTTTAAGCATGTGCAGAAAATTCAAGGTCATATAGACCTTAAATTTCCGGGGCAATATTTCCCGGGCGGTACAATAGTGCAGTGGACAGAGGTTAAAGATTATTATAAATACCAACCAATGTATTTCGGAATTTCTTCATATCAAGGGTAAATTGTTACCACCAAAAGTAAGAGTGTGTTTATTACTTTTATTGTTTTGATTCTAATAACCCTGGTAAAATCATAAAGGCATTTCATTGTAATAAACACAATATGTTCCGGTGATATTAATCTCCTACCGTGGATTCATTTCAATCCTGAAAAAAAGTCGTACCAAATTTAGTGGCCGTGCATTGTATGATTCACCGACAACATTTGGTCGCAAAAAATCTTAGTGATCGCTTTCATCGCTCGCTACAATATGTAATTAAAGCAGTTAACAAGATCAGAAGCAATGCTCTCCATCACAGGATATTTAGAAATCTTTGTGATGAAAACGATGAAGACACTTCAATCGTTTATTATTACATACAGAAGTTCGTTGGTTGTCAAAAGGTACCTGTCTGAAACGATTTTACGAACTCTTTGAATCAGCCACAAAGTTTTTTGAAAACAAGGATGATTCATTAAGAGAGAATTTATTGAAATGTAAGAGTGATATTGCGCCTTTTTGGCCGATTTATGTACTAAATTTAATGAAATGAATGTACAACTTCAAGGTAATGATTTGAATTTTATCAAAGCAAAAGGAATTATTTCAGCGTTCGTGTCAAAACTTGCTTTTTTACAAACAAAACTTTGGTAGACGACAATTTTATCAGTTTCCAATGCTTTCTTCAATTGAAACAACTGATGACGACATTTTGGTTTATTGCCAGCATTTGGAAACACTGACAGAATATTTTACGAATAGATTTCAGGATGTAGTCAACATGACTATTCCAGAATGGGTCCTAGAACCTTCCTCAAATAACAGAATTATCGCTGCAGGAGAAGTTGATAGAATTTTCAACAAATGAAGAGTTGAAATTAAAATTAAGAAAAGCGTATCAGGAATTTTGGCTACAAAGTCAAATTCAAACATTATATCCGGTTTTATGGGCTGCAGCAAAAAAGTTTTTTATTGCATTCCCATCATCATATTCAGCCGAGAGAGGATTTAGCAAAGTCACCAGTCTATTAACGAAGAAAAGAAACAGATTGTCAATAATGGAACGCGGATTATTGATGACAAAAATGGCACCAAACATCGAGAAATTACTTTCATCACATCAAGCTCAGATATCTCACTAATGGTATTATATTCATTTTTTCCAAATAGCATATATATTTTCAATCAAATACTGTGAGAAAAATACATATTATTACCTTCTCATAAATTAGTAAATTAATTTAAAAATTTGTCCTTGTTTTCAATATATACTATGTACAATATAGTTTACCTGGAGAAGGGGGGGGGGCGCTATGGAGTCGTGCACTAAAAAGGGGGGGGCGCTGGTTCCAAACAGGTTGGGAACCTACGGTTTACAACAACAACGGTTCAGAGCTAGGCCCTGCTATCATTTATGGATTCACTAAAAAATTATTTCATTTTTTTCTGATTTAATCCAAATGCGGTTCAGGCCGAGGTCTAGTATTATCCGTGGCCGGTTTTCGGAACATCCTGTTTGAACTTATTAGTTTTGCCATGTTTCCGGTTGTGGTGAAAACAAGAGTCGATATTTTCAGGTCCGGGGGCAGGGGGGGGGGGTCCCCTTTATCGGTCCGAGGAGCGATGCGACGTCCGGGCGTAGCTCGAATGAAGTTCAGCCTACAGGTGTATTTGCTAATAAAGTTGTCACAAGCATTTTTTTTTGTTATTAAAAGTTTTTATTATATTATATACCATTATGATTATTATATTATATTACTATTAAATTATGTCATTTTAATATTATCGCGCGAGCAGTCATGACAGAATAAAAGGGAAATCGCGTGAATGAACCCTGGTGTTTGGCGATAAGTTGCGAAACGTAACAGCCGCAGCTCCCAATCATCTTCAGTAATGTTCGGATTATAGCCACTATAATAAGTCCTTATCAAGTCGCCTTAAGCCGGGTTTTCCTAGGAATAGGTTTTTTGCGTCACGTGAACTGAACTGTATAATTTCGCGTCGGCAGAAACGTGTCATATAATCACGCTACTCGTTATTGTTTTCCTAGCGTGGCGCATCAGATCAGTGTGGCTATATTATAGTATATGGTCCTGGCATCAGCTACTCTGTTGTCTGCATGGTCCGGTTTGAAGGGGAGGGGAAAAAAAACAACAAAAATGAAGAGAAGATCGGTGAAACGCGCAGCGCACGCATTTGACTCCTCCAGGAGCAGTCCGCCCAATGTAAAGCGCTGTCGTGAGCCGTATTGAGCTCTGTAGGAAAACAGTTATACTGCTTTTCTTATTGGTGAGTGGACGGCGTGTCGCGTTTCACCGTTGCGAACGGCACAGAAAACCTGCTCCTGGGAAAATCCGGCTTTAGTTCGGGTCTTCGGCTACTACGTCACGAGATGAAGAGTGAGGGAAATTCTACTGCGAACACCGAGCTATAAGTAAACTGGAGTGAAGACTCCCTATACAATAACACAGACATGCGCGAGCCGAAACAAACTGGCTTGATGAACACGATGATGAACTGCAACACCTCGTGTGGCCCGCTCAGTTCCCTGATCTTAGTGTAATTGAACCTTTGTGGGGCATTTTGGAGGCCAAACTGCGCAGTAGTTTTCCACCTCCAAAGACACGTTCTGAATTAGTGACCTTTTTGCAGGAGGAATGGCTACGTATCCCCGTGACCAGTGGCGTCGGAGCCGGGGGTGCTGTGGGTGCTCGAGCACCCACGGAAGTTTGTAGAACGGGTTCGAGCACCCACAGAATTGATTCAAAAATCGAAATTTCCTACATGAATCTCAAGACGGGCACCCACAGGTTCGAAACACTTCCGACGCCCCTGCCCGTGACTGCGGTGCATGACTTGTATTTGTCCATCCCACGACGGATACAAGCTGTAATTAATGCAAAAGGAGGGCCAACAGCCTATTGGTAAAGATTTTGTCTCATTTCACAGGTGTACATATTATTTTGTTCAACCCCTGTATATAATAACGCAATGTATATACAGTAGAACTTCAGTTGACAAGTGGTTCGGTTAAGAGCAATTTGCATAACGAGCAAAAATTTTGTACAAATTTTGATTCGATTAACGAGCAAAAATTTCGCGCTTTGTTTATTCATTGCCACATTATCACATTGAGCTGATGTTTTTTGTTTTTGCTTTCATCCACATGCATACTGTGGAAAATATTCTCCTCTACAGTCTCCGGTCAGCTCACTTCACTTGAAAAATGAACACACGTGCGTGGGTGACTGTTTACGATACCAAACTAGATGTAGCATTGTAACTGTATGGTGCGCTTGAAGGTTTTTTTCTTCTTTTTCTTCCATTCTGCTTGGAGAAAACTGTGGTTTGATTGTCTTACTGAACGTGACTTCGTCCAGAAATGTACTGTGAAATTGCGGGTAATTATTCTTCCCTACAGTCTCTGGTCAGCGTGCCTCACTCGAAAAATGAGCACCCGTATGAGCGTGACTGTTTACGATACGAAACTAGATGCCGCATTGTAAGTTTTTTTAAAATAAATTCTGCTTATTCAGGAGTTGATCGTAGACAAACTGATGGATTCCCCCACCGTGTATGCAACAGCGAGAGCTTATGGATGGGATCTCGTCATGGCCCCCACATCCTGTAGCGGGACCCCTAGGCTGGGATCTTTTGCGGGCCCCCCGGTCAGACTTTTAACGAGCCCCTTCTGTAGTTAATTTATAGCGTGAAAAAGCAAACAAAATGATGATAATCGTCCCGGGCCCCAGGGCTAGAGCCCTGTCACCCCCCCCCATGTGGGAGCCATGGATCTCGTCTGGGGAAGAGTGGAGAGAGAGGAAATGAGAAGTCCCTCACTTCAGATGAGATTAGGGAGATGTGTAAAATGTGGGAATCTGTGCAAAATTCTGTAGAAAAGAGCCAATCACATAAAGCTGGAGCAGTGTGCGAGCAATGAATCTATCGAACGAAAATGAAACTTCCCCATTTCTGAGAAATCCTAAAACGGAGGCAAAAGCAAGTGTCAGTCATAGGTTCCTTTTAAAAGTCACACATAAAGAATAAGTTTACAGTAAAAGTCCCCCCCCCCCAAGTCCTTCCTAAACGATAGTCCACCTCTCTCTTGTTGTTTAGAGTAAGGTAATTTGTAAACATTGTTTATTTATTGCGTTGTTATACGTATTTTATTGTATTACTGGCAATAATACCCGGTGATGCCCGGAGTTTCTTCAATTACTGGGAGGATTGAAAAAGTAACAAACCATTGTAAAGGCATATACATGTCTGAAACGCAATGGCAGAGAACCACGGAAACCTAATTAAACATTCCGAAAGTGATTGTTGAGGCTGAGAAACAATTTTTCCAAGACAGTTTTTCGCCCATTTCGGGCATTTGTCCAGGTCTAACAAACTTTTAAAGTAGCCTATCGTTCAAGTCGAGTCCCATTTGGTATATGTGCAAAATTTTGGCACCGATCGATTCAAAATTGCAGATTTGTATAGAAAACACACGCACGCACGCACACACACACACAAATCAATTTTATATATATCTACTCTATAATATAAAATCACAAACTCGAAAGGGCCCGTTTCTAAGCAACGAAAATTAGTGACGATTTTATGTAACGGAAGTCGGTGACGTTTTTTGAGTGACAGAAATCTTTTACGTTTTTGTGTTACGGAAGTCGGTTACGATTTTGGGTCAAGTATTCATTTAACTCTTGCATATATATATCGGGACCCATTTGACCCATCGGGACCAAGTTATGTGCATGTACCAAGAGGCTCCCACATCCTACAGCAGGGCCCTTAGACTGGAATAGATGGCGAGCCCCCAAACCAGATTTTTCACGGACTCCTCTGTGGTTAATTTATAGTGTGAAAAATCAAAAAGTGATAAGAATCGTTTCGGCCCCTGTCAGCCCTGCCCTTGTGGGGGGGGGGGAGGCATGACGAGAGGTATGTATATGTGTAATATACATATATCACCAGTGTTCCCAACACACAGGGTCGGGGTACCCGGAGGGGATTGGACATATACCTTCATGGGGAAGTTAAAAGGTTTTATTTCCAGGGGTCCTTGATGGATCTCATTGTTTTCTTGCTGCTTTAACGTTGAAAAATTTGCGATAGCGGAAGTCCAATATATATCCAGTTGGGGGCCCCATAAAATTTGCGAATTCAGTCACGGGTAATTGCGTGGGAGGGGCCTGGAGTTTATTCGTTGTAAAATGAATACAAATGAATATTTGCCGTGGCCCTCACAGGGGGGATGCCCGGTAAGCTTCCGAGTCAAGGGCCCCGTTCCATTTTGGTGGGCCCTGGATGAATCTCATTCTTTTCTGTTGTTCAACATTGTAGAATTTGCAACAGCGGAACCCCGAGATAAAGCCAGTCTGGGTCCCCCACTAAAAATTTGTGTATTGGGTCCCCGCTACTGGATGAGGCCCTGGATTTTATTCGGCGATAAAATGAATACAAATGAAAATATTTCATAGCACTCGCAGCGGGGATGACCGACAAGATTCCAAGTCGGGGGCCCTATGTTTACAGGTTTCACTGGAGGCCCTGGATGAATCACACTCTTTTCTGTTGTTAAACATTGTAAAATTTGCAACACATCGGTAGCCCGAAATAAATCCATTCAGGGAGTCTGGGGACCTATGGGGAAGTTTTCTGGGGGTACTTGATGAATCACATTTGTTTTATGTTACTTTATTATTGTAAAATTCGCTTCTTCAGTAAGCTGGTGCTTTCACATGTCATTTTCCATAGCACGCTGATAAAGTGGGACGAAATAAACAAGATATGTTGTGAAGAGAAAGGGGGGGAGGGGGTTGGACTGCAAAGGTGGCCTAGTAGATTTATAATACCATTATTGTGTCGTACTATATTGAATGTATGTGTGTGTGAATGCCGTTTTTATTATTAATTTTTATGTGAATGTGTGTGAATAATTGTGGAACGAATTATCCAAGTTTCTATTATTTCCTATAGAGAAGTTTGATTCGATATACGAGCGATTCGGATAACGAGCTCATTGGTGGAACGAATTAAGCTCGTTAACCGAAGTACCAGTGTAATTCCTTTCTGTTTAGGGGCCGTTCAAGTATTACGTCATCATGGATTGGGGGGGGGGTTCCGATTTGCTGACTTTTGATGACAAGGGGGGGGGGTTTGGATAATGCTTACGTCATCACCCACCCTTTATGAAAATATAAGTTAGGATTCAGAGGGACAGAGCTGATGACGAAATTTTGCTGACGGGGGGGGGGGGTCAAAAATGGCTAAAAATTTTTCTTACGTAATACTTGAACGGCCCCTTAGCTATCAATGCGATTATTGGAATTATTGCGGATGTGTTTGGTCTTGGCTAGCCAGTCATTGCCACTTTTTCTCGGAGGGCAAAGGTGAGCCCATACCACGCGTGATCAAGTATTTCACGGGAACAGTAAGTAAATACACCAAACGTTTGCTTCCTTTTTTAATGTCCCATCAACGTACAAACCAATTGAGTCCATGGCTTTCCATCATAAAAGAAAATTGTTTTTACGAGAGAGAGAGAGAGAAAGAATGTAGTAGTTTCTTTGAATATCTCGTAAATAACAGCAGTGTGTTTTCTCCTTCACATTATTCAGGATCATAGACGGTATAGGAGGGGATGGCGGTATGCTATTCACGAAAAATTGCATCATCAGCACAGGCGGCAGGAAGGAAGTATACAATTCTCTCCACCTCCGATCACCATTCACACCCCTCGGTGAACCATACCCCCCCCCCTCTCCCCATTCGAAGAGTATGTATCCGCTTGTGTGTGTATGAGAGTCCAGAAAATCCCTCAAGGACCACGCATGTTACGCGCTAAGTGTACAGAAAACAGTTTTGTAGATCGCTCCCGCGTGAGACAGGACGGGGGGAGGTGGGGGGGGGGATCTATTAGACAACGAGGTCTATAGAGGACTCATCAATTGGGGGGGGGGAATGTTAGTCAGGTGCCCACAAACAGGGGAAAGGTTTTTCTTGTTCATGTTTTTGGCATTTCCAGTAAAGATGTCATTAAGGATATTCCATATTTTCATAAAGGATGGTTGATGACGTAAGCTTCATTCAACCCCCCCCCCCCCGTCATCAAAAGTCAGAAAATCCGAAACCCCTCTCCCCCTATCGATGCTGATGTAGCACGTGAATGCCCCAAACTTCTTTACGGGCGCTGCGAAGTTTCGAATCCACGTCAGATAAAGGGAAACGGAAGAAACGGGAATGCGTAACTTTTCCTTACCCGTGAATGACAAAAGTGAAATGGAGAGACAGAAATAACCTAACCCATATCACTTCGTTTAAACTGATCCATTTTGCGGTTTGTGCCGGACAGTTTATTAGGTTTCCTTACTCTCCGTTACGCCGCTGAAATATTAGAACATCCCCTTTAGATATGGTAAGTTGGGCGATGTTCACAGTTTGAAAGAAACGAAAATTGGGTTAGGGTTTAGTAGGAAGGAGTGTGTGTTCCCCACTGAGCTATAGAGAAACTAGAGTGAAGACTCCCTCACTCCCTGTACATAGCTTGACCATATTTGCTCGAGAAAAATACGGGAAATTGAGCTTCGAAATACTGGAAACTGGGACATTGCCCATTACCGCCAAAAATGATGCCAAAAGAAGCAAAGTAGCCAACTCATGTGTGAGATGGATGTCCTTGTTTGTAGTCGTAATTAGATATCGTAATTTAATTTCTGAGTTGGGAAGATAAATAATTTCAATCGTTGATTTCAAGAATAAAGAGTCAAGCTGGAAATACGTGAAAAACCGGGAATTTTTGCAAGAAAGTCGAGACACCCGAAAGAAACAGGAAAACCCGGAACTGTCCCGGGAAATACGGGACGTATGGTCACCCTAGGCCTTACCAAAAACTTTTCTCACACAATTTTTTCATGCACATCCTGATTTTTTTTCTCAAGTTCATATATTCTTTTTAATTAATGCTGTCACAGCAACGCCAAAATAAGTATAGGCTACCTTTTAAAAGTTGCCGTGGCTTATGCTTCTGATCAATTCGACCCCTATCTAAAGATTTCCCAGACTTAACGAACGAAATTGTCGGTTTCTTCAGATTTGTTAAATCGGGGTTCGACTGTACTAGTTTGTATTGTCAACACTGATTTCCCCCCCCCCCCATATTGAAAGTCCGTACTGTATTTCCTTGGACCCTCATCAATCGAAAATTCCACCCTTAACCATAAATTTATGACACGATGTTTTGCTTTTAGGCGTTTTCCTGTTGAATTTCTTTGAAATGGAACAAAGGTCTTGGATGAACCACCGCGTCCTCTTTAATGCATGCAGTATTATCGCATCTGGCGCATCCGCTGGCTGCTGCTATCTTCCGCTTCGGCTCGTCCTCACGAGGAAACGCGCATCCTGCCATCTACTAAATAAACGAGTTTCTTTAATATTAAAAATACGCATTAAAATTTTTCTTTTCTCATTTCCTTTATGTTGGTAACGACGGCTGAGCCAACACCTTAGGTAGAGGTTCGTCTGCATGATCGATCCACGGATTGCTCCTATCACTGCATGCGTTCCGTCTCGAGACAGTCACCCTTTCCAGGTCATCTGATCCGTTCGTAACTCGATGAGCTGTTGATCGACTGACCACCCTTCCCCCCCCCCCCCCGACAACGGTCCGGCATGCCGACAGGCCACAACAACAACAACACCTCGGACTTCGAACTGACCATAGTCCTCGACTTGGACGATGACGACGACAACAGCACCGGGATCTCAGACACGCGGATCTTCCACGGCTACCTGGCGGTCGTGCCGCTCGCCACCCTCATGTTGCTGTTCATCGTCCTGGCCATCGGCGGGAACGTCATGGTCATAATGACCATAGTTCGGCACAGGGGCATGAGGACCAGGACCAACATGTTCATCGTCAACCTGGCCGTGGCGGACATCCTCGTCGCCGTGCTGGACATGCCCGTCTCGTTGACTACGATCCTAGAAGGCGACTGGGTCTTCGGGATTCCCCTGTGCCAGCTGAACGGCTTCACGATGGCCCTGTTCCTGATTTGCTCCATACACACGCTGATGTACATCTCCATACGCAAATTCTTCTCCATCACGAGACCCTTCTCCAGGTAAGTCAGTAAGTTTACAATCATTTCTCACTGTTAAAAAGAATCTCACAAAATAGCTTCATATAATAGTTATTCACATAATCTTCGTCTTCTTCAAAAAAAAATCATAATGAACGCACAAAATTTTTAATATAAATCATCAGCTGAATCTACCTTATCACTACTGTGACTATCATCATGCCCCCCCCCTCCATCCTAGAGTAGGCTGGCGGTCTCCGCCCCCCCCCCGACCAGACTCTCACGGTCCCCTTTATGATGGATTTATAGCGTAAAGAAACAGAAAAATAATAAAATCGTCCCGGGCTCCAGGGCTGGAACCTTGCCAGCCCACCCCTTGTGGGGGCGATGACTATCATTGATACGACGAAAACCAGCAGAGAGTATCCAAATCTTGTGTTTGTCTCTTACTGCCTCGTTTTTGTCAGAAATCGTTTTTAGATTCAGGAACAAATTTATCAATTTTCGGACTACGGATTCTGATCCTCATAAAAACTAGTTCGGTGGTCACCAATTGAAAATCCAAAATCAAGGAATTATAATTTTCTGCGCTGTTGGTTTCTGAAAAGAAGTCGGTGTGCTCATGGAATCATTGGCGTACGCAAGGGGGGGGGGGGGGGAGAAGGGAAGGGGGGGGGTTCTAACCTCCCCCTCCCCTTGAGCCGAGCCAAGATTCTACTGTTATTTTTCAGGAAACAACGTAAACCCCCCCCCAGAAGGAGAAAAAAATCTGACACCCCCCCCCCCCCCCGAGAAAATTCTTCGCACACCTATGCACGGAATCAGCCGATTTTTCTTTCCGGGACTCCCACCATCTGGTTCCAAGGGAAAACCATCAAGAAAACGGACGTGCTATGTTATTTAGGCGTGTTTATCGATAAGCAACTTAGCTGGGAAGATCACATCAAAGAACAGAAGAGAAAGGCGTCACGTGTTCTTCAGAAGATGCGTCTGATGGCTGGACCACAGTGGGGACTGACACGGGCTCTGAGGAGATCCCTCTACTTGACAGTGGTTGAGCCTATGATAGCTTATGGAGCTTCAATATGGCATTCTCCCAAGGTCCAGATGTTCAGACGGCTCGATTCTATACAAAGACCCTTCCTTCTATATCTCTCTGGTGCGTATAGAACTACACCTACGAATGCTCTTCAGGTGATCTTGGGGCTCCCGCCATTATCCCTCAAGATAGAATTCCTGGCAAGAGTCACACGTCTTCTAAAGCTTCACAAGCCATGTCCATTGTTAGAG
Organism: Pholcus phalangioides; assembly: GCF_987345545.1. Classification (NCBI taxonomy): domain Eukaryota; kingdom Metazoa; phylum Arthropoda; class Arachnida; order Araneae; family Pholcidae; genus Pholcus; species Pholcus phalangioides. Next base: position 3,598,876 of record NW_028301618.1, read on the forward strand.
GAAACATTAGTCCCGGACGCCTTCGAGCAAAAAACTATAGGCTGGACCTCGCATCCTGCAGAATCTCTGCAGGCCAATCAAGTATTAATAGAATCTTCGGAGGATGATACACCTGAGGAGAAATCCGTCGTATATTACACGGATGGCTCTAAACTGGAATCAGGTACAGGAGCTGCCTGTATAAAAACCGTGGGAACGGAGATCGTGCATAAATGGGCTGCTAAACTAAAAGAAAATAATTCAGTATATCAAGCTGAGATGCTCGCTATATTTACAGCAGCTCTGGATGCAGCTACAAACAGGAGGCAGACTGTAATAAGATCGGATAGCCGTTCAAGTCTCCAGGCCATTCTAAACCCGCTCTCTGAAAACGCAATGGCGAGAAAGATAATGAGTATACTTGTATCTCACCCATCAATACGCATCTCCTGGGTAAAAGCCCACAACGGCCAGTGGGGAAACGAGCTTGCGGATGCGGCGGCCAAAGAAGCGACCAATACCGGAGTCTTTTACGACGAACTCATATCCAGCTTCTCACGCAAAATCACTCCTCTGGAGAGACATGATAGCAAATTGGCAATTGCATTGGGATATGCCGGAGGCGTCAGGAAGATCAACTCATGAAGTTATGAAGAAAGTAGATACTAGGAGCAGGGGCTGGTCACGAGAGCTCATCTTATTTGTCACCGGTCATGGGCCTTTCCCGGCAACCTTACATCGCTTTAAAGTGATTGCCAGCGATAAATGCTCTTGTCTTGAGCCTGGCACGCCCCTGCACTACGCCACATGCTGTCCAGAAACGACACCCTATCACTTCCGTTCGCCGACTGCCCATTTACACAGACCATGGATGCTTGGCATACTACGTCGAGAGGAATCAAAGGAAAAGATAAGAAAAATGGTGAAATTCCTTGAGGAACATCCCGAGAAGATAAGGGATCCGTCTCCTCCAGCTCCTGCAACTCCGGTACCAGCGCCGTTAAGGAGATCGCCGCGTCTTCACCCTGACAGTGCGCTGGTGGCACTGTTTGCGAGCGAGGAGCAGGATGAATCCCAAACCTAATTAATGACGTCTCGGAGAAATTAGACTGACTGTATTGAACTGCCGGAGTGCAATGAGGTGCTCTGCCCTTCTCGTCACTTGATACAATCCTTGATCAATCAAATTTCTGATTGCGCCTTTTGCGATACGATTTTTATACAACTTTTCATGATTATTTATTATCCGTGCCCGTTGCACTTTACTTTAACTTGATTAATTTGATTCTTCGATTTACATAATTTTTGATTTCTTTGCACTATATGTAATCTTTGACGTATCAATAAATTTTGGTTTTACCGGAGATGCCCTGTTTCCCCCCCTCCGGGGGGGGGGCGAAGTGCTTACGTTGCTTCTTGCGACAGAGCCTGGGTGTCTCGCGGTTTCTCCAGTTTCTCCAGCCCCAAAGCCACAAAATACTAAGGGTAAAAATAAAATAGATTAAAATGCATTGATTATATCCATCGCGCAAACTGCCTAACAAAGTCCTAGCTGGAGAAATTAAATAAGAATAACTAGGGGCGCTCCTAAAAACAACAATTATCATCAAACAAACCACCTCGTACAGACCGACGGAAGACTTTTTCCTCGTCAACCGGTTATTGAAACATACCTTCAATTGAAAAGGATTCAAATAACGTATCATTTTACATATGGGGGCCGTTCAAGTATTACGTCAGCAGACTTTTGGCCAATTTTGAAATTCTGACACCCCCGTCAGTAAAAGTCAGCAAAACTCTGACCACCCCCCCCCCCCGTCAGAAAAATTTCGTCTGCTCTGTCAACTACCTTCTAACGTATGTTCAAATCAGAGACGAAAGCGGAAGGAGCACCCCCAGACAATGAGAAATTTATTTTTTTGATGTAAAAGATACTCTAAGAAAAAATTGAAAAATTTTTTGAAGAAAATATCTTTTTATTTATTGTAACACCTGGTGCTGCTCGGGTTTTCTTCAATTATTGGGGGATTGAGAAATTGACAAATCTTATATATAAATGTGAAAGTATGTATGTATGTATGCTCTTCATACAAATCTACAGTTTTAGATCGATCGTCGCCAGATTTTGCATATATACCAAACAGGTCCGGGATTGAACCGTAGGCTACTTTAAAAGTTCGTCAGAGCTGGGCAAATGCCCGAAATGGGCAAAAAACTGTCGGGCAACAATAGTTTTGGGGTCTCAACAATCACTTTCGAACGTTTACTTTGGTTACCGTGGTTCCCAACAATGCGTTTCAGACGTGAATATATGCCTTTATAATAGTTTGTCACATCTTTAACGCTGCCATCATAACAGTTTATTCCTTCATAATGGTTTGTCACTTTTCCAATCCTCCCAGTAATTAAAAAAAAAACCCGGGAAGCGCCAGATATTTTTGCTTGCATGTATACAGGGTGTCCTGTAAGTGCTAATGCGGCCTTTATCTCATCATCCATCGTAGAGGTATAGTTTCAATTTAAAAAATGCTTAAAAGGCGTTTGAATAATATTCGCTGCACAAGCTGGACGTATGACGTCGCTAACAACAGAGAACAACAACTACGACGACAAAACTGGGAATAAAAATGTTCAATGACAGCTGATGAACTCAATGCTTGCCTCAAATCATCAGCACTCTACTTCACCAAACACCAACTCTGGCCATATCGCTACATTGCAATTTACTGCCATTAGTGAGATGGGTTGGATGTGAAGGTGCTGTCTATCGGTGGTCGCCTCGAGTTTGTTAGGACATCTACACTCTGGCACGAAGCTAAAAAATTATCATTATCCACCAACATGCGAGTTCAACTGCAAAATGACTCAGCACTGCTATCATTTTCACATCAGTTGATCAAACTTGGCAATGGAAGAATTCCCGTAGACCCAAGCACTGGACTGATTATGTTCCCAAATGGATTTTGCCAGTTGTTAAACCCAGTTCAAGAACTAGCAGACAAAGACTTCCCAAACAGAAACCATGAGTGGTTTCTGGCATCGAAAAATGACAGTGTGAACAAGATCAACGAAAAAAATCCTAAAAATTATTCCAGGAGTCTCCACATCTTACGCATCGTTGCCACTGTCACAGATACAGCGCAGACAGTTCTGTATTCTGCAGAATTTCTGACCTCTTTGGATATTCCGGGTGTGCCACCACACAACTTGACCCTCAAAGTCGGAGCACCTATAATGTTTTTAAGAAATTTGGGGACACCGAGACTCCGCAATGGCAGCAGACTCTGCGTGAAGAAATTGCACAATTACATCATCGAAGCACCGATTCTAACCGGATTTGGTCCAAAGGAGACGTCTTCACACATTCCACGTATCCCAATTATCACTGAAAAAATGCGATTCACTTTAAAGCGATTAAAGTTCGTTTAACTTTTGCCACGACAATCAACAAAGCGCAAGGCCAGTCGTTATCAGTGGCAGGTATCAACCTACTTGAGCCCTGTATTTCTCACGGACAACTTTTCGTCGCCTGTTCGCGTGTTTTTAATCTAAAAAATTTGTACATCTACACACCAGATGGGGAAACAAAAAATATTGTGTATCCACAAGAAATTGCTTCAAGTTTTTAATTAAAATATTTAAAAATAAAAGTATTTTTTTCTTACTTTTTCTTGATGCAGAAATTTTTTTGATTAAGAAATAATTAATAAGCTATACGTATATTAATTTTTTACGGGGCGGGCAACGTCGCCGGGTATCAGCTAGTCTATCTATATATATAAAATTGATTTTCTGTGTGTGTGTGTGTGTGTGTGTGTGTGTTCTCTATACAAATCTACAATTTTAGATCGATCGTCGCCAAATTTTGCATGTATACCAAATGGGACCCGACTTGAACGATAGGCTACTTTCAAATTTCGTCAGCCCAGGGCAAATGCCCCAAATGGGCAAAAAACTGTCGGGCAACAATGGTTTGTGGGCCTCAACAATCACTTTCCGAACGTTTACTTTGGTTACCGTGGTTCCCTAGCAATGCGTTTCAGACGTGTATGTACCTTTACAATGGTTTGTCACTTCTTTAATCCTGTTAGTATATGTATAATAGTTTATGCCTTTATAATGGTTTGCCACATTTTCAATATACTCTCAGTAATGAGGCTTTTTGAATAGATGTCATAATCATCATCAGCATCGCTTTGAGAGTCAGGAAAAGGGCGATCCTCATAGAAATCACTGTTAAAATTGCCGATTTTACTGTAGAAATGCGGAAATTAGTGGGATTTTCCGCCCCATCAATAATTTTAAAAATTGTATTGAATTCTCAATTTTTGAAATATTGAGGTCGCTTAGAGATATACGAAGCCCAGGAGATTAAATAGGAAGTAATTAGCCGGATCTATTTTTGAGTTGGATATCCATGCAATAACATTGATTTCAACCATTTATTTATGTCTTCTGAAGCATGAAAATTAATATCTCCGTATTGTCTATTAATATTCAACTGCATAAATTCATATAGTTTAGGATGTTTTAAAACTAATTATGGGCCCATAAAATACATCGAAGAAATTTCACAGCTTCAATTAAGCATTTTTGAAAGCTGAAACAGGCAGATGGATAAATTAAAGTTCAGGGGGGGGGGGGAAGATCGACATACCTAGCGCCCCTTAAAAAAGTAAAAAAAAATACATTCATTTCTACGTTTCTTTATAAATCTAGATTTGTTTATTTCATGAAGTCGCTCAGGAAGTCGTCATATTGGTTAACTTAGACACGGTTTGCATGTCCCTCAAAGAAAGAGGGAGATATCACGTGATCCAAATAGCCTCATGGAAGAAAACCCGGGCAGCGCCGGGTATTATAGCTAGTCACATTATAAAGGGGAATCAACTATTGCACATAATACTGGCAGGATTAAAGAAGTGACAAACCATTGTAAAGGCATTTGCAAAGGCATATGCATTTCTGCAACGCATTGCTAGGGAACAACGGTAACCAAAGTAAACATTCCCCGAAAGTGATTGTTGAGGCCCAGGAACAGTTTGCCCGACAGTTTTTTTTGCCCATTTCGGGCATTCGCCCTGCTCTGCCAAACTTCTAAAGTAGCCTATCGTTCGATCCGGGCCCTGTTTGGTATATATGCTAAGTTCGGCGTCGATCAGTCTAAAATTGAAGATTTGTATAGGGAACACACACACAATCAATTTTATATATATTGACTCTATAATAGCCAGCGCTGCCCGGGTTTTCTCACGACCTCCTAAATTACACAGGTTATCTAGGTGGTCGTGGGTTTTCTTCAATATTACCGAGAGGATTGAAAAAGTGACAAACCATTATAAAGGCACATATAAACTATCACACATGATACATTATTAAAGGAGTGGCAAACCTTTGTCAAGGCATATACACGTGTGAAACGAATTGCTAGGGAACCACGGTAACCAAAGTAAACGTTCTGAAAGTGATTGTTGAGGCCCAAAAAAAAAAAAAAAAACCATTGTTGCCCGACAGTTTTTCGCCCATTTCGGGCATTTGCCCTGCTCTGAGAAACTTTTAAAAGTTAGCCTATCGTTCTCTCTCTCAAGTCAGGCCTCGTCTGGTATGTATGCAAAATTTGGCGACGATCGGTCTAAACTTGTACATTATAGAGAGCACACACACAGGACATCAATTTTATATAAAGTAAAACTTCGATTAACCGTTCGGACCAGGGCTGCGACGGATAGACGGATAACGGAAATCTCTTAATACATATGTACAGTAACGGGATTTTACTTCAGGCTTGGGACAAAAATGGAAATAAAATCCTTTAAAAGTGAATAATATATTGTTATTTAATTTTACGCACAAAACGATCACGATATAAACTTCAATATAAGGTCAGTCCAGGCAGTGGCAACATTGAAAATAGCGTCCTTTATGTTGCAAAATTCTTTGACAGTCATGGCATCATCAGATGAGAACAAGCTTTCCTGTAATATGTCGCTTCATATTTTCAATTATGTTCTGGTCCATAGGCTGTATAAGTGGAGTCGTATTCGCTGGGAGAAAGAGGCATGTTATACAGACCATGCCAGTCATCCGATCCTTTTGGATCTTAAAAAATCTGGGACAGTCTTTTTACCGTAATTTTTTTTTTTTTTTTTTTAGACGATGACGGATAACCGAAACTGACGGTTGAATGAGTGATGGGTTAATCGAAGTTTTACTGTATATAGATTATAATCAATTTCTGTTACAAGGATGACGTCACTCTCCGCTAACATACGAAGGTTTTTAACAACTGGCTGTTGCGAAGATATATTTCGAATTGAATTTTCTCTCTTTTCGAAATATATCTTCGCAACAGCCAGTTGTTAAAAACCTTCGTATGGTAGCGGAGAGTGACGTCATCCTTGTATAAGTCGCCTTCTGGTGGCAACGTCAGCAGTTGTGAGCTTGGTCTGAGCGGGGCCTTCGTGATTTTTCCCTTCTTAATTGGGGGCCCTGGATTTTATTCGTTGGTAAAATGAATACAAATGAAAATATTTCCTGGTAAGAAGGGAAAAATCACGAAGGCCCCGGTCTGAGTCTGGTCCGGCCGTCCATGTACGGTCCCTTTCAGTGTACACGAGCTCCAAGGAAAGATTGAGAGATTCTATGCCTCTGTAGTCTAGTGGTCTAGGGAGTTCACCCGGAAAGTGAAAGGACGTGGGTTCGATTCCCCGCAGTTGAATTTTCTCTCTTTTCGAAATATATCTTCGCAACAGCCAGTTGTTAAAAACCTTCAATTTCTGTTAATTTTAATGCTATTTGAAGACTGAGAACTCAAAAAATTTTGTTTAAGAAATTCATTACAACCCATCCTCTGAGCGCATGGCCCGCTGGGGGCGGCATGGGCCCACTAAATGTGGTCCTCGGGGTTATCTGATGTGGCCCGTCACCTCTAATTTCGTAAAAAGGAATTAAGCGGCACATTTACAGATTTACCCGCATTTAAGTGGGCATTCAAGTGGCACACCTTCAGATCACTCGAGTGGGCCCGTGGCACCTTTACAGATCAGTTTAGTGACCCGTGACACAGTTCCAGAACACTTAAGCGGTCCGTGGCACATTTATCCCTCGAGTCACATGTGGCACAGTTTTGAGGCACTTGCGCGGTCCCCAGTGCAGTTCTACATCACTCATTACCCGCGGCACATTTCCAGATCACTTGAGTGATGCGCGGCACGGTTCCAGAGCACATAAGCGGCCCGGGCACATTTCCAGATAACTTGAAGGATCCGCGGAACAGTTAGAGATCACTGAAGTGGCTCTATAGAGGACTTATCAATAGGGAAAAATGTTAGTTCAGGTGCCCACAAACTAGGAGGTTTTTTCCCGTTCTTGGCACACCCAGTAAGGTGCCATTAGGAATGTAAGAGTATTTCACATTTTTATAAAGGGTGGTTGATGACGTAAGCATCATTCAAACCCCCCCCCCCCCCCCGTCATTAAATGGCAGCAAACCTGAAACCCATTCCTCCCACATCGATGCTGACGCTATACTTGAATGACCACTTTGCCATATATTTCATTCCCCCCCCCCCCATTCTTCCCCAGTAAGCTTTCAGAACACGTTTTATTTATATGCCATAAAAAATGCCTTATTTGCCTTATTACACACCCATAAAGTTGTTGTGGTGAGTACTAAAATGACTGATCTTGCACCGCCGCCGATAATCAAAACACGAAAAGTGTTTTAAATTTTTGGGTTTTTTTACGTGCCCGCGTCGGGCAGAGTGGTTGAAAAAAATACATGCCTCCGTAAGAATTTTTACATGCCCCTGGGCATGTCGGGCAATAGATTTGTCCAGCCCTGATGCTTACACGCTTTGACTCTGCCGATCGATTCTGTTTCATCTGTCAATTAGATTCTATAAACGACAGCTTTATCGATCAATTCCGTGGTTCAACTGTCAATGAGATTCTGTAAACGATAGAATAAATAGCTGTGTTGATCAATGCTATGGTTCATCTATCAATGGGATTCTGTAAATGTCTGTCTATCAATTCTGTGGTTTACCTGTCAATGACATTCTGTAAACGACAACTGTGGCGATCCATTCTCAGTTTCACCTGTCAATGAAATTCTGTAAATGACAGCTCTATCTATCCATTCTCAGTTTCACTTCTCAATGAAATTCTGTAAATTACAGCTCTATCTATCAATTGAATGTTTCACTTGTCAATGAAATTCTGTAAATTACAGCTCTATCTATCCATTCAATGTTTCACCTGTCAATGACATTCTGTAAACGACAACTGTGGCGATCCATTCTCAGTTTCACTTCTCAATGAAATTCTGTAAATTACAGCTCTATCTATCAATTGAATGTTTCACTTGTCAATGAAATTCTGTAAATTACAGCTCTATCTATCCATTCAATGTTTCACCTGCCAATGAAATTCTGTAAATGACAGTTTTATCTATCCATTCTCAGTTTCACCTGTCAATGGAATTCTGTAAATGACAGCTCTATCTATCCATTCTATGTTTCACCTGTCAATGAAATTCTGTGAACGACAGTTCTGACGATCACTTCTGGGGTTCAATTCGCAATGAGATTCTGTAAACGACAGCTGTGGCGATCGATTCTGTGCTTCACCTGTCAATGAAATTCTGTAAATGAGAGCTCTATCTATCCATTCTATGTTTCACCTGTTCAATTTCTCGTCCCCCTCCCACCAAAAAAGTTCAAAAACTCACCACCAGCGGGGAACGGCGCTGTATGCAATATTGTTAAACGAAATAAGACATGAAGACATCGGTTTAGAATGTTTTTAACAGACAATTTGACGGAATTGAAAAATGCGATACACCGACATGTGCATAACATTCCTCCTGACTTGCTAAGAACTACTGTTGAGAACGCAGTAATGCGGTATAACTTGCTTTCAGAAAATGGTGGACGCCCCATTTTGAACATGCTTTAGAAACGATTAAAAACAAACATTTTAAACCGATGTCTTCATGTCTAATTTCGTTTAACGATGTTGCCTACAGCGCCATTCCCCGCTGGTGGTGAGTTTTTGAACAATTTTTTTCTTTTTGCGGTAACCCCCATTTCTTTTCCTTCGTTTTCGAAATATGGCAAAGGATCCCACACTCGGCAACTTTCTGCAGCAGAAGAACGAGTTCTGTATTCCATAAGTCAGACGAGTTTGAGCTGAGATCTTAGTCCCCCCCCCCCCCTACTTGCGATGTGTTAAATCGGATTCTGTATCGAAATCATGTTGTAACTAATAAAAGTTTTTAATGACTACTGGGGTGTAGATGCAGCTCTACTCAAAAAAATCCCATATCAGATCTCAATAATTCATGAGCTCCCTTCCTCTACAGGGCGATGACCGTGAAGAGAATCAAGATCATGATCGGAGCGACGTGGATATGGGCTTTTATATGCGCCACGACACCTCTGCTAGGCTGGAGCAATATCGTATATAAGAAGGTGAGTCCGAATCTGATGGTATATTAAAAAAAAAAAAACCTACAGATTTTTCTTGCCATCTCCACGCGTAAAAAACGTTTTGTGTTCGGTCCCACAGGGTGCGAGCCAGTGCGGTCCGGACATCCCCAGGGACACGAGGGCCAAACTGCACTCGCTGTTCATAACGACCAGCAACTACGTCATCCCTCTTATCGTAATGACCTTCTGCTACTACCGGATCTTCAGGGAGATCCGCCTGCACATGGGCCGGATCCGGGAGACGTCCAACATCGATTTGGCCAGCTCGGTCCAGCAGCAGAAGAAAGTGTCGGTGACTCTGTTCCTGGTGCTGCTGTGCTTCTTCGTGTGCTGGACGCCGTTCGTGCTGTACTCGACGGTCGCGTCCTTCATGAAGGACAAGGACAAGATGCCTTACATCATCAACCCGCTGGTTCGTAAAGATGGAAAAATATTTTTGTTATGTAGATCCTCTTTTCACATTATTACATACAATATAATTCCGCACTTTCATTTACGATTACACTCAATTTTTTTTAATTTCATGTTCAAGGCCTACTGGTGCGGTTACCTGAATTCGGCCTGCAACCCGATCATTTATGCTTTCCGGAGCCGATCTTTCAGGAAAGGTTACAGAGAGATTATCTGCGGTCAATCCGCGTCTGGACTCGACGCTGGTGAGTTCTGTCATTTGTTCGTATTCCCCCTATTACTATTTTTTTACTAATAGGTCGCGACCGAAACTTTGGTCACAAGAAGCTTCCGAAATGATTCGTACAAATCCACTTACACGGTGATAGGCGTCAGAACCTGTCAACAGTTGACATCAACGCTCAACAGTTGCTGCTAACCGACTGTAATTAAATATATCACTTCTCGAATATCTATTTGCCTCTCTAATGCGCATGCTCTCTCAGAATGGACACCTATAATAATCGCTAGTGCTAGACGTCAGTTTCTGTATTAACACTTTTCTGTATTATTTTTTCATGAGGAATCACGTGTGCATTGGCGTAAGCAAAGGGGGGATTTAGAGGTTCTAACCCCCCTAAAGCCTGTTATAAGAAAAAAATCGAAACCTCCCGCACCCCTTCAGAAAATTCTGCTTACGCCTATGCACGTGTGTAAAATTATTGGGCGGTCAATAGTTACCACCCTGTGTAAAGGATGCTTTTGTTTTCCGCAGAGCACTCGTTCAGCTTCCGGTCCAAGTCGAACAGAGGATCACTCAAGTTCAATTCCGGTAAGGAAATAATACTTCATTTTTTCATGTGTGCTTCTCCATCTCTGTTTAACATCGAATCGTACATTTACGAATTTGAGGCCCCCACTTGTTGAGGCGCATGTCGTCAACCGCTCTAGGTGATGATGTAAACAGTGTTACACGCATGCGCGATGATTAATTTTTTTTACCAATACAACAAACGCCAGTGGATGTCCGAGTTACTTACGACGGTGTTTTTGGAACTTCGACCAACCGCGGCTCCCTCCTCCTAGAAATCATTTACTTACAATTCTTTCACCCTAGCCCTCATTTACCCTTGGGTTCTTACCAGGGCCGTAACAAGAATTTTTATGGGGGGGGGAAGAAACTTGATTTTGCCACTCCTCCACTGTAAAGTTCGATAATTTTATAAATCTTTTTTTGTTGCCCTTAAAATTATCCGCCCCTAAAGGTCAGGGCCAGACGGGGTTGCCCTCTTTGTTCCCCTCTTTAGTTCCGACCATGCTATCCAGCACTTCATTTAGTCACCGTTGTGGTCGAGTGGTCATAGTGATGGACTCGCATCGCGAGGTGGATCCGAACCCCACCTTCGCCACAGTGTTGGTCGGCTGAAGTTGGTTTTCTGTGGTTCCCAACTTCGGGGCGCAAACCGCGAGCCGATCTCCCCGTTAAAAAGTCTAGCCGCAGAAAGCAACAGGCTTTTTTTTAATGTATTTTTTTTTTTTTCCTCCAGCATCAAGTACGTCCGGTAGAAAAATCTTAAAAATTTAAGTGAATTTGATTGTAGAGTTGAAGATCTTAATTGAAATGTTGACCAAGGCCGCAACTTATAGGAAGGGCGGGGGTGGACGGTTGGACCGGAAAATCAATTCTTTTTCCGTTAGAAATTACGGGCTGGGAGAGCCCAAATGAATACAGACCCCCCTAAGCGACATAGTAAATTTTCGTTTTTCCTGGTTGCGGCCCTGAGTGTGGTACAAAAGCAGAGAAACTAATCTCGAACAAGAACTCACGTTAATGCTCAGTTTTTTGATCGAGATTTCACTCAATTTCCAGGAAGTAAGCCCAGTACCGTCTCACAAGCATCACAGGACTCTCCGGGAAAAACAATTTTTTTTTGTTCTCCTAACTAGTTATAAATAACGACCTACCAATTTGCATACTTCATCTCACCAAAATTTTAACCAGATCAACTCGTCAAGAGACCTGCACGGCACTTTAGGCTCCCGAGCCGCGGTATCACAGGGCCAGGGTAAAATGATTTTTCCGAATCTCTCCCCCCCCCCCCAGTACTCGCCCAAAAATACTTTCTTACCAATCCGCACGCTTACTCTCGAAAATTGTAATCAGATATAATTGTCTTGAGGCATCTGGTCCATTCGTTAAGGTTAATGGTAAAGGGGACGGGAGAGCGCACCAAAATCATTTGAGTACTTACGGCTATCATATGGTTAATCCGGCCCTGCTTACACGCACGCGTATGTGCAGAGTGTGCGACCTATATTCATGTTAAACGCATTCCATTCGAGAGGGATTTGGAGTTAGGGTTGCATCAGACAACATTTCTGATAAACATAAAAGTTACACATGTAAGTGTTTCATTTTGTTACCAAATTTAGCGTCGGGCACCCTTCGTACAATCTCGACGGATGAAAATATGAAGGGATATTTCAAGAGTCGCGTTACTTTTGTTGCGTTTGACTACCATGCAATGTCGTCAGTAAATCCGTCGCGTTGGATATATGATCACCAATATGCCAATATCCTCGTGTGAGGAGCTCGGTAGTATATACAGGGTGTTCTGTGAATGGACCGACAAACGCAGAGGGTTGTTAGTAGATATTAAGAGGAACAAAAATTGCAATGGAACATGTTGTCGCAAACCATGTTGAGAGGGTGAAAATCGCGAAAAATGCATGCAGGCTCTGAGTCCAGAGGAGACGAAACGTGGATGTCAGTTGGTCGCTGAATGCGTTCGTGGGTTCGCTCACCATATAGGTTGCATGACACGTAAGCAGCTTCGCGAAACTCATGCGCTGGGATAGGATCACGCTTAGGTAGTAAGCAAGTGTAGCAGTTAGTTGCCTGTTTCAATGAGTGTATAGTGATGGCTGATTGCACGAACGAGGTATACGCTGATGTGTACGCTCAATCCACGTGAATTTTTTCTATGGGGTCTCCTTAAATCACTCGTTCATGCGACGCCTGTGCGGAGGATCTCGTAGCGCGGATTGTCGTCGCTGCGGCGGACATCAAAAGCATGCCTGGTATCTTCGAGCGCGTCCGGGAATCGTTTTTACGTCCCTGTAGACAGTGCAATGACGTCAGCGGCCGCCACTTCCAACAACTCTTGTGATAATTAATCAAATAAATCTTTTTGTAGTTATTATTGTACTTTTTGTCGTTCCAGCGTCACGTCGAAACCTGCATGCGTTTTTGCGCCATTTTCACCCTGTCAACGTGGTTTGCGACACCATGTTCCATTGTAATTTTTGTTCCTCTTGATGCCTACTAACAACCCTCTGAGTTTGTCGATCCATTAACACAACACCTTGTATATACGTGTTCGATCCTCTGGATACCGAGTACCTTATCAGTCGTAAGACTACGGTACCCCCGTGTAAGGAGGCCCTGAGGGGATTAGGAAACCTAGTTTTAAAGGGCAGAAAAGTGGTTTTTGCAAAATACAGTTAAACCTCGTTAATGAGTCACTCTTGGGAGAGCAAAAATATGACTTAGTAAGCGGAGTGACCCGTTAAGCGGAGTAAGCCATAGCTGTGCCAATTCCTGCCTGAGGACAATTGGCACTTACAAAAAGTGACCCGGTAAGCGGAGTGACGTGTTAACCGGGTGACGCACTAACGAGGTTTGACTGTACTTAAACCCGTCCCTGCTCCCTCGAGTCCAGCGCTCGGAAAACCAGTTCCGCCTGCTTCCCCCTTAGTTGCGGCCCTGTGCACTCGCGGCAGCAACAGTTGCGCAAATAGGTATTTTCGGCCTGGGAGCCACGATGTGCACTTTGAGAACCACTGCCGTATGATCGCCTACTACAATTTCACAAAATAACTTGGATACATTTCTTTTCCCCTTCTTTGCTCAGGTAACGTCGTCGGAGAATCTTCCCGGAAACAGAGCGTCTCATCCATGGAGAAGACTGCCACGATCCAGCGCCAAGGGACCACCCGTCCCCCGAGGAGACTGCTGTCCCAGACGAGCTGGGTGAGCCTCCCGATCATACCTTTCTTGGTCCGGAGCTTCTCGTCCCCCAATTCTGGTCAACAAACCAGGAGGAGAGGGTCGAAACTCTCTTGCTGCGGCGATTCCGAACAGGACGTGTGCCAGACGTGCTTCTGCCTTGAATGCAGGAGGAAAAATAGGAGCCACGATGACGAAGACGACACTTCGGGAAGGTACCGCAGGAATGACGGCGTCGTTGGAGAGGTCAGCGTTTCACCTCGAGGGGTCGACGGCGTGGAAGGACAGGAGACGGCCGAGCCACCCGTCGTCGAGGTCGCTGGCCAATGTGAAGACGACGCCACCAGCTCCAGCGAGGCTGTCATAGCACAACTTGCCGAAGTTGCTCTCTACCATGCAGACAATGATGTGGTCTGACTAAATATTGATATTGCTAGTGTAGTGTACTGTGTGTTAAATAAACATCAATTCATATTTCAAGAATGAGTTTTGTAAATTTTTAAACACAGATGACGGCACTTATCGACACAAAAGGTCGATAGTGGGTCCACACACATAGGCTAGGGTTACCAGAAGCCTCCTTTAGGAGGACATGCCCTCCCTTTTTAACCCCTTCGCGATTGATTGGCTACAAATTCGGTTGATCTGTATTTGACGAATCGGTGATAAATACGGTAAACTTGTCCTAACCAAACCGCACGTAAGGAAAAGGAGGAGGAGAAAAAATGGAAGAGAAAAGGAGAGAGAGGAGAAAAAAAAACAAGAGTAAAATAGTATGAACCCAAGTTGCCTCCAAGAAGAGCAGGTGCTATTCTGGCCATGGCCCTGCTTGCCTCAAGGTAATGTACACACAATAAAGGTTCTTTACCAAGAAATCCTCGCCATGCTCTAGGCAAACGCCGCAAAGCAATAAAACTGAACAAACGGTGGGAACAATTGAAGTGAAGGGAGACGGATCAGTATTTTTTTTTTTTTTTTTTGCTTTTTCTAGCGGTTCTACTTTAATTAGAAAAATCTCTTGTGATGGGCGGGATTTTTTGTCAGTATAGTGGCGTCATCATGGGTGGAGATCCCCTCCCCCCCCCAGCGTCAAAAGTGGAGTGGGCCGATTTAATGCATATGTGTATATATGAATTGTCATCATCGTGCCCCCCCCCCTCTCCAGACTTCCAAGTCTATATCCGCCTATGGGCGTCATCCGTTGTATAAATTGAGAAAGTGGCATTATCAAGGGTGCTTGTAGGAACCCTCCTTTCTCAGTTTTGAATCTCGTAAACCTAATACACACATTCAAATCCAACTTGCCATTCCTCTTCACTGCTCTCACAAAGGCAGGGTCATCTCAACAGCATTTTTCGTAACGGAGGAAAACTAGTACCTACCACACAGGTAGGTCCTACCTGTGTGTGATGTATTTCAAATATTCTCTTAACACATTATTAAAAGACATATTAATCAAATAATAAAATCCCTTGCATTGTTCGTGTACACCCGATTTAGTAGTAGGGTCGCAGCCAGGAATTTCTTTCGAAAGGGAACTAAACTGATAGTACAGTAAACCCGACAGTCCTGTAATTCCGTATAAATTGCAGTTACTTTCTTACATCCCTCCCTTCCTTGACTACAGCGTTGGTCAAAGGAGTATATGACAGGACCTACCTTTGCTCAGGCGTGGACTAAAAGGGGGAAGGGGGGGTTGACATGGGTGGTCACCCCTTCCGATAGATATAAATACATTGAAAGAGATAATGGTTCTGCCTCTGTCACGTAAAATATGGGACTTATATTAACTTACAATGTCCACTTTCAATGATTCGCCCTTTCCGACTTATAGTTCTGGATCCAAACCTGTTTTTGGGGGTTGGGGGGGGGGGAAGAGAATTTCTTCCAGTGAATTTTTGAGTATATTAACCTTCAAAAAGCATTTCAAATTAATGCAATCGATCAAAATCGCATATGTACACAGCAGAGCTGGACGAATCTCTAAAAATTTACATGCCTGAAAAATAGTGCAAAATATATTTTTACTGGATTTACTTATTTCATTGTAAAAATTATTCCTCATTGTTAAAAACAAACGCACAAAATACCTTCACGTAATAGCTATTCACATAATCCTCGATAAAAAAAATAATGAATGCACGAGTTTTTAATATAAATCGTCGTATTACACTGCCTTATCGCTTCTTTGACTGTTGATATGATGAAAACCAGCGGAGAGTATCCCAATCATATTTGTCTTACAACCAGTGCCGTCTTAACGCATGGGCCCACCCGGGCACGGCCCGGGGGCCTCACAAAAATGAGATGCGGTTGAAATTTTCTAGGATCAACCAGGTAGGGCCTCAGAAAAACCACTTGGCCCGGGGACCCATGATACTCTTAAGACGGCCCTGCTTACAACCCCTTGTCAAAAGAATTTTTTTTCTATCTCCCTCCGCCCTCTTCTTTCCGTTAAGACTACCGATTAGATTCAACGTCAAATTTATCGATTTTTGGACTATGGCTGCTGATCCGCAGAAAATTAATGCGGTCACTAATTGAGGACGCTCACTACGCGCTGTTGGTGTTTGAAAAGAAGTCAACAACCAGACTTTTGGAAAGTGCACCAGGCCCCAAAATATTAAGGGCCGTAAAAATAAAATATACATAAAATGCATTGCCTATATAATTCATCGCATCTACCTAACTAAGTCCTAGCTGGAAATTAAATAATAATAACAAGTAGCTCCTAAATAACAGTTAATTAGGAGCTACCGTGTCGACAAACTTTGCTATACAGTGTGTCCAGGAAGTCCTTATCCAAGCTTTTTTCTTCTCAATTGGTCGTAGAAACAACTTCAACTAGAAAAAGTATCCAAATAACGTGCCCATTTTACATGTGTCATTTATTTTACAAGCCCCCCCCCCCCCTCCATCCTCTGGAACACTTCTGGAAACGTTGTTTTTTATATGCCATAAAAACCCATATTTGCCTTATTACACATATTACCATACTATTTATCAGTCACAAAAAGCCCTTCTTGAAAGAATTATTAGTATGCAAAATAAGTAAATTATTTTGGCGCCCTTTCCCCCTATTCGGATCGCGACCCTGGGGCATTGCCCCCGGTTTGCTCCAGCCTAGTTACGGCCTTGATTCCTCAAATAATGAAAGTTATTAATAGTTCCGCAGAGCCAGTTCAAAATTTCGAATTGCCTTAATATTACAACCCCGATTCCCTATTAACCACCTATTTTTAAATCTCAAGTAATTCATAATAATAACAAACTTTTGAACATTTCAAGCGTTTTCCCACAGCTCAGAGAAGTTTGTTTTTATCTTTTAATTTTCCCCATCGGTTGGTAAAATTAAAGGCAGAACACCATATCATCATCATTTGTACATGGACAAATGTACAACTATAATAATAAAATAATATGAATACAATTTAAAAAATGAATTAAAAAACTGCATTCATTTCATTTAAAAACTGCATTCATTTCATTTAAAAACTGCATTCATTTCATTTAAAAACTGCATTCAAAACTAATGAAGTTCCCAGGAGTGAGCCGAAGCTCACTAGTTTCCCTATAGTTCAGTGTGTGCTCTATTCATGATAGTTATTCAATGTGGTTTTAGTAAAATTTCAAAAAAACATGCTAGATCAGCGTTCCTCAACTGAGCCCAAGGACCACTAAAATTTCTGAAACAAATCGGCGGACCACTAATTCACATAATTTGGGCTTAATTTGCCTTTAAGCCTTTGTGAATATCATTAACATTATTTGCATAAAATTTAATAATTTTCATTTAATTGGAATTAAATTTTCATGTCTGCCTGCGGACCACCTGTCTCATCCTCACGGACAATCTCTGATCCGCGTACCAGTGGATCAGAAACGCTGCGCTAGAGGAATAAATACAACTAGGCTGACGATATTTGCTCAAGGAAAATATGGGAGATTGGGATTATAAATACGGGAAAATACGGGACATAGCCAATTATAGCCAAAAATGATGCCAAAAGTAAGCGAAGTTGCCAAATCATGCCAAAATCACAGAAAAGTCGCCAATCACGGGATACGCAGCGCTCCTGCAAGTTGGTGTGAAATTAAAAAAAAAAAAACGACGTACGTATTTAAGATGAATATTCTTATTTGTAGTCATGATTATCGTAATGTAGTTTCTGAGTTGGGAAAATTTTAATAGCTGGTTTGAAGAATAACATGAAGGGAAAAAACTAAGTTGGCTTCGCTGAAAATACATGAAAAACCGGGACATTTTTGCAAAAAAGTCGAGACAGCCAAAAAAAAAGAAACCTGGATTATCTCAGGAAATACAGGACGTATGGTCAAACAAAGTACAATGAAAAATCACCCCCTTTTTATTCACCATTAAATTCCTTAGACTCTACCGGACGTAATGGACATTTAGCGCTCTCTATTGCAGTTTTCACTTCTATTGATACCCCCCAATCTTCTGACGAAGTGGGAAGAAACAAGGGATAATAGAGTAGGAATTTCGCGCACTCGAGGTAATTCCCAGTTTTTTTCCCTCACCTTGAGCTGAGTTTCCGCACAGTAGTGTGTTGTTTATGTGATTATCGTGATCGTTATTTTTTATTGTGGGTTTTTTTTCGTTAAAGTTTGAATTAAAAACGTGATAGAGGAATGCATTTATTTAATATTTTGAATTGACTCGAGGAATTGCGGAGCTTATCCTATTGGGCTTATCATTGATAAGCCGTCGATAACATCTACTGATCTCATTAATTAAATATGTGTGTGTGTGTCAATCGCTGTTGTCGCTTGTGAAGTTAAAAAAAATGTGATTCAGAAATCGAGTTTTTGTTCGGTGATATGTCGGAAAAATGCGAATTCGAAAGTGAGTTTCCATTTTTAGTCAATGATTTTGCATCTATAATTATACATTATAATGCACTTGATGATACTATTTTGGCTGTAAAAACTTATGTGTGCCACCACAGTTTCGTTTGTGGTGTATTTACGGGGGGGGGGGGGTCTATAGCCCAGGGTGGAAATTTGGGGGAGGGGGTTGACAAATTTTCGGAGTGAGTAGTCAAGTAAATTGTCTCGTTTAGAATGTGAGGAGGTTGGCAAAACGCAAATATGAATCCTTTGACAGCTGGCTTATGCGAAGGTGAATCCAGGAAAAAGAAAAGTTCAACTGGTCTTGCGGGGAATCGAACACACGTCCTCTCATTGAGGGGAGCGTCCTAGACAACTAAACTACAAAGCCAATGAATCCTCTTTCCTTAAAAAAAAACCCACAATTTCTGACGCTGCCACCAGATGGCGACTTATCTGAAGATGTCACTCTGTCTGCGCCCAAAGCGGAATATGTTGAAATATGTGATGTATGTCGCAGAACAATTTGGAAGAATTTTAAGAAAAGTGTAGAAAACAATACTGTGGGGATTTTTTTAACGCAGAAACATTTCGTCTCAACGGAGGGCTCGTTGCAGAACAATGCAAAGCATTCTGCTTTGGTGCTCTCCGGTATTACTATTACGGATGTTTTGACATTCATTCAAGCTGTTTTGACAGCTGGCTGATGCAGAGGTAAAGTAAATCCAGGAAAGAAAATTCAACTGGCCTTGTTGGGAACCGAACCACTAGGGCGCTCATCCAGCAATTGATAAGGCGTGGGAAATCATAGTAATATCGGAGAGTGCCATCTTCAAAAACAACAAATCCACTTCTGCATAGGGATCAAGGGACGGGACTGGTCCAGTGAGCGATGGAAAGGGTCACCTAGAGAGACGATGGTCTAGGCTAATGTACCATCAAAAGAGTGCACAAGCATGATAGCGACTGCTATCTAAAGAGAGTATGTGTGTAAGTCAGGGTTTAAGCTGGATAAAAAATTCCTTTC
Source organism: Pholcus phalangioides (assembly GCF_987345545.1). Lineage (NCBI taxonomy): Eukaryota > Metazoa > Arthropoda > Arachnida > Araneae > Pholcidae > Pholcus > Pholcus phalangioides. The sequence goes on from NW_028301618.1 coordinate 3,618,623, forward strand.
GCAAAAAAGCGGAAATAGGGAAAAAAGCTTTAGCAAAATGCTACAATGCTAATGTAATGATTGATAGTTGGATGTCTACTCGTTCCGTACCTCCTGTACGCATTTTTGCAAAAGTGGCTACCACTTCTTTTGCATTCTACAACTACAATTTTCTTTCATATTTTCCAAAAAATTTGACCGTAGCTTAAACCCTGGTGTAAGTGTGGCTTAGTATCTTGATTTCTGGTAGGTTATTTTTTGATTATTGCACTGAAATTCACATCAAACTATTGTATTATCTCTCGATGGTTCAGTGATGTCGCTCAAAGTAAAGTGACACTACTTTTCTCTGGAATCCAGGTTCTTTAACAGCCAATGAAAGCTAGCCAAATGCGAGAGAACTTTAGCCAAATGGACGTGTCATAAAATTTGAATTCCAAAAATCTGCTTCAAATGGTTGATTCGACCATCAAGAAGCCGAATGAACACTCATGATTTGACGACTTTGATCTTTTATGTATTTGCCAAATTAAATATTTTGTCGCTATTTATCACAGTGACGATCGGCAGCGCAAGCCCTGTTTTTCTGGAGTTTTTAACTTTGAGGTGTGGTCTCCCATTTGAAAAAGTTTCTCTGCAAAGACCAGGCGGATCTTCAATTGCATAGCATGACAAAATTCGGGCATCTGCTGCTACAACTTCTAAGATAAGTAACAGCACACGAAACACGCATATGCCATGCACTTGATCTGTCAGTGGCGGCAAATGTCAATGTCAAGTATTTAACATCTCTGTCCCCCACCCCCCAGAAGGACTTCTGTCCCTTGGGGGGCTCGTAATATATGTGCTCAATGTTTTTTCTTTCATATTTTTTGTGTTCTTTCATTATTAAATTTATTGTCTTGTTTTGTGTGAGCGTTTAATAATGATAATGATCTGGCAAAATCCATAGCAACAGAAAAATTTGAATTTTCGTCAGAAATTTTACCTGTGCTTATTATATATTGAGGTCTGAAAACACCTTAAAAAGTTTTAGTCACATTCACACTATGCGTGCTACAAATTGACTTGGAGTAGTCATTTAGTACTGACTTCATCTACATGACTAAGTATGCAGAGTCACCACATTGGTATAACCGCTTCAAAGGTGACTTTGACTTTTGAAGACCGGAAACACCTAGCTTCCCATCTTGGAGAGATAGTGAAGCATTCCCAAAGGATGAGTGTATCCGGAAAGTTTTATTAGAATTAAAGAAACATAGTCACCTCAGACAAAGGCGACAAAATATAAAATAGAATAAATAAAAAATTGATAAAATTATCTTAAAATATCAGCAATTGTCAGTATCTGGAATCGTATAATGGATTAATAAATATATAAACAATCTAAGCCAATGGGCAATCAAAATTATTAACAGGGTTAAATCGTGTAAATCACACTTGATACGTTCTTGTTGTCGATGATCCAATCCTTCTCTACAAGTGAACGTGCTTAGACCCTCCCATTCACTGGCCACTTCTGTTGATGCCAACGTGGTCGGAGATCATATTTCCTCTTAAGATCAATCACTGGGGCTCTTTTGCCGGTTTGAACTCGTCATCGCTCAGACGTGCACTACCAATCTTCTTAGTATGTATGCGGTGTAAGTTGTTATCGAGGAATAATATAATTCAAACTTATATAGCACTTCAAGGTGACTGCACATCAGTGAAGCACCTTCTTGCAGTCCCTTAACATTAAGAAATGAGATCTTCATTAACTAAGTGAGGACTCTGGTGATGCAGGATCGTCAAATCCCGATCAGAGATATCTCGTTGATACATGCAAGGCAAGTATCAACGTTGGTTCCATTCATTTCATTTTTACTGATGATTTGGGCTTCGGGAGAATCTCAATGTAGTTCGCGCCGGAGCCACTAATGATCGAGCAGAAGCAACTTTGTTTGTAGATCGTACAGGACAAGGATGCAACACACAGCACAACCATCACCAAGGAGTACTACCAAGAGGTTCTGCGTCACAATTGGTAGCTCCATAACCATTAATGCAGTAGCATTGTTCAAGTTTTACTGCCATTTTTTGTCCAAAAGGCTATGTTGTTCACTTTTCCTCACTCGTCTGGTCTGCCTGAAACTTTTTCCAGGCAAAAAGGAAATAATTCAAGCATGCGCACTAGGATCCCCTACATATGTTCATTGAACCATAACTCCCTATCTTCATTGGTTTACACACGAAAAATAATGGCCAGATTCCTTTTTTGAACAAATCTCGTAAACAGAGTATGAACTACCATGATCTTCAGTGAAACAGCTAGCGTTTTTATCCAGCACTTGCATGAACATGCACATACATATACGGAGCGATCTTAAAACAACTTTGTGGATAAATGAGCCCCTAGCAGCTGCAGAAATCATCAAATGTTTATGAAATTAGAGCTATAGACAGGGCCGTAACTTTTCTTTCTTTCAAACCGAGCACAACTTAGGTCTATCACCATCTATGGGCGATTTACTACCTAGTGAGTTGTGTTGGAAGTGTAACTGTGTGTGTGCGCACGTGCGCCTAATAGTCTGAGTGCATATGTGGTGTTGTGTTTGATTTTTCAGTGCTGCCATCTATATTTGAGAAGTGAAGTGAGTGATGTGTTATGATCAAATTACATTTATACTGTTTGTAGGTCTGTTGCTCTCCGTGGCAAAACTTTTAAAGGAGAGATCGGCTCACATTCACGCCTTGAAGTTTGGAACCACAGCAGGGCCTTAACTGGGATTTTGCTGCTCAGGGCAAACATAAATTTGCCACTGCTCCCACTGTAAAATTTGATTATTGTATAACAGTGTTCTTTTGTTCCCGCCTAAAATTGACTGCCCCTTCAGCTTTAGTTCCAGCCCTGCTATAGGTATTCCAAAGTATGCACTTGAGAATGAAGAGAGGAAACAAACCTTAGCTGTTATGATCACAGAACCAAAATATCAAAAAATTCAACTGGCAGCACATATTTTTATGCATTGCTAAGTGATCTGCAAAGTGTAAAACCATGAACAAATGATATAGGGAAGAGAATGTCCTTTTTATATCTTAATTTTATGACAGAAATAAGGCATCAAGTCAGTATTTTGTAAAAAGCCCCATCCATTCGTGACAAGAATCAGCACTATTTACTTTTCTTCTGTTCTTTCTGTCACTGATACATTGAATGCTATAGAAATGGGTTATAGTTGCTTCATTAAATCCCTCCATGCAGATTAAAATTTTTAATTATGTCATGTATGTTTCTAACCACCCTCATGCCATTCACCATGATTAAAAAACGTTACAATTGAAAATGTTTCTAAGCATTTCAATTGGCTGTTTTATGTGATGTTTCCCAAAAGCCTTGGTCTTATTGGATTATCGTGTAGAAAGCTGATGATCAGCTTTTTCCAGTTCTTAACACATTTTTACCCTTAAAATTATTATGCCATACAATTATTTTGTACAAACGTGTATTGATTGAACTTTAAGATATATAATATTTTTTTACATTCAGATTAACATTTTGTATGGTATTTATAATTTGTTTTAATATGTGCGCTTTATTGGAAAATAAAATATTGCACATCCTGTGGTAAGATATTTAAATGTTTCCAAAATATTGTTTTTAAAACTTATTTGATATTATTTCGCAACCAATTGAGGTAAATAAAAAGCATTAATTATAAATGTACTTTAATTAAACAGTAATTAGTGCACATTCTTATTTCCTTCCGGAAGGAAAAACCTCAAATGAGATGCTTTCCAAATTTTTAAAATTCCCATTGGTAATACACGTGTTAATTGCATGTAATGGTTAAAGTCACTATGTTATACAAAGAATAAATACTTAATATGATTGTAAAATCTATTCTCTACAGAATTGTTTTGGACAATATATGCTTTTTTCTTGTAAAATATACAATTTAAATAGAGCATAGCACAAATGCACGCCCGCTGAAGGGAAACTATGGAATGGTTTAATATTCTCTTCAATTCAAGATTTTTGGCTTTATATATGTGTAATGGATATAAACATCTGCTGTACTGTTTTTATAACAGATAAGTATTTGAAAAGTTCTTTTATGCCGTATATGTGATGTTGATCTTGACTGATATTAAATTATCGAAACAATCACAGAGATACTTAAAACATTACATTACGCATAACATTAGAATATATCTAGCAATCAAAATACTAAATAGTAGGACTAAAATTTCCTTCAATTTGGCAGTGCTGGGTTGCATATGATGCATAAAACTGGGATCCCACTCTTCCTCGCACCTCTGGGAAGCAATAATTTTTATGGCTTTCAATACAAAGGCCATAGAATAGTGACAGAGCAGGAGGTCATCTAGCCAACAACGGGAAAATTCAGACATTTTGAAATGGGTAACAAAGGAAGAATGCTCATTTGCTAGAGGTGAAGATAAAAGACTGTCCTACAGCTAACCCCCAAAGCAGAATGTTTAGCACTGTTCTGCGACGAGCCCTTGGTTGACTGGAAATGTTCTGCGATAAAAATCCCCATTCATGTAAGAGTGTTTTTTGCACTTTTTCTTAAAATTCTTCCAAATTGTTCTGTGACGTACGTCACAGATTTTGGCCCATTCTGCTTTGGGGCAGCTAACATACTGAACCTATTGTATATTGTACACTACTTTAATTTTTTCCTCCCCAACCAAGCATCTTCCTTTGAAATTTCCGAAAAAGTACAGGCTTTTCTTGACCCCGGCTGTGGTTGCCAATAGCATTTTGTAGTTTATGTCCAACAAAGAATTTTTATTATCTCTTACCTTGATTATCTTACCCTGTGTCAGGACCCAGTCATTGTGGGATTCTGGCTTAAGAAACTCCTATAACTTATTGTTATTGTAAACGTAAGAATGACTTAGAGTGGCTATGAAATGGCATATTTACTAGTATTTATAATGCAATGGGTTTTCTAATAAAATCTTAATCTAAATGTGCGAAACAAATGTGTTGGGTACATCAAGTCCTGCCAGCTCTGCTTTGATTGAAAATACTCTTTAAAACTGAGGATTTATGCAACCTGAGCTAAGAAATTTTGAAGTGAAAATGAGTCTAATTAGTGTATTAGCAGATGCTGCAGGAATAACTTTCAATGTGGAATATAATTTTGGGCATATCACAAAATTTAAAATATCAAAATAGATATTTTTTCACAGTGATTATAATTCAAAATATAAAACACCTTAATCTACATAAAAGTAAGTGTTTTGTTATTCAACATGCCTATCAGGCTAAAAAAAAGCATTGAAAATAAGTTTTGATTTTTCAATACCGATTTGGTTTCTGAGGTCAAAAACCTAATCCTGATCACACTTATTTTTAATGAACTGCTGTATTTTGCTTAGTAAATTGAACACGGGTAATCTATAGTTTAGATAAAATGAACAAACTGAGCAGGATGATATGTACTATGTTTATGCTTAAAAATTTTGTTGTTGAAGTTTTATTTCTCATTTTATATTTGAGTGGCATCACAAAAATCAAAAAGTGAAATTGGTCCTATTTATGAAACTAGTTCCCTAATTTGGACTCCTAATTTCTTAAGTTAGACCAGTTGTTGAAAAGTTTAAAATCAATATCTTTAAACAGCGCTTTGTTAAAAATGCACTATTTTCTCGAATAATGAAGAATAGAGTGATCTGTCACTTATGCCTCGGTGCAAGGGAACAAGAAAAAAAGACATATAAGTGAAAATAAGGAAAGGTGCACTTGAAAAAATATATATAACATGAAAATTTTAATAAAACTTGTAAATTTTAGCAAAAACATGATATACACAAGTACTAAAGTAAAATGCAGGCGCATAAAAGTGAAATATTGGCTTCGTTCTCAAAGTGTAGGAAAATAATATTTGTTCATTGTAATCTGTAAGCCCTGTGAATACAATATTATCTTGAAAAAACTATTTTATATAGTGTATATATATATATTTATAATTTTATAATATATATATATATATATATATAGTGCTGCCATCTATATGTATAGATGGCAGCACTATAACAAGAAGTACACAGAAACAAGCTTCCTGTTAGGTTCACAACACGGACACGCACATTCCAACATGGAACAATTCGTTAGAAGTTCTGCAGAGGAATATGGACGAGATACATGTGTAGTTTAGTGGTAGTCGTCCAATGCCAGAGCGAGACATTTTTATGTGAAGCATGTGGAGAAACATAAATTTCTAATTTTCCGATGCTTTTCTAACATGGGCTGCGTTCATCTGAAACAGTGATTCCCAACGTGGGCGGTGGAAGTTACGGGTATAACATAGGATCTTATGGGTTAGATTGCGTTGGGGGCGATGGGAGAAAAACATTTCTGAAGAAGGGGGCCATGGGACGAAAAAGGTTGGGAAACTATGATCTAAAACAAAATCATTCACGTCTAATACCATCTGGTCGGAGCAAAGTCAATGCACGACAACACCAAGTTCTCTGTAATCACTTATTCGCGTTTATATGAGGCTGGAAGGGGTGGGGCGGGGGGGGGGGGCTTTCTAGTGATAATTAGTACCTAGAGAGTTGGAAAATTTTAAAAAGGGCAATTCTTTTGTTCTCAATGCTCGAAATTATTCAAGTTTTAAAGATCATGGCCTCAGAAATTCACTAATAAACTTAAAAAATATGTTAAAATAGGCATTTATGGCAGGAGAACTTCCAAAAAGGCATTTTTACCAAAAACAAAGTTTGAAAATAGGCAAAAAAAAGGGCATTTTGCCTGAACTTCCGGGATCTAATTATAAATGATAATTACAATATCAGTAAATATTATCAAAATCCTCATTTTTCCTCACCGCAGTGCAACATTGAAAAACAAAAGATGTTTTAGCAGTTGTATCTGCTAAAAAAAAACTTTTAAATATTAACAACACGGGGTTTAAATATTAAAAGCGAGGTTACTGTTTTACCGCCTTTCTCCCACTCTATTCCAATTTTTTTGGCCACTCATCCCTCAAATTTGCCACCATGGGCTATAGCCCGATAGGTTCCCCTCCTCCCTTTATTTCTTAATACGCCTCTTGAACAGATCCTGGGCTTTTTTTTATCGCATCATATTGAGCATGGTGGGTAATATGCACCATGATTCTGCATTTGTTGAAAGATTCTGTCCTCGAATTGAAGCCGTGCGACTTTTTTTTTTTTTTTTCGGCGCCTTTCATTGTGGTTATATTCGTCAGTTCATTTTGTAAATTGGACTGTGAGAACGTAAAGTAGTTTCCGTGACATGCCCCGTCCGTATTCTCACGTGACCGAATCCTTTGTTATTGTCTGTTTCTTCCCGTATTGTTTCCATGGGCACTAAATCATTTCGTCGAGTCACGATTTCTCTCTCGGGGTATCACCATTCTTCGTATGTGAGCTGCGCGAGATATTCAGTCGCTATTTCACAGATGTGTCTTCAAGCAACGTGCCCGTACATCTGGTTTTCACGATCCTTGGCTATTGAGGTTTCAAATAAAAACTCCGGGATGCGAAAGCTAAAACTGCACATCTCATCTGCCATGAGGGGATGTAGCTCCCCTCATGGCGAGTAAAAGGTGGTTCAGGAGGCATATGCGCTTATGTTTCCATGCAACGGTGGTCGCGGTGTCATATTTACGGGATTGGGGGGGGGGGCTTAGCGGGCTATAGCCCATTGCGGCGGCAAATTGAAGAATCGCTCATTTCTCGGTAGCCAAGAAAATTATTAGAATGGGACAAGGTCGGCAAAATTTGTGTAGCCCACCATAAACCCGCCTCTGCCTAGAGATCGGAGGATTTGGTAAGAGTGAACGAAAGAGTGTGCAGCAAGCATGTGAATGAACCAAAAAAAATGACCTATAAAACGAAATATCGTGTCAGTGAGTAGGCAAAACAGTGACTGACTTAAAGACACGGGTGTCCCTACTGGGGGTGGGTGGGGGGGGGCAAGTGGGTTATAACACAGGGTGGCGAATTCGGGAATGAGTAGTCAAGAAAATTGGACTGGAATGAGAGAAGGGCGCCAAAAGACTCGGTAGCCCACAGGCATCAAAACCATGAATCCGTCTCTGATTGCTCGAATCAATTTCTAGAAGTATTTTTGGTTCGATGTCTAGGAACGACATTGTCATTACTGGGAAGCCGTCAGGGGTCTCATCTCATGGTGTCCCGTTTGGGTATGGCTCCTCTCATTGGAGACAAACGAGAAAGATTCTCAATGGCATCACTCCAGTGTTTTCCTTAAGTTAAACAGGGATTGGGGGGGGGGGGTTAATGACGTCAGAATGGTGTTCTCTTTGAAGTACTAGACGAACGTCAAACTTCGGAGGACCCATGGAAGGTCGTCGATGCATCGCAGGAATTTGCATCGTGCCTCTTGGATTTCGTGTAGTGAAAAGCTGTGGTGCTGCGATCACGACCTTGTTGTGCGTGGAGGAAGGGCGAAAGAAGAGTAAAAGCAAAAGTCTGTCGTATTTATTTATTACCCCCCCCCCCGGGCAAGGCATATGTAGATGTACCTCAAAAGGTTGGAAACTACTGTTGCAGTCTTTATTTCCCCCTTTCCACTATTTCTTTGATCACTACCGAATGTTAACGGCTTCTCGAAAGTGACCGTCATCCGCGGAGGCGGCAGCCAAGTGTGACGAGTGACGGTTATCAGACCGTGAAAGATATAGTTTTTTTTCTCTCACTCGATAACCTTGAACCATTAATATATGCGAAAACACAAGAGAGCTTATTAATAGTTCAGAAAATATCGTCACAGTAGTTGTTGTTATTATATCATTCCTTGAAAATTAGGTTAAGGCCGAGCGAGCCACATTCAAAATATATTTTTTATTTAGACCAGGGGCACCCGTACCAGACTGGGGGGGGGGGGGCTGGTGCGAAAATAGTAGCGGGGCTCCTCAGCCCCTATTTTGTTCTTCTGTGAGAGAGAAGAATTGAAAATTCAGAATGTGTATGAAAGAAATGGTTCAGAATTCCAGAACTGATGAAAATTAATTTTTCCAGAACTGATGAAAATTCCCAGAATTCCAGAAATGATGAAAATTAATTTTTCCAGAACTGATGAAAATTCACAGAATTCCAGAACTGATGAAAATTCCCAGAATTTCAGAACTGATGAAAATTCCCAGAATTCCAGAAATGATGAAAATTCATTTTTCCAGAACTGATCAAAATTCATTTTTCCAGAACTGATCAAAATTCATTTTTTCAGAACTGATCAAAATTCATTTTTCCAGAACTGATGAAAATTCACAAAATTCCAGAACTGATGAAAATTCACAAAATTCCAGAACTGATGAAAATTCACAAAATTCCAGAACTGATGAAAATTCACAAAATTCCAGAACTGATGAAAATTCACAGAATGACCGCACCTGTTGCACACCCTAAGGGCGGCTGTGATTTAAACAATCATTACGTCATTGATATCAAACACGTTATGCCCCTTAATAAAAAAAAATCTATTGCACCCTTCATATTTCCCCCTTCCATCGTTTTTGCTTGTGCTAGCGAGGAATGTCCCTACTAGAAATGGGCTATTCCAGAGACATTTGAAAGCCAACGAGGAATGTCTTCGTCCATATTGACTTGGGCTATTCCGCCATGAAAGCCAGTGAGGAATGCCTTCGTCCGTATTCACATAGGCAAGGGCGTAGCCGGGGGGGGGGACTTGGGGGTCTGGTCCCCCCCCCCCCCCCGAAATGTGAGAAAATGACCGAAAAAAGGGAAAAAGATGGCCAAATCCATTGTTCTGTCACTTTGGTCCCCCCCCCCCGAAATGAAAGTGGTCCCCCCCCCGAACGAAATTTCTGGCTACGCCCCTGCACATAGGTCTATTCCGAAGACATCTGAAAGCCACGACACTAGCGAATGTTTGTGCTGGCATTCTATGCCAATGCCAGTCGAGATTTATATAAAGACAACTTGTTGAAGTTGGCTCTCTCTCTCCACCTGGAACTTGTCCAAAGGATGGGAAACGTATTCATTCATTCAGAGCCCTGCGATGTCTTCTTTAGGTGTGTGCACCGCAACAAATGTCTTAATCGGAGACAGAAACGAGGTGTCTCAATTTGAAATATGCAATGAAATGCTTCGGATTTCCCCTCCTCCATACATGCGAGAAATCGAGTGTGGATGCGGAATGATGATAATTGCGCCCGGGGCCGTTCCGGAAGGCTTGGGGGGGGGGAAATCTTTCTATCATCTGGTTTTCATTGATTTATTCCCCAAGTGTGCACCAATTTTTGTGTTGGTACTTTTCACCCTTTCTGGACATCCCTGATATATGTAGGGCCGTCTCAACGGGAACTTTGGGGGGAGCTTGGGCAAAGAGGATGTTCTAAAGCCGTGGTTTCCAATGTTTTAAACGTAGGCCGACCGTGATGGGCCATTCAAGGGTTCGCCAAAAGGAATTAGCAACGGCCAAAATAAAGTGCTAAATATTAGTTATGGCGCAACATATTAGAAGGTACGCAAGCCTCTTACGTCTTGCTATGGGTTGTCAAGCCTCCTATGCATCCCTATGGATAAGCACTCTTCCTACGAATTTCTAGGGTTAGGGTGTAAACATAGTGCTTCCGTGTTTCCGATTCTTTGGTTAAAAATTCGAATTTCAAGCTAAAAAAAAAAAAAAATCGGGTTTTTAACCAATCGTAGACGACGCGGGTTTTCAAAATCGGGAATGCAGACGGACTATGTTCACACCCTTACAGAAGCCTCCTGCTCTTTTTCAAGGGGTGCTCAAACGCCTCGTGAAGGAGCGCGCACGCTTTCGACGTACTTCTACAGGCAGCGAGTGTCCATGGCATTTCTAGGGATTTACAGGTCCGTACGATTTTCTAGGGATTTACAGGTTCCCCACGATTTTCTAGGGATTTACAGGTTCCCCACGATTTTCTAGGGATTTACAGGTTCCCCGCGATTTTCTAGGGATTTACAGGTTCCCCACGATTTTCTAGGGATTGATTTTCTAAGTCCCGTGCACATTCTAGGAGGGATACGCGTCTTTTATGCTTTTCTTCGAGCCTCTACGTTTCATATGGATCTTAAAGGGTACGCATGTCTTCAACGCTCTCCTAGAGTCCAGCAAGTCTCTCCGACACATTTCTGTGTTCAGTTATGGAAGCGTCCTGAGCAAGCGCGCCTTCTACGAATTTTGAGTGGCACGCATGTTTAACGGGTAAGGAAGTCTACTATATATTTCAAAGAGTACGCGCATCTACCCATTTCTGTACACTTTCTCGCGTACGGGGTTCCCCCCCCCCACCCACTACACTCACCTATGATGAACCTCCCATGCATTTCAAGCAGTACCCAAAGCACGACTCTCGCGCTCAGTCTAGGAGGTACGCAAGACAAGGTTCTTATTCATTCCCAGAAGGTTCAAGAAGCATAAAAAGGTTAGGTTCCATTGTTTTAAGCACCTTTCCCCCGTCCCCAATTTAGCTGGAAGAAACCAGCTCATATAGCCGCTGTGGTGGTCGAGTGGGCATGGTGACAGACTCGCATCCCACCGTCGCGACAATGGTGGTCGGCTGAAGTTGGTTTTCTGTAGTTCTCCGAACAAATCTCACCACACAGAGAACACCAATGGCAAAAACCTTCAATCATTACACCTCCACTCATTGTTCGAAAAATAGATGGCAGTACTGTAACATCTCACGGAAACAAACTTCACGGTAGGTACTCGTACGAATTCGTTGGAAGTTCCGCGGAGGAATATGGACGAAGTGCATACGTGGTTTAGTAGTAGTAGTACCAGCTTAAACCGATTTGCATTCGTACTAGCGAAAATTATAGTTATGGCAGATATATTTCACCATTGGGCCCATGCGTTAAAACGGCCCTGAATTTATGTAAGCTTCTCTTTTTTTCGAATACCAGGTGCCCCCCCTCCCAAATGTACAAACTTCTAGGTTTAGTATCAGGGCTCCGTACTTATTGAGACGGCTCTGATTGGTCGGACCTGTATATAGCGAAAAACAAGTCACGTTAGAGGACTATCGCAGTAGTTCTCAAACGTTCGCCACCCGCGGCTCCCTTGCCATGACAACGCTTAGGGACCATTCAAGTATTACGTAAGCAGATTTTTAGCCATTTTTGACCCCCCCCCCCTCCTTGTCAGCAAAATTTCGTCAGCAGCGTAGAATATTTCATATCTTCAAAAAAGGTTGGTTGATGACGGAAGCAACCTTCAAACTCCCCCCCCCTTTATCATCAAAAGTCAGCAAATCCGAAACCCCCTCCCCCCCCCCCTCGATGCTGACGTAATACTTGAATGACACCCTTATCCACGGCTCCCCAGAACAGTCTTAGAAAAAAAAAACACTTTAAAGCACTGAATAGGCAATCATCATCAATGTCAACAGCTTGGCCACGGCGCACACATTGAGAAACACGGGACTGTGGTTTATGGCAGAGGTAGGTCTTCGACCTTTTTCTAGTCGCGAGCACTGCCTGCACCCATCGTCGGAAGAAGAGCACCCCTGTATGGCAAGTTCCAAATACGAATACGTGAAATGATGATTTCACTCCTTGAATGCAATTCCCCCTAGATATTTAATTGGAACACTCAGATCTAGTGCTCGCGAACACGAAATCGGACACGAGCATTGAGCACTTCAGGGAGCACCGTGGTGCTCGCGAGCAACAGGTTGGAGATGCCTGGTTTATGGTGCGATTCAGGATCACGTGTGGGGGAGGAAGGGGGTGGCTGACCATTTATGCCCAGAAACAGAAGACGAAGAGCACCCGTATTAAAACTCCGGTACCGAGTCGAACATAATCTTCGATTGAGGGTGTCGGAGTGTCGATCGCCTTTGACAAATGTTGGCGACTCCTACTTGAACGCCAACGACTGCCCTGGGTGTCGAACGAACGACAATTTCGCAAAAGCACCGACGATGCGTATTTATTTTCCATTAATATTTCTACTACGAATACCGGTTTGACGAATGGACATTTGACTTTAATAGGCCTAGGCCATATAAAAAAAGGGGGGGAAGCCATCTTTTTTTTTTTTTTTTCTGCGGTGTTTGTGCATTCCGAGGTGCCGTGACAGTATGGGGCTTGTCTGAGTTTTTTTTTATTATTATCCTGGCGAATCTTTTGTGTATGCGCGGCACGCATTCGATTCTGTTCCTCGTGTCAACGGACTGATGTGTGTGTGTGTCAACTAGAGTTTGAAATACGGGGGCCGCGGCCTATAGCTTTATAGCTTGGCTCTAGCGAATTATTAGATCCGGAGGCTTATTTACGGGCGGGGGAAGGGGGGCGCACTTAGCGGACCGTAGCCGAGGGCGGTAATTGCGGAGGGACGACAAATTCGAGGATTGATTGTTCGAGAAAATTAGACAAAGATGGTTAGACGGGCGACCGAATTTGTACAGCCCACAGGCGGTGAAACCGTAAGTCGGCCTCTGCCTAGGTCAGTCAGTGAGTGACCAAGCGCTTGAGCTAAAGAGTTCGTATAGAGAGATTTAGATGGCTTTTTTCTCAGCCAGAGATATCAAGGAAACAGTTATTTTCCGGATATTATGCTGAGGTGAGCTCGGAAAGAAAAGTCATTACGTCTCCGCCGGGACTCGAACCCAGGCCCTCTTGCATACCGGGCAAGCATGCTACCATCTACACCACTGTAGACACATGAATCTGCCTTCCTAATTACCTGCATACCGGGTAGCATGCTTGCCCGGTATGCAAGAGGGCCTGGGTTCGAGTCCCGACGGAGACGTAATGACTTTTCTTTCCGAGCTCACCTCAGCATAATATCCGGAAAATAACTGTTTCCTTGAGTTCGTATAGAGTTCGTCGTGTTCTAGGTCAGTGGTTCTCAACCTTTTCAAGCCCGCGGCCCGGTTTCGTTGTGAGTCGAAGGTCCGGTCAAACACACGACCAACGGAAAATGAATGATTTAAAAATGAAACGGCTAATCACTCGCGGCCCGGTATGAATGATATCAGAGTCCAGTACCGGGCCGGCGATTAAGAAACAGTGTTCTAGGTGGCCGTTAAAGCTAATTTGATGTTTTAGTGAGCCCTTGAAGCTATTTCCACGTTCTAGAGGCAGGGCCGTCTTCATGTGGGGGGGGGGGGGCTGGCCAAATGATTTTTCTGAGGCCCTACCAGACAAATTTTCTAAAATCTCAAGCAGATCCCATTTTTGTGAGGGCTCCCTTTTCTCTAACGCATGAGGCCCCCGGGCTCATGCCTTAAGACGGCACTGTCTAAGGCATGACAGTGTGCCTTGCGAAGTACTCTCGGACCACGGGTTGGAAAAACTGTTCTGGGGGGCCCTAGAAACTATTTCCCATGTTCTAGGGATTCTCTTTGAAGTTACTTCCATGGTTTTTATTTTGCAGTACGTATTTCTTGACCTGTTTTCGCCCCCATGGCCTTTTTGGATATCTTCTTACATAGTATTTCCCCCCCCCCCTTTTATCTTTTCAATGCTTTTATTTTCCGCAGCTTTCCGTGGAACCCGTCACTGATCTGTTGCTTCCGGAAGACGGGTGGCAACACTTCTCGAAGACATGACACGCATTTCTCCGCAGATACACGGCACCATTTCGGCATACACCCCATTCGATAGAAATTCCTCAGAGGAATGTTTACGAAGTGCGTGTCCGATTTTCATTAGCCAAAGCTAGTGGAGAATTCCTGTGCCTTTTTATTCCTCTTGTTCGATCTTGGTCAGGGTTTTTTCTTCTGTGAGAGAGAGAGAGAAGAATCGAAAATTCGGAATGTATGAAAGAAATGGTTCAGAATTCCAGAAGTGATGAAACTGATCCAAATTCATACAATTCAAGAATTGGTGGAAATTCACAGAATTCCAGAACTAATCAAAATTCACAGAATTCTAGAATTGATGAAAATGCACAGGATTCCAGAGCTCATCAAAATTCACAGAATTCCAGAGCTTAGAAAAATTCACTTTTCCAGAGCTCATCATAATTCACAGAATTCCAGAACACGTGAAAATTCACAGAATTCCGAAATTGATGAAAATTAGCGTTGGAAATTTACAGTCTATGAAATGAATTATTGTTACCTTGAGTGCGGGGCCCCCAAAAACAAAGGGCCCCGGTGCGACCGCACCTGTTGTCAAGGGCGGCTCTGATTTGGACAATGATTACGTCATCGATATCAAACACGTTATGCCCCCTTAATAAAAAACACGGGTCGGTTCGCCACGTGCTCGAATCAATTTGTTTACGTAAAAGCGTCTTGATGCTGGGCTTGAGCTTGGAACTGCCGCCCAAATGACCGACAGTTTCTGTCTAAATAATTTCGAACTTCAATACCTCGGCTAAACATAGACGTAGATCCGCGAAAAACGAAAAAAAAAAACTTTCTCGCTTAGTTTGCGTGTACCACTAAAGTCCCCCCCCCCCCAATTGATAAACCCTCTATAGACCTTTTTGTAGTAGTTCTCAGACTGTCCACCCCTCCAACGTCCTGTCTCACTTACGGGGGGGGGGGTCGGCTTAAATGTTTCGTGTTCACTCAGCGCGTCACATGCGCTGTCCTTGAGTGATTTTGCTGGACTCCCGTACATAAGCGGATACATGCTCTTCGTGAACTTTATTATGTACTAGCTGATACCCGTAAAAAATTTATATACGTACATATAGCTTATTAATTCTTAATCAAAAAATTTCTGCTTCAAGTAAGAAGAAAATTACTTTTATTTTTAAATATTTTAATTAAAAACTTCAGGCAATCGCTTGTGGATACACAATATTTTTTTGTTTTTCCATCTGGTGTGTAGATGTATTTTTGGGATTACCAACACGCGACGAAAAGCTGTCCGTGTGAAAAACAGGGCTCAAGTAGGTTGATGTGATGCCTGCCACTGCTAACGACTGGCCTTGCGCTTTGTTGATTGTCATGGCAAAAGCTAAACGGATCGGCAACTGTAATCGCTTTAAAGTTAATTTCATTTCTTCAGTGATAATTGGGATAACGTGGAATGAAGACGCCCGCGTCTTCTCCTTTGGCGCAAATCCAATTAGAATCGTTGCTTCAATGATGTAATTGTGCAATTTCTTCACGCAGAGTCTGGTGCCATTGCAGAGTCTCGGTGTGTCCAAATTTCTTAAAAGCATTATAGGTGCTCCGACTTTGAGGGTCAAGTTGTGTGTTGGCACATCCGGAATATCCAAAGAGTTCAGAAATTCTGCAGGATACAGAACTGTCTGCGCTGTGTCTGTGACAGTGTCAACCGATTTGTAAGATGTCGAGTCAAGTAATTTTTAGGATTTTTTGTCGTTGATCTTGTTCACACTGTCATTTTTCGATGCCAGAATCGCTCTCTCACAAAGCCACTCATGGTTTCGGTGATTTTGTTCAATGTTTGGGAAGATTTTGTTTGCAAGTTCTTGAACTGAGTTTAACAACTGGCAAAATCCATTTGGAAAAGTAATCAGTCAAGTGCTTGGGTCTCTCTACGGGAATTCTTCCACTGCCAAGTTTGATCAACTGACGTGAAAATGATAGCAGTGCTGAGTCATTTTGCAGTTGAACTTGCATGTTGATGGATAATGGTAATTTTTTAACTTCGTGCCTGTGTGTGCTGATGATTTGAGGCAAGCATTGAGTTCATCAGTTGGCGTTGAACATTTTTATTCCCAGTTTTGTCGTCGTAGTTGTTGTTCTCTGTTGTTAGTGACGTCATATGTCCAGCTTGTGCAGCGAATATTATTCAAACGCCTTTTAAGCATTTTTTAAATTGAAACTATACCTCTTCGATGAATGATGAGATAAAGGCCGCATTAGCACTTACAGGACACCCTGTATACAGGCAAGCAAAAATACCCGGCGCTTCCCGAGTTTTCTGGGAGGATTACTGGAGGATTGGAAAAGTGACATTATAAAGGATTAAACGGTTATAATGGAAGCATTAAAGATGTGACAAACCATTGTGAAGGCATATACACGTCTGAAACGCATTATTGGGAACCCCGGTAACCAAAGTAAACGTTCCGAAAGGGATTGTTGAGGCCCCAAAACCATTGTTGCCCGACAGTTTTTTGCCTATTTGGGGCATTCGCCCAGCTCTGACGAACTTTTAAACTAACCTACGGTTCATTCCCGGTCCTGTTTGGTATACATGCAAAATCTGGCGATGATCGGCTTAAAACTAGATTTGTATAATGAACAGACATATAGACTTTCACATTTATATGTAAGATGCACGGGAATTTCCACATTGCTGGCGTATCTAAACATAATTCGAGATTCCCCCGTCGCACAGCACTTTTAAGTTGTTTGACCCCGATAATCTGTTTTCGATCTGCCATCTCGAATTGCTCCGAAGAAGAAGAAGATCGATCGGCCGATCAAAGTGAAGGGCTTGGGAATTGGGTCGATTTTGAAATCCAGAAGCCAGATTAGGGACTAGATACATACATTCTTTTTATGCTGCGGAGAGTGGATACGTTATCAGCGAGACACTCAGAGCCTGATGCTTTATGGCGTTGGCGCGAGCCGGAGAGGGGTCAGAGTTCGATCCTCGCCGCTTGACCGCACGCGGCTTCTTCGCTTCTTGCTGAAGGCTTCGAGTATCGGTTCTTGAAATTTCGGCGCCCGCGGCTCCCTAATTATCCAGTGACGGTTCGCTGCCCGTGGCAACCTCTTGAGTGTTAAATAATTCACCTGTGACTCCGGGACCTGAGCTGGTATATTTCCCCCCCCCCCTCCACAAATTTACCGTCTTGGAAGCCGATAAATTTCTGAGTGGTGGTGGGGAAGGGGGGCGCAAACAAAAACAAAAGTTGTAAAAATCGCCGAATTTTATAGCGGGGCGCATGGCCCCCACATCCTGAAGCAGGGCCCCTAGGCTGGGATCTTTCACGGGCCCCCTTTATAATACATTTATAGCGTGAAAAAACAAAAAAATGATTAAAATCCTCCCGGGCCCCAGTGCTGGAGCCTTGTCAACCCACCTCTTGTGGGGGCCATGGCGGGGCGGGGTGACCCTGACTCCTAGTCATGGCATTGCATGACTTAATTTCTTATCTCTTGCCTTATTGGTCATTTATACGCGACTCCAGACCAGATTCAGAGTCCCCCCTCCCCCTCATATCCAGCGCAACACTGTCTATAGCGGAAGGCCTCCGCGCGAAGCTCGTGACGTCACCGAAGGTTATTTCACCTATAACCATTGGATATACCAGAAAAAACGGTAAAGATGGCGCATGCGTCGTCCTGCTATATCCAGTGGTTATAGGTGAGATGACCCTCAGACCCGTCACGAGCTTCGCGCAAAGGCTTTCTGCTATAGGCATTGCCCAGCGCCGTAGGACTGATTGTGGGGAATACTAACGGGCCCCCAGATAAGTCTGTTATGCGTCTACTCTTATAGGTTTGGTGGCTTGGTTGATCCCCCCCCCCCCTCCTAAAAGCCAGATGGCAGCACTGAAAAATGAGACACAACACTGGATACGCACTCACACTTCTGGAAACACTCATTCGGTAGTAAATTGCCCCTGACGATAGGACCAGAGTTGTGCTCGGTTGAAAGAAAGAAAGGGGGTTCTTGACCCTTTGTGTTCAACCCCCCCCCCCCCCAAACCATGTTTCACCAATGAAATTAGGGGGCCACGAATCTCTTTTCAACGGGAACATAAGAAGACCACCTGGCGTTCGAGGGGGATCGTTGTCCTAATACGAGAAGAGAGATGTACAGTGGAACTTTCGGTTAACGCGAGCTTAATTCGTTCCGCCAGCGTGCTCGTTATCCGAACCAAACTTCCCCGTAGGAAATAATGGTAACTCGGATAATTCGTTCCATATATTATTCATTCCCCTAAAAAATGACTAATAAAAACGGCATTCGATCAGTAATTAAACACAATAATAATTATACATAATGCAATAAAATATACATAACATAGATAACGCCATAAAAATAAACGTACAATACGATAACGCTTACAAATTAACCTACTCTAAGGGGGACTACCGTTTAGGACTATTTAGACTTTCATTGTTGTTTGCAAACTTCTTTTGGGTGACTCAAAAAGAGTCTTATCCAATGGCACTTGCTTCTTTTTAGGATTTCTGGGAAATGGGAATGTTCGTTGGGCAGATTCATTGCTGCAGCTTTATTTGGGTGGTTCTTTTCTACAGAGTTTTGCACAGATTCCCACACATTCTACACATCTCTCTAACCTCATTTTATGTATGACGGACTCCTCCTTACTTTCCTCTTCCTCAGACGAGATACCGTCCATGAACTCTCTCTTGCTGGTGCGAGATCCATCACTTCATCTACCGTCAAACTCTTAGACATTTTCCACCACTAGTTCTTGAATGCCGTCCTCGTGCCAGTGCCGTGTTAACGCATGGGCCCACCCGGGCACGGCCTGGGGGGGGGGGGGTTGCCCAAGAGAAGAGGGGCCTCACAAAAGTGAGATCCGGTTGAAATTTTCTATGATTTACCAGTTAGGGCCTCCGAAAAACCACTTGGCCCAGGGGCCCATGATACTCTTAAGACGGCCCTGCTTACAACCCCTTGTAAGGAAAAGGTTTTCCTTCTTGGTCTTCCCCAAGCACAAAATCTTTCCGACAAGTAGTGACTCCTGTTCGTGAGCTAGCCCCTCAACAATGCAATTAACCCACATACACATCATCTACGCTACATCTAGTTTCGTATGGTAAACAATCACACTCGCACGTGTGTTAAATTTCCGACTGTGGTGATGCTTACCGGAGACCGTAGGGAAGAATATTAGCCCACAATTCCATAACACGTGCGTGGGCGGAAGCAAAATACCATCAGTTGTGATAGCGTGAAAATAACCGAATAAAGCGCTTAAAATTTTTGCTCGTAATGCGAACCATCGCTCGTTAACCGAGTCAAAATTTGTTCACAATTTCCGCTCGTTATGCGAATTGCTCGTTAACCGAACTTCCAATTGCGTCCTCTGAAACATGGCGCAAGAGGAGACTCCGGCTCAGTACACATAAGTTGAGTAGAATATGGGTAGGCTCCTCATCCAGGGCCAGCGTTAAACATTCGGTACGTAAGACTAATATACTGAATAATGTACGTAAGAATAATAATACTCGGATAAGAAAACATTCAACTTCCCCCCCCCCCCCCCGAGATATCTCGAAGGACTCCCGGGAAGAGGGGGGGGGGTTCGTGGCTCTTGGTTAAGAACACCTGCTCTAAGCTATGCGCGGTCGGGAAGGGCCAAAACGGTGCGCACGGAATCGCCATATTCTTATGCAGTAAGAAGCATCTCGTCACGTTGTCATGCCGGGGAGAGGGGGGTGGGGGCAAGCGGGGTTATTCCCCCCCCCCCCACCCTTGTTCGAAGATCCTGTATGGTCATACCGCTCAAAGGTAAACTTCCGCTCGCGGGGCTTGGTTCTGCTAGTGCCCGTAGATACCCTGCCCTAACATTCAGGGCCGTCTTAACGCGTGGACCCATCCGAGCACGGCCCGGGGTTCTCAAGTGCATAGAGGGGTTGGGGGGGGGGGTCACCATCGTGACGATGAAATTTGGGACAGATTTTCTGGAGCGAGTATGGAAATAGAATGCTCTAGGCGGACACGTCAAGCCAGGTAGGGGCCCCAGAATATTACTTATAAGGGATAATATCCGTATATTATGTGGGGGAGTTGCTGTTAAGACGCTGCTGTTAACATTCATATATATGGATATCAGGGCCTCTTTACAGCATCAAGTGGTGGGGGCCTCTTAATTTTCTTGTACACTTAAGCAGCGTTGAACGTGACAATATTTGTACAAGATCAAGCCCGGGCCTCTTGTGAGTTTATAGAGGCTAGAGGAAGGGTCTACCGTAGAGGTGTTCCTGATCTGGGCTTGTCGAAAAAATACCAAAACCAATCCGGTCTCTTAATAGTCTCAACGCACAAAACGCTCCCTCTCTTGAAGGAAGCCGGTCTGAACGCGCGGCCTCAATCGGCCTTTCCTCATAGTTGAGAGAAAAACAAAAGAGAGTTCCCTCAACAACAAGGCCTCCAATTATCCCCGATAATTACTTTCACTCCCCCATCAACAGCTAATTAGCCGACATCCAATCGGGCCCGGACCGTCGAGATTGGCCTCATTTTTCCTATTCAGGATCTGGGTAAGGTCTCTCAGTGTGTTTGTTTTCGTTGTAACTCTTACTACTGTATACCGTATGGGGAGGCCTCGATCGGGCTCGAAGCCAAGAGGAGCTTTTTCCCCTTCACTCTTTCTTTTTCGAAGCTTCTTACTGGAAGGTTTTTCTTTTGGTCGTGTGTGTTTTGTTGGCCCGGTGCCGATGTTTACCATTTTGTCGTGTGTTTGCCATTGAGGTCCTTAATTGGCTCTCGGGCCGTGGCTGGGGCCTTCTCCTCCTCTTCTACGTTAGGGTTGTTTTTGTTCTTATACGGAAGTTGCCTCGATGAAAGAAGCCCGGTTTACCTTTTAAAGCGTCTGTCTTACCAGGAGGGGGGGGGGGCTGTGTGTTTCTGGCCTGGCTGTGTGGTTGAGGCCGTTACTGGCCACGGTATGTGAGTGTTCTGGCCTGCTTTGAATAAATACGGGAAATGAACAGCTCAAATCGTCTGAAAAGGCCCGATACGAAAAGAGTTTGTTATACGAATTGGGCTCACTGTGTTGGGGGCCATCGGGGGGCCCAGAGCTTCAGTTGGGAAGATGAAGTAATTAGGCTTTCCCACCCCCCTCACCCAACAATTAGAACGATTCTGGGTGCGATCTTGGGCTTCCGGGTGGGGCGTCCGCTTTATAGAAGCCTTTATCCACATCCTTTCTACCGAGCAGGATGTTCGTTATCTGCAGATGAGTATAATAACAATAAATGCTATCGACGTTTTTATTTTCCCGTTTTACACATATCGGTTTATGGTGGGGAGCCCATTATTGCGATCGTTCGCTATAAAAGGGTCGATCGGTAGGCTTTCGGCTCAATTTTTTTCCCTCCTCTTCTGCTGTTTCGTAAGCCAGTGTGTGCTTTGCCATAACCCGAAAAAATTTGGCTTCCTGTAGGTAAGAAATTCTTTCTATTAATGTCATCGGGTATAACGGAAAACCTCTGTAAAACGGATGGGTTTTTTTTTTCCGTGTGATTTGTGCGGCGGATTTTCTGTTGCCAAATTCTCTGATTGATGAGAAAGAATATTAATAACTTCTTTTGGTGGGTAAAGGATTCGCCAGTTTCCATGACTGTCCGCTTTACTGAGGTTTCTGATCCACTGCGGAGGGGGGGGGGGGTAACATGCTATTAATCATCTACCTTGTGGCGGATTAAAGTTGGTCGAGGCCCCGGGCGCAAAAGAAAATGCTGGGCCCTTGAATTTGAAAAAAGTGTGGAGTTTTGGTTTTTCGGGGCCCTTTTAGAAGCCCGCCGTTGAATCCGCCTCTGCATCCACCCCTCGTTCGGGGGGGGGGGAATTTGACTGATATATCAAAAAGCTCCTCTGGAAGTGGATAGATATTACCCCCTCCCCCCCAGGGCCGTCTTAAGAGTAGCATGGGTCCCCGAGCCAAATGATTTTTTTTTTGAAGCCCTACCTGAAAAATTCTTGAAAATATCAACCAGTTCTTATTACTGTGAGGCCTCTCTTTTCTTGATGTCCCTCTGGTGAGCCCATGCTTTAAGGCGGGCGCTGATTACCCCTCCATTGCGGATGAGTGTTTGCACCTCCCCGCAGATATAGCGGAAACTATGTTGGCAGCTGAATAATTACAGTATGTTGTCTTCGATGGGAAACAACAATTTAATATATTTTTCTTTACATCGGTGTAAAAGATACCCACACATTGCGGATTTATTTTGCGCTTTACAGATTTTTTTGATCCATCTTTGGGGGGGGGGGGGCTTGCTCATTCCATTATTTACTCCACCCCCACCCAAAAAAAAAAACTGACTATTTGAAGTATCGGAAATCTCTGGCTGTGGATATAACCCCTCCATTGCGGACGAGTGTATAGCTTTGTATCCCCAGATATGACGGAAACTGTTGGTTAACTTCTCAGCTGAAGTGTCTACGTTGGGAAATAGTATTTTGTCTATTTTTCTTTATAAAATCGTATAACATGCCCTCACATTGTGGATTTACTGTACGCTTTACAGAGGTTTCCGATCCACCGTATGGGGGAGGGGAGAATATGCCATTAATTAACCCCCCCCCCCCGACCATTTGAGGGAAGAAAACACTGTTGACTATCTAAAGGAAATCTCTGGAGATGCATACTGCCCCGTCTATTACGGATGAGAGGGTTTGCAATCCCAGAAAAAACTAAAGCGAACCGAATATTCTCATTGGGAAATTTATTTTTACCCGTTTTCCTTTACCTCATGTAGTTACCTTCCAACTACGGACGAGAAGTCTTTTCAGTTATTTTACTGTCCGCTTTACGGAGGTTTTTCTTTACACAATCTTCGTGGCTTTTCACAGAATGGTGGAAAGGGAATATATATTATATATAACGCGTTTTGTTATACTGCGTGAAAGCATACCCGTTTATAACGGATGGGGACGAAAGCTTTAAGATCACCCAGTGGAACCTGTCGGTAACGGACACCGTGGGACCGAATGTTTTGTTCGCTCTCGGGAAGTTTCCGTTGATATATAGCGAAATACATTGTCCGCTCCGACTGACTTCAAAAAGTATCCTCTAACGGGGAGTGTCCGTTGTGTGGAGGTTCCATTTCATTTGGAAAAAAAAAAAAAAAGGTTTCTCAGTCCAGGTTTCTGTTGCCCATTCGTAGTGCATTTACTCGTCTGTTGCGGATAGTGGGTTCGTCATCGATGTTGTCCGCTGTACCGATGTCTGCCCTTTCTGTGCATCGGGCTATCTTCGGATATTACGCTTGGAAAGCGGTCGAGAGTTGACGGAAGGGAATGGAAAAATAGTTAATGGAATAAATATCCATATAATATCCGCTATAGTTGGTATTAATGAGCTCTTTGATTTCATCTCGACCGTCGTATAGAACGGAATTCCTACCCCCCCCCCCCCATCTCTCTACCTCGTATATGACCTAATGAACGTTCGTCGCGAACAATAGCGCCCGTTGTGTGTGTGCGTCTCAAGTGTGTTGCGGCCTGTCATGATTACACGTCTTAAATGGGTTGTCCGCTCGCTTTATTGTCGGCCGTCCCCTCCCCCGACTCTTGTAGAGAGGTTGTTTTTTTTAATCACTGTAATGCGTGTTTTGAAGAGACACTCGGAGGTTTTTATTAGTGATCCGTTGCAATGAGGTGTGTGGGACATGGCTTGCGATGGGACGCCTGGAAAATGAAAAAATAATAAAACATTATACGTGGGTGCTACGCTCGTTCACATTCCCCATCGGATTTCGTCACCAGACGGCGCTTCGACAGAACGGATGACAGCTGTAATCGGAACCATTTCGTGTGGTCGTTTGCCCACATCTGTGATTAGTGAGCGGCCCACTCGCGAAATTCTCTTCTGTGGGGGTTGTGACGTCACGCTCGGCCATTGACCAACCACGTGGTCCGGTTTTTCTGTTTTTTTTTCCTCCTCGGGTTGTGCTTGAGTGCAGGTGGGCCCCCCGTTGTATGTGTGGGCCGGCACTTGTGGGGCTGGGGGTCGTCTACACGTGGACACCTCTCTGGAGGCATCCCTTGCGCTGATAGTTGCTAAATCGGAAGAAGGAATGGATGAAATCAAAATCAATCGCGATCCTACCCCCTGATTGGCCTTCACGGGGGCTCCCTATTTCGGAATATTTTCCCTAAAGTAGCAAAAATTGATAAGATCGACCATGGATCCCCATTCCAGCCCCGTCTCCTCCGTCAGGGGCCCCTCTTGAGGTCTCTTTGATGACTGGGATCCAGAGCATAGTAGTATGGTGAATTCAGGTGCCCTGCGATAAATGCAGGAATACTGTGCCTACAATGAAGTGCCACTGACTCGGGGAGGGAGTTAATGCCTAAATAAATAAGGGCGGGGAGGGGATAGGCTTTTGCAAGGGTAGGCCCAGCAAGGCTCCAGCCTCTTTCCCGAGACAACTCTTATGTTTTTGTTTTTTCACACTGTAGATTCATTATAGAGAACCCACCCGTAAAAAATCTGTCCCGTGCTCTTGCCGAAGATCACGGCCCATGGGTCTTGTGGTCGTGGGGGAGGAGGGGCACTTGTTTGGTTGATGCCTGCTGCCACATGGACGAGATGGCGATCTTGGCCCTGGTGGTCAAACATTTACAATTCAAGCAAGACGTTGAGTCATATGTGGATATAATACCCCCCCCCCGTCTGTATTAACATAGCAGGAGGGTGGGCCGCTTGGTGGAACCTAAAAGTGTTTCATGTGGGACACACTCGCCCCCCCCCGCACCACCTTCCTTTAGCTAGATGGCTATCTGAGCCTCGCCTGGGTAGCGGGACCCAATACTGTTCTGTGGACTCTCGTAATGGCATCAGTAAGACACACACCTCCCCTCCCCATCACAAGGGTGTTTGACACGGCTCGGCCAAGAAAGGGAGACTGCATCAAGGGGCTTCCGGTCAAAGAGATCATAAATGATCATCCAACTCTGGTCATATCGCCCCTAACGGCTGTTTACTACCGATGAAATCGGGTTGGGAATTGAGGCGCCATCTATCGGTTGCCGCCTTAGGTTCGTTGCGCAAAAGAACATCGCAGGATCGAACCCACAGACCCTGACGGCAACCTTCATGGTGAAAAAAATAAATTCTTATGGTGGCAGTAGAACGAAAAGTTTGGGAAACTGGTTAAGACCAGTGCTGCCCAAAGTAGGCAATTTCGGCCCCTGAGGGGGATGGGAAATACCGGGGGGGGGGGCTGGGGGTGCAATCATAGTTACGCAAGTGGTATATGATCCTATGGGAACTGCTCAGGAAGAAGGGGGACGAGAAAAAAATTTCCGAGTTGGGAGTGGTACAGAATTTGCGGAACTGTGGTTTAGGCAGCGCCTCCTAGAGATAGAAGGCCTGCGCACTCTGCTTGTGACGTCAGTAAGTAGTCCATTTCACCTCAGAATATTCAGAGAAAAAAAAAAATTATGCAAAAATTATTCTTTGGGCCTCAACAATCACTTCGCGAACGTTTACTTTGGTTACCGTGGTTCCCTAGCAATGCGTTTGCAACGGTTTGTCACTTCTTTAACACTGCCAGTATATTTACAATAGTTTATGCCTTTATAATGGTTTGCCACATTTTCAATATACTCTCAGTAATGAGAGCTTTTTGAATAGACGTCATAATTATCATCAGCATCACTTTGAGGGCAGGAAAAGGGTGATCCTCATAGAAATCCGTGTTGAAGTTGCCGATT
Organism: Pholcus phalangioides; assembly: GCF_987345545.1. Lineage (NCBI taxonomy): Eukaryota > Metazoa > Arthropoda > Arachnida > Araneae > Pholcidae > Pholcus > Pholcus phalangioides. The sequence goes on from NW_028301618.1 coordinate 3,644,915, forward strand.
TTACTGTAGAAATGCGAAAATTTGGTGTTATTTTCCGCCACATCAATAATCTTAAAAATTGTAATAACATTGATTTCAGCCGTGTATTTATATCTTCTCAAGCATGAAAATTAATGTCTCCGTATTGTCTTTTGATATTCAACTGCACAAATTCATGTGGGTTAGGATGTTTTAAAATGAATTACGGGCCCGTAAAAAGTACATCGAAAAAATTCCACAGCTTTAATTAAGCATTTTTGGAAGCAGAAACAGGCAGAGATGGATAACTTGAAGTTCAGGGAGGGGGAGGGGGGATCGAAATACTTTGCGCCCCTTAAAAAAGGAAAAAAAAAAGTATTCATTTCTACGTTTCTTTGAATCTCTGGATCTGTTTATTTCAGGAAGTCGCCATATTGGTTATCTTTAGACACGGTTTGCATGTCCCTCAAAGAAAGAGGGAGATATCACGTGATCCAAAAAAGCCTCATTGAAGAAAACCCGGGCAGCGCAGTGGGTATTATAGCTAGTTACACTGTAAAATTTTTAGAAAGTTCTTTTATAAAACTTGAAAAATGCGACCAATAAGCGTATTGGTCGACTAATGTAAAGACCAATAGGTTTCCCCCCCCCCCCAGTTTTGTAAAAGATCTTTTATTAGACTTTTATAGTGTGACACCCGCCTTTAGACTAGTGGCGGTGTTACCCTCCCCGTGGGGGCGACGAAATGGTTCAGGAGGGTAGTACGGTTGAATATGTGTAATTTGTTCACTATTTATGTGTACTCACTGTATTTTTTTTTTATATATCTTTTTCATCGTCGCTACGGAAGACGATTGTTGTGAAAGCGCCTCCTCACGATGCCTCCTCCTCCGCCGCCGCCCGCTCCTCCGCCTCCGCTGCCCAATGTCGCCGGCGCGATGTCGGGATCGGCACCGGACCGGAGCGCCCTCCTGTCCCAGATCCGCAAAGGCAAGTCCCTGAAGAAAGCTCAGACCAATGACAGGAGCGCACCCTCAATCTCAGGTGAGCACCCCCCCCCCTTTTTTTTTTCTTTCCAACATTTACAGCTGTACGTGCTCAACCTGTGGCACCTCGGAGTCATCATTCATGTGGTGGGCCCGTGACTCTCAAACATGAAATGAACTAAGCGGCACGTTTCTAGATCGCTTAGGGGATCCGCTGCATATTCGCTGATGACTTAAGCTGCCCGCGACACAGTTCCAGATCACTCAAGTGGTGAACACGCTGCATGGGCGCCGGTACCCAAGGGCTGAGGCTACTTGATCTCCAATAAATTTGAGTGGGGGGGTGGGGGGTGAGCCCACTCCAAAAATTTGTGAATATACAGTGAAATGCACTCCCCCCCTCCTGTACATGTCTTGAGTCCCGTATTAACGGGATGACTGACAACTCTCGCCCCCCCCCAATGTTTTATTCATATCGGTGCCTCTAGCCCGCACAGCACATTTCCGGATCAGTTAAGGGACCCTCAGTATCTTGACAGATTACTTGAGTAACCCCGCGGTACAATTCCAGAGACACTGCAACAGAGCACTTAAGGGGATCCGCAGCATATTTACAGATCATACGAATCAGGGCCGTAACTACTTTTTTGCCGCCGCCCCCCCCCCCCCACCAATTTAAAATCTAATAATGGGGGTTCTTTGTTTCCACGTCCAATTTGCCTTCCCCCCCCCCCCCACCAGAGCAGTTGCCTCCCCTAACAGCCCCTCATAGAAGCAATAACCTCGAGGATCCTAAAATAACAAAAGCAGAAATTGCAAGAGTTATAAACGGACTCGAAGACAAGAAATCCCCAGGACTGGATAATATAAACAACAAACTTCTAAAATGCATCAACAAGTCCTTTCCAAAATTTCTACACTCAATATTCAACAAATGCCTGGATATGGGAGCCTTTCTTCCCCAGACACTTTAAACAGGGGCAAGTGCTTCTTTTCCTAAAGAAAGACAAGGATCCGGCGGACATTGAAAGTTACAGACCCATACAACTTCTATCAACAATTGGCAAGACCCTGGGAAGAATAATAATGCACAGAATAACCTACCACACAGAACAAGAGAAATGGTGGAGTGAAAAACAATATGGGTTCCGCGCGGGACGTTCTACGGAACATGCGCTAATAGAACTGAAAAAAGAAATTCTCCAACAAAAAACAGAAGGAAGAGACGTGATCCTGGCATCCCGGGATATTCAGGGAGCATTTGACGCCCTCAAAACATCATTACATAGTGGAAAAACTCCATGAAATGCCACTACCAACAAAGTTATTCAAAACAACTTGCAGCATTCTAAAAGATCGGGAAGTCGCAATTGACACGCCAAGCGGATTGATCACACACAAGATGACAAGAGAGGCTGTCCACAGGGATCGTGCTCAGGTCCCACTATGTGGAATGCCGTATTGGATGGCCTCTTGAAATTAGAATGGCCAGATAACACCAAAGTCCAAGCTTTTGCCGATGACATTGCAGTAATCGCATCAGGGACGACAATACGATCGACAAAAGAACTGGCCATCGAAGCCCTAGAAAAGATCAATACCTGGCTGACGAATCATGGACTGACTCTGGCAGCTGACAAGCCTAAATATATGTGGTTTTCACCTAAAAAAGCTTCGTTCTCCATTCGATTGAGTAACAATGTAAAAATCAAAAAGGCAAATGTCCTCAAATACCTAGGAATACATCTAGATCCGAAGCTTTCCTTTAAAGAACATACAATACAACAAATAGATAAAGCAAACAAATTACTACCGAAGCTTCTATCCAGCGCGGGCACGAAATGGGGTATAAACAGCAAAATGCGCAGAACACTATATATCACAGTTATACAAAGAATAATAGCATATGCAGCACCTATGTGAGGAACGAGGCTCACAAAGGAAATACAAGCGAAACTAGACTCAGGACAGCGTGGATTTCTGTTGTCCACGCCTGCTGCCAGGATCATCAGAGAAACGCTCATCAAAACACCTAGAATTTGGCCTGTCTTGGGTTAGGGCCCATAAGGGGGAACTGGGGGGAATGAGGAGGCAGATAAGCTAGCTAAAACAACAACAAGTAACCAAGACATAGACCATCACCTCCCATTCCCCACATCCTGGGTCCTAGACAAATTCAGAAAAGAAATGATCTTCAAATGGCAGAACCGCTGGGACGCAGAAATAAAAACAGGCAGAAAAATTCACCGAGTACTACCAAGAGTCAAACTAAAAGACCGAAACTGGGCAAGGGGTATGGTAATCATCTTCTCAGAACATGGGCCCTTCCCATCGTACCTAGAACGGTTCAAAATAATCAGCAGCGACAACTGCAAATGTGGCCACAAAGGTACTCCAACGCACTACGCCACCAAATGCCAGATAACAAACAACTTCCATTTCGGTACATGGAGGCAGAATGTTGAAGATTGACAAACTAATAAAAGAGCTGGAGGACAACCAGGAAAAATTCATCACAAGATCAAGACGCCAGAGACCAGTCGCCCGAATTCAGTCAACATCAGAGGAGGACTCAACCGACCCCGAGTGATTTGATAAACAATTAACAAGAAGGAAAAGAAATGTATAAAATCAATCATGATGTCGCCCCCCCCCCCAATGTCTTACATGTCATGCACCTGAATGTGATACAGATCCTATACAGGAATACATGCTGTGAAAAAAAAAAGGGGGAAAAATATTTTTGTGTAAATGAACATGGAATGTTCGTATAAAATGTAAATACTATATATGGAAATAAAACTCCAGGGGGATTTCGGGGGGGGGGGGGCGGCTTCGGCTTTGGTTCGGGTCAATGGAGGTAGGGGACCAGGCCTGACGGCTTGGAGCCTCAATCATAGGGATTGAGGACCGGGGGTGCCTCGGAAACGGGCCCCTGGCCCCGGTGCATTCGACCCTCCCCAGCGTGGTCCAACCCCTCGGGGTAAAACGCTTACATCCCTCTTGGGACAGAGCGTGGACCATGTCTGGACTTACAGTTGCCTCCTCTGCCCCTCTAGCTGTGGCCCTGATTCAAATAACCCGCTTCGCAGTTTATGGTAACTTGAATGACCCGCAGTATATTTGCAACCTGCGGCACAGTTCCAGAGCACTTAAAGGATCCTCAGCATGGCCCCCACATCCTGGAGCGGGGCCCCCTAGGCTATGATCTTTTGCGGGGCCCCGGTTAGACTTTTCACATTCCCCTTCTGTAGTTAATTTATAGCGTGAAAAAGCAAAAAATGATGAGAACTGTCCCGGGCCCTGTCAGCCTCCCCTTCGTGGGGGCCATGACCCTCGGGATATTCACAGATCACGTGAGTGACCTGCAATGCAATTTCACATCACTTAAGTGGCCCACGGCACATTTCAACATCACTCAAGGGACACACAGTACGTGTTCACAGATCATCTGAGTGACCCTGTGGCACAGTTCCAGGTCAGTTAAGGGATCCGCAGCCATGATTTGGTTTTTGATGTCAGAAACTGGTTTAAACTATCTAAAAAAAACCTAAGTGAATGCTTTTGCATAATATTTTGAACACAAGGTGGCAGCACCAGTAGAACACGAAACGCCTAATTCTGACGGGATAAATTGGTTAGAGCTAAGACGCCTTCATATACGAGCGGAACCGTCAGCCATTTTGGTCCTCGCTGAGGTCCTACAGGGTATTAAGGGGTTGAAGTTAGGGCCACATATATGCACTCAAAAAGTTCCGGCGTGTACGGATTCGTTAGTAATTCCTCCCGCAAGGGTGTTTACTAGTTACATGTGCGGTCAATTACAGTCAAATCCCGTTTTAAAAAACGAACACCGTTATAGCGAAAAAATCTCGTTTCAACGAACGCATTTCTAATCCCCTCAGATAAGTTTACATAAGAACGATGCAAAAAAAAAACAAAAAAAACCCGGAATTCCCGTATAACGAAATTTCGTTAAAACGTAGTGATTTCTCCGGTCTGTTTTGGGTCCGTTATAACGGGATTCGAATGTAGTCGTTAGTTGATGCGTGACCAGTGGCCGGAAAAAGCTGTGTTGATCGGTTTGGCGTCGGTCGAATAATTGTCGCAATCCCAGCAGGGCCGTCTTAAGAGCGTCATGGGCCCCCGGGCCAAGTGATTTTTCTGAGGCCCTACCAGGCGAATTCTCGAAAATTTTAAATAATTCTCATTTTTGTGAGGCCCCTGTTCTCCTGAGGCTCCCGGGCCGTGCCCGGGTGAGCCCATGCGTTAAGACGGCACTGCATCCGAGTCACTTTTCGTGTGTTTGTGTAACATTTTCCCGTTTTTGCATTCCCCCCCCCAAAACAGGAAGCAAGGCGTCGTCGACGGTCGGTGGCACCAACAGCGGCTCCGCGGCAACGAACAATGGTCCGTCGCCTCCGTTCATACCTCCGGGAGGTCTTTTCGCCCAGGGCATACCAAAGCTCAGACCCACCGGGTGCAGGCCGCCAGCGGGTGAGTTTGTTTTTTAGTTTGCCGTGATTCACTTGTCGCTGTGATGTCGTCGCCGTTGCTCATTAATGATTTTGATCTTTGCTTCTTAGGTGATCATCAGGGTTCCTCGACGAGCAACAGGGCGAGCGAGGGCGAAATCTCTACGGAAAGCATATTCAACGCGAATGCAGTCGGAATGAGCCGATCTCAGCCTCCTAGTCCGCTAATGAAGGCCCGCCAGCAGCAGCAGCAGCTTGGTGCCAACGTCGTCAACCGCAACTTCCCGAGCGACCTCAACATCAAGGGACCGGCGCCGGTTCCGCCGCCGGCGAGTCAGAAGCCGAGGTTCTCGTCCAACCAGGACAACGACGCCAGCAGGAACAATAACGCCGCTAACATTAGGAGGTCTCTGTCCCAGACGGGGCTCGGCTACAAGATACGGCCCGCGCGTCCCCCGCCGAACATCAGGCCGCCGCCGCCCCCGAAGGGCGCCCCGTCGGTGATGGCCCGGGCTCCTCCTCCCCCGCCGCTGAAGCCTCCTAATGTGAAGCGGCGCCAGAGCTTCGGCGTCGCGGACGCCGCCGCGATGTCGGTGTACAACGGTGGTGCCGGTGTCGCGAGGTTCCCCGGGGCGAAGACTGTGGTGCCGCAGCCGCCGCCGCGGAACAACAGTGTGCCGAGCGGCCTGAACCAGGTTCCGAACTCGTCGCCGACCGCCGTGCACGTGAACAAGATGGCCACCGCGCCGCCTCCCCCGCCGCCGACGAGGCCGCTCAGCGCCTGCGCCCGGCCGCCCGTGACGAGGCCGCCTCCCCCGCCCGTCGCCAGGTCGGCGGCACCTCCCCCGCCGCCTCCGCACCGCTCCCCGACGTATCCGGCGCCCCCGTCGCAGCTGAAGGCGACCGCTTCCTTCGGTGCCGTGGACGTCACCCCGACGCCTCCTCAGAGAGTTTCGTCTGTGATGGGTTCCCAGCCAGCTGACACTATATCAGGTGAGTGTACGGGTACCGCTTTAGACAGATTTCACTGCGTCCGTTATATACGCCATATGTCAGTGGCGTTTCTTTTCTGCGAACGGGGGCTCCCTCTGAACCTCCTAAATTTCTCCTCGCCTTAATTAAGAAGGGGAATTCAGGGGTTACTCGTGGGAGAGCGGCTCACCTCTTGGAGCTCGTAGTAATTCCCTCGCACTGGCCTAATGAATAAAGAAACCTGTAATTAACTAATTTTAACCCGCCCCCCCCCCGAATTTGCTTCTCAACATCGACCGGGGGGCGACATCCTTGGCTCGGATATCATCAGACTTTCTATCTAATACGATGCAATCCTCCAGTGACGCGCTTTGGAGATAGAACCGGAGCCATTGGTGCTCTAATTGTCCCGTATTACCCCAAGTTAATATTCCTGAGGAACTTATAACGTATAGGGGACACGCTGGTACAGCAAAGTCCCGTATTACCTGAAAAACCAGACACACGCCTACGTTACTGTTCCTATTCACCAGACCAGACCGGAATCAAAGTTTTACCCCCATTCCCAGCGACTGAGGGCTCTTAGTGGGAATACAGACGGGCCAAGATAGGCCTATGAAGAGTAGGAGAAATTCCCATTCAACTCCCGTATTATTACGGGTTTATACGTACTGTCCAAAGCGGATTATTCCGCGCTCGTTGATAAGGGACAATTTTACCATTCTTGGATGTTTCCCTTCACGGATGCAACTCAATTCCAGGCTAGTTAGCTGTAACAAACCTAAGCATATCCAGGGTGGAGCACACACAAGCCCCATTCACATGCCCCTACACAAGCTCAGGGCTCCCACTTGCCCTACTTCCTACTTTTTGATAAAATGACCTACTTTTTTCCTACTTTCTAATTTTTGTCCTACTTTTTTTACCAAAAATCCTATCAATAAAATTCATGTAATTGTGCAGGGAAACATCGATATATACATTGCCAAATATTACAAATGCTGTAGATTGCAATCTAATGATTGTGCCAAAGCATAAATTGTATCGTTTTCAATGTTAGCATAACAAAGCAATTGGAGAAACTCCTCGTTAGCATAACAAAGTAGTTGGAGAGACTCCTCGTTTGCATAACAAAGCAGTTGGAGAGACTCCTCGTTTGCATAACAAAGCAGTTGGAGAGACTCCTCGTTTGCATAACAAAGCAGTTGGAGAGACTCCTCGTTTGCATAACAAAGCAGTTGGAGAGACTCCTCGTTAGCATATGCAATTTCAAGGAGCACGCAAGAAGTGTTGCCAACTTAGTTGTTTTCCAACCAGATCTGGTCTCTTTTTTCGACCATTTATGCGGGAAAAATCCCGTCTGGTTGTTTTTTCCAGTCTTTTTCAAAAATTTTTTTTTTCTACTAGTAGTATATATTATTAAATTACGATAAAATACAGGAATGTCCCGGGAAATACGGGATATTTGGTCATTTGAATAATGACTAAAATTAATTCTTGTTGTTTTAAGCCCGGTTTCTAATTGTTTTTGATGAAGAATCTAGTTGAAAATGTTTTTGACTGTCGGCAACACTGCACGCAAGCCATTTACCAGCTGCATTCTGGGCTTCGTACGCATTTCTAAAAGTTACGAACGCCTCTTGCTCATTCCTAGCGATACGCACGCCTCCTACACAATTACAGGTGATACGTCGTAGGTTAGGGCCAACTGCTCTAGACCGGGGGTTCTCTAAACGTTTTTGTATTCGCGGCGCCCTAATGCAGTGCCGTCTTAACGCATGGGCCTACCCGGGCCTCACAAGAATGAAAAATATTAAAATATTGAAATTTTCGAGAATTTGCCAGGTAGGGCCTCAAAAAAATCACTTGACCCCGGGGGCCCACGATGCTCTTTAGACGGCCTTGCCATAATGTAGCATTTGCTCAAACTAAGCATTTGCTTAGTTTGAGAAGCCCAAGATTTAAATAATGTAAAGTGGGTGTTCCTGATATGGCCATGCTAAGTTTTGAAAATTTTTCTAGACGCCGTTTCGAAAAAAAATCAAAACCATTTCTTTTTATATCGTTCTCAGGTTAATGGAATTTTCATAAAATAAATTTCACATCCCCCCCCCCCCAAGAGAATAGCTTTACTAGTCCAAAGACCGAAAATCCTGAAGCCTACCAAGTGGCCATATCAGGAGCACGTTCACATGATATGGCCACCCTTGTTCCATGTTCTACGAATCGTGACCTTTCTTCAAGTTTCATAGGGCAGTTTTACCGAAGTTTAAATAATTTTTGTGTAAGAGATGAATAAACCTGATACCAAATAACCCTTTTCGCTAGTCAAAAGTGGATCCAAAACAAGATACTCCATTAAAAATTCATTTTAAGAACAAAATCGTGAAATCATGCAAAAGAAGAGTAGGTACAAGACAAATATGAGATTGTTAAAACATTATTATTTATAGCAATTGGGACAGATAAAAATGCCTTTGTCAGCAGCAGTGAGGGCCAGTTATGGTAACCTCTTCCAGCAAAATTTCCCTTTTGGCTAAATTTTCCCCACGCATTCCGAAAAATGTGCTGCCATCTAGTGGGGGAAAACACGTAATCAAGTATTTTACACTATCAATTAGACTCAGTGAGGGTAACCTCATCAACAAGCAAAATTTCCCTTTTGACTAAATTTTTCCCCACACATTCCGAAATTTGTGCTGCCATCTATTGGTGGAAATATGTAGTCAACTATTTTACACTAGAAAAGCATTGTTGTGCATTTATATTTTGTTTTTCAACAAAAATTCTTTTGTTTGATGACCTCTCTAAATTTCCTACAAACGCCAAGAAATTTCCCATGTGGACCAATTTCGGCCAATTTTTCCCACGAATATGGGAAATTTCCCCCCGAGTTAGTTACCATCACCGCATAGACTGCAGTACCAGCTTCTGTGGTTTTCTGAGTATTGTTCTTTGCTGGGTTGCTGCTGTTTGATTCTTTGGCTTGTTTGGCAACGGCTGTTTCGTAGTTGGTCCCCTTTTTCGGTTTAGACGGCTGAGCTTCTGTTTGGCTGGAAAACAGTTGCCAATAATTATGAACAACTTGTAAAAGATGCACCAATCGAATGAGATGAGCATATACAACTGCATAGAGTAGGATGGTTTTCATGGAAAAAATTCTTTGAAAAACATGCATAAGCAAAGGAGACTTGCCGGAGAAAATCAAGAAGAGGTTACGGGAAAAACACAAAACAGGCAACTGACGCCATATTGCTCGGCATGGGTGGATGGGAAATGAACATGTGACACTCTGGGGGGACCATCTCACTGGATGCTAATGTCATCCAGCGGATGTTTTTGGTTAGCTAACTCACACAATCGGGGGTGGCCATATTAGGAGCCACCTTATATTTTAACTGACAAAAGTAAGCGCTCTTGACCTTAGTCGCAGTGCCTTCTTTGCAATGTGGTGTGGGTGCGGAAATGAATTTTTGGACACCGCGAAGTCCAGGTACGAGAACGTTTGTGACTGAAGAAAGGCCAATATAATACTGAGTCAAATTTAATAATTCGCGGGAGCACACGTGACAGATAAATTGCTCTCACGGGTTGGCAGTAACCACGAGAAACCCCGAGCTTTCTGAACACTTCAATGAGCAAGTGAAGTCACACCTTCGGGGAAGGAGGACTCGTTGTTGGACATTGTTATGTTTAAAATGGTTTTTCAGCATGTTTTTTTTTTTTTTTTTTTTTTTTTTTTTCTCGGTTCAGATTTCGAGGCGAGGTTCTTGCACAAGTTCCAGGGCACCGAGCATTTCCCGTTACCCGACAGATTTGGCAACATCCAGAAGACCTACCCGAGTAGAGGTACGTATGACACTTATTTGTCATTTCGCTAGTTTGGCTTATTAGACCTGGCGGGGATGGGCGGCACGTCAAGGAGGGAACTCCGGGAGTTTGGGGGAACCACATTTCAGAAAATGTCAAGAGGTGGGCATTAGAAAAGGAGGTAGGAAGCAGAACTTTCCGGGTGTAGGCAGAAATTAGTGTAAAAGATTAAAAGGTGGCATAAATTTGGGAAAAGCAAAGAATGAACAGAGATTCATCAAAGATCAAAAAAAGGACAAAAGTTTGAGAGAAGCCAAATGTGATCAGTGATTATTTGAAGGTCCAAGTAGGCAGAGATTCAAGAACAAAAAATAGAAATGGGGGGAAATGACAGGAATTCGAGAAAAGCCGATGGGGTGGAAATAAATCGGGAAAAGACCAGCAGGGGCACAAATTAGAAAAGGATTGAAGGGAAAACAGAAATTTAAGAAAAGCCAATAGTGAACAGAGATTCATTTAACGGTCAAGATGGGCAGGAAGCATAGCGGGGGAGCGCAAAGGAAAAGAGAATCAGGGTGAGGCAAAAATTAACGAAATGCCGAGGGTGAGCAGAAATTCTTGAAAAAAACAGGATTGGCATATGTGTCTGCAGGAGAAGCCAAGGTGAGCAGAAATCGCGGAAAGCGTAGCAGGAGAGCAGAAATGAAAAAGAATCAGGGCGGACAGAAATTAACGGAACGCCAAGGGTGAGCAGAAATTCTTGAAAAGATGGGTGGGCATATATGTGCAGTAGAAGCCAAGGTGAGCAGAAATGAAAAAAGAATCAGGGCGGACAGAAATTAACGGAACGCCAAGGGTTTCAGAAATTACTGAAATTCGCCAAGGGTGTGTACATATGTGCAGGGGAGGCCAGGGTGGGCAGAAATCGTGGAAAGGATAGCAGGAGAGCACGAATGAGAAAATAATAAGGGTGGAGGTGCATATATATATATATACACACGGAGAGGGTGATCGCCCCCTACCGTTCAGTGCAAATTTTGTATTATAAGCGGAAGGGTGGAGCTGGAAATCCGCCCCATGCGAAGAGATCCGCTTATGGGGGGGGGGGGGGGGGTTGCAGAAATTCTTGAAAGTACTAGTATTATTGAAAGTGAAAATCGTGCCCCCCCCCCCCAAAAATTCATTTTTATGCTTCACCCTGAAATTGTTTGTTATTAAATGGCAATTTCTTTCTTTCATTTGAAAAAAAAAATCTTTTTTTCTCTTTTTTTCCATGTCGTGGTGATGACCAACAGCGATGTCCGACAGATCGTCCGCAGCCAGGCGGCAGCCGCCTCCCCCTCCTCCACCCGGACACCACCATGGGAACCTTGCCCGGAGCCACTCGGTGTCGCAGACCAGGCTGCATATCCAGCTGGACGCTCGCGTCTTCGCCAACAACACGGCCCACTGTTAAAGAGACTAACCGACTGGACGACTAACAACTTACTGCCCCTCCCCCCTCAATCTAACCAATCATTGTTGCTGCTACTGTTGATGTTTTTAGCGCACGCACACGGGAGCACGGTGTCGGTACCGGGTACAGGCGAGTGACTAGGCTTCGGCAAGCTGCGCCATTGGTCGGTTGGGTCCTTGGAATGTCAAGGTCAGAGTCTCATCGATTGGTCGGCTGTCCAATTGGAATCTTGCCTCATACCTTCGGTGATTGGCCTTTTTTTTTGTCTTGAGCTTGGCGTCTTTTTTTTTCATGTCGACCTTGGGACACGTTGATTGTTATAGTTAAGGATCTCCGTTTCTTGGCGCCAATGGCGTTCAGCTGATAGTAATGACGAGCGATATGGCCGCCGATTAAGTCGGTCTTTCGCCAAACAATGATCTGATGGGGCGATGTGTAGCCTGCAGTTATATGTATATAGTGTATTATACACGGTTGCTCGATCATATTGGCGAGTTTTTTTTTTGGTGCCGGATAATCGATTAGTTCGCCGCCAGGCACGGGAGAATCACTTGTGCACACGTCAGCGGCACATTTCTGTCTCGTCGCACATTTTCCACGTGTCTTCCATTCGAAAGCTGTTTCCACCACACTTGGCGGTGATTAGAAAGTTGTCGCCGCTTCTAACAGGGTCCTTGTCATTGGCTCCTGAACTGGGGCTTCCCTGCTTCTAGACTAGCTGTTGCCTACCTATAGCCAAGATGACATCATCAGGGATCGTTAGTACATTCACTTGACGTCGACCGCCAAGCAGAGAGTTGCCGAAGACATTCTGGCGAACCGAATGACACGATCTTGTTGGGTCGGTTATATTCAATCATATTCTCTTGGCGACGGAAGGTGAAGAACCTCTTGGCGATGCAACTAACGCCAGATTCTTGGTATTGTACGATCGTTTCCCCAGAGTCAGGAATAATGGGAGAAGTAATGGTTTTGTCCCGTAAAATACGCGACGTAGAAATTTCGTACTCTTTGCCTTAAATTGGCGACCTAAAGTTGACCTCTCAACCGAGAGGAATGTGGAAGCGGTGCGGTTTAGTAGTAGTTAGTAGTCAAATATCCAATGGATTAACCGCCAAGATTCTCGCTTAGCCTGCAAAAAAAAAGTTAAATCAGTCGCCAAGGGGGAGAGAGAGAAGCCAATCACCTTTTGGTAGCTTCCTCCGTGACGTCAGTTCATGAACGAATCAGACGGCCGCTTACGCATTTTTCCTCCCCATCACGTGACTAGTACACACACGCATATTCTATTTTGTATTAATTTATTCGTTTTAAAAAAAACATCATCGATGATTGATTGAATATTGCAGAATTTTATCTTTTGGTAATAAATTTGGCGGCAGAAGAAGAGCAAAACTATGTACACTAATGCGCCGCCGCTGTAAAAAATAGAAAATACGGGACGCGGCAGCTTCTCGTTGTTCGCAATAAAAGAAACATTAACTTTCACTTATTTTCTTCTCTTGTTATTGGCGTCGTTTCTCAATTTGTGGTCCGCAGGCAGGTTTGAAAATTCAATGGCAATTGAAATATACTGAGAGAAATATTGAATTTTCTGGATGTTATGCCGAAACTGATATTTGCAAAGAAAAGTGATTTGTCACCTCCGGGAATCGAAAAGTGTGTGTCTGGCGCATTGGTTAGAGTACTTTCCCGGTATGCTATGGGATCCTGGTTTGATTCCCGGAGAGGAGACAAATCATTTTTTCTTTCCAAATATTAGTTTCGGCATAATATCCGGAAAATTCAATTTCTCATTATATTTCGGTCCGAAAAAAAATACCATCTCTTCATAGAAATTGAAATGCTTATTCGATTGCATGGCTACGAATTCATTTCGTACGTGAACCCGAGCCAAATGTAGCGATTTCTCGCCAAATGAGTAATGTATTTCGTTTTTGGCGGTCTCCCAGCCGTTCTGTGTACTGGAACTTGGGTAAGCCTTTGATATGTTGTACAGTAGGGGTGCATAATCTCCGGCCCGCGAAAATTGTTTCGGTATCGATAGCAAAAATAAGCCTACCATTTCACAAAGAGACAGCAATCGAACTCCATCGTTGGTCATCACTAGGTCTAGGATTTTTATGACCTGAAAACTGACAGAATATGCTCCATAAAAGAATTCATTTACGTCCTAAAATATTTCGTCTTACGTCATATTTCGTACATATCTAAAAATAAGCTCTTATAAATGGCTGACCATATTTTCCTCGAGAAAAATGCGGGGAAATTGCAGGAAATCGCCAATTGCGAGATATGAAGCTAGTGAAGATAGCTTTGGGGGGGGGGGGGGTCCCTCTTACGCAAAATAATGCTCCGATGTATGGAAATATACATCAACTTCTGAAGATCATGGAAAATGCCCTAAACTCACTGAAAATCATGAAAAATGTTCTGTAGCCAAAAAATAGCGGAATATGCAAAACGCATAAAAAATTTGTAAAAGTCAGAAATCTTAGCCCTAATGATCACCAATTATCTGAAAAAAAAAAAATTCTGAAGTTGCCACCTACTGCTGAATTGCTGAGAAATCGACAACGGTGGGAAATAGAGCGTCATTGCAACTCGTAAGCGGTTGAAATGCAACTCAAAAAAGCAAACGCTTAGTTAAAATACTTTTAACTAGGCTTGATCATATTCCCTCGAAAGAAATACGGGACATCGCCAAAAGTAAACGAGAAGTTGCCAAATATTACTGAAATTCATGGAGCAATGAACGAATATTTTTTTAACCTCCTTGACTGAAATTACGGAAAAATCACAGTGGCGGGAAATGGCGCATTGCTGCAAATTGCAGTGGATTTATAGTTGCAATTATCATAATATTACTTACGAGTTGAAAAATAATTTCTATCTTTGACTTCAATAAAGAATAAAACTTCAAGTGAATCTCGTGTAAAAACCAGGACGTATGGTCACCTCACTTTGACAAATATGTGAAATAAATATAATTGTATGACTACAATTAATTATGGTAGTTAGTCACAATTATACCGTAATTTACCATCTCGATCTTTGGTTTCAGTAAAAAATGGAAACTCAAGTATTGATTCGTTGAAAATCAAAAAAAACGGGACGGTTTGTAAAAAACAAAAATTCGGGGATGTCCCGTAAAGTACGGACGGGTGATGTGATTATCGGAAATATTTCAGTGTCTGGCCCGCGGACTGAAAAAGTGGATACTCGTTATAAAGCATGCTTGATGATGAGTATCATGCATGCTTATTATGAGTAGGGTGACCTCCAGACCAACCGTGACCCCCGCTCTGTCCCCCCTGGAGATATAAGCTGGTTCGTCTGGAGACGTGGGCCACGGTGGAAAATCCGACGTGGATTATCTCTTTCTATTATTATTTCAGGAATGCGTTGATAGTTGAGATCGAATCAAATCCCGTAAAATACGGGACGATCCAACGAACTTACACAATTCGCTTCTCCCGACACATAGACTTGGATCCGCACCTAGCGATGCCCCATACAGCCACGCAGGTCGCGCGGCCGAAGAACCGTCCGTAGTTAAGAACACTGATTATGGTTTTTTTTTTTTTCTGAAGATTCCAACTTTGCTCTTGCAACTTTGCTTTGCAACTTTGCTTTGCAACTTTTTCTGAAGATTCCAACATTACAAGAGGGTGCCAAAATGCTTGTTTGACACAGCTGACCAAACCTCTAGTTGTGGATCCGGGTCTACGATGGTCTTAAGGTGGCCTCGATGTAGGGGCAGAAAAGAGAAAGGAATCTCTGCCAGTACGGGACCTATTTTTGGTGCTCCCGATGATGCTTCTCAGCTCAACAAATTTTTTTTACCTTCCAACTCAGATTTGGCACCCTTTCCTAGAGAGGTGCCCCATGTGGCTGCACAGGTCGCACGGCCTCTGTGGGGGCTGAAAGGCTTCAGCCTAATTTCTAAAGGCTTCAGCCTATATAATTTTTTTTTTTTTTTCATACTATAAGTTCCTTATCGAGGGATCAGTGAAAAATCTGGCCTCTAAGGCCCCATTAAAGATCCCAGCCTAGCGACCCCTGCTGCAGGACGTGGGTGCGATAAATGCACTTTTAGTCTTCCCGCTAGGCCAGTACGTCCTTGTATGTAGGAAGTAATGAATCCCGTATATACCGGGTGACTCGAAACGTTACGCCGTCCGCCAATAGCAGTTTTTTTGGGGTTTTTTTTTGCCTTGTAGCATTTGCAGCGAATTCACAATGGAACTAACAAATTTAGGGGAATTAAAATTAATTTAATACTCTACAATACTTTAAGACATTCATTTAAAAAAATATTGTTGGCACTTTCAACATCAGAAGTGCCTTATGTGGTGATGACGAAAAGCTCAGTTATAAAAAACTAAATTTTTCATTCAGCTGTGCTCCTTATAAACAAAGCTTATAAACTGACCTGAAAGTACAATTTTCCAGTTCAGTTATTTTTACAAGACCCAAGGAGACATCCAAAACGAAGGAAAAAACACTCTCCACACCAGCAAACGACAGGTAAGATCGTAAAAAGTGAATTTTTCTCACACTTCACTTTATAGTAATGTGCTGCCATCTAATGTCAAATTTAAAAGTGACTCCTGAGGTGATGATGAAGTTCAAAGTAAAAAAACTATATTCTTTATTCCGCTCAGCTCCTTATAAACAAAGCTCATGAACTGAACTGGAAATTCAAACTGGAAGTTCGGTTATTTTATATGAGCATAAGGAGGCGTCGAAAACAAAAATGAGCAGACGACAGACAAGAAGTCGGTTCCCTACAAGCCAAGCTCACAAACGGAACTGGCAGTTCAAACTTCCAGTTCAGTTATTTTTTCAGGACACAAGGAGATTTCCAAAACAAGTGACCTGCAGAGAAGCAGACGACAGAGATTCTGAGGCTTGCATCGAGCATATATTACCGAAGGGAGCAAGCATGCAGCCGCCTCGACTGCAGCGCCATCAAATGCAAGGAAACTACGTGACTCGGTGAAAACAAAGCTCGTTTGCCCATAGAAATGTACAGTTCGGTCTCTGAATATTGCGTTTTAAAGATTTAAAAAAGGAAGGTGAAAAAAGATTAAATAATTTATTTCATTAATACTGGAATCATTTCTTTCATTAATGTGGAATAATTTATTTTACCAATTGAATTTTCCTTCATTAATTCTGGGGAATTTTCCTTCATTATTTCTTGAATTTTCTTTCATCAATTCTGGATTTGTTTCTTTTATTAATGCTGCAATTACTTCTTTCATTGATTCTGAAATTATATCTCATTAATTCTGGATTTTTATCTCTTTCCTTCATTCTGGAATTATCTCATCGATGGTGAAATTATTTCTTTCATTTATTGTTTTAATTTCCTGTGGATTCCGTAAGAAAATAACGGGGGAATCGTGTGCGTTTTCGCCGAGTCACGTGATGTTAGGATGAAAGATGTTGGGGGATGGGGGGGGGACAGTTCTCAGCACTGCCAAGGCGGAGATCGCTGACGTCATACTCTGTCCAGTAATATAAGCTCGATGGAGGCTTGATTTATACACTGTTGGTGCTGCCATCTAATCTCGAAATTTCAGTCAAACTCATGCGATGATGAAAGAGAGAAAGAGTTCTTTGTCATTTTTTAGCGTAAAATTTTTTTACGAGACAAAAATTTCGATTACAAAATTCGTGCATTTGCAATAATCGATTATTTCTTTCCACAAAAAAAAATCGGACAATATGGACGATCGAACGAATAAGTGAAAATACGGATTATGTGATCTTTCAGATAGGGTTACCAGATTCAAAACTGAAAAAGGAGGACGCCTGGTGCGAACTTTAGGCGGTGCCCGTCTTAACGCATGCCTCCCCCACCCCGGGTCGTGCCCGAAGGGCCTCAAGAGAAGAGGTGCCTCAGAAAAACGAGGCGTAGTTCAATTTTTCAGGTAGGGCCTCCAAAAAGTCTCTTGGCTCGGAGGGCCCATGATGCTATTACGACGATCCTGCCTGTCAGCCCCACCCTTGTGGGGGTCGTGGAATTCCAGTAGAAATGGAACTCCTACATGTAATTCCTACTTGATTCCTTTACTTCTACCAATTTACATTAATTAAACAAAAACAGCAATAAAAAAAATATGGTTCGAGCCACGATGAAGTGTCAGCGGGGGTGGACCACGCTAATTATTATTAATAATTTATTAATTTTGTAATATTAATTTAAATGACATTCCCTCTCAATGGATCGTGTTTGATTATGATCAGCAGTGGTTCTCAACCGGGGGCCATATGGCCCCCCTAGTGGTACTGGGATACTTCGAGGGGGGGTCACGGAAGAAAATTTAGAAAGGGGCCATGACAGGTGGTTTGGAGGGCTGCAGAGAGCTGAGAAGAAAAATTATGGTGTGAAGAAATAATGCTTTTATATTAGTGACTATACACTTACAGAATCCAACAGAACCAGGGCCGTCTTAGGGCATGGGCTCACCCGGGCCTCACCGCCTACATTTTGCAGTAGGTTCCCTATAGGATGGGGTTTTTTACAAGCCCCCTTCTAGATTTTTCACAGACCCTTCCTCTATGTTAAATTTACCGTGTGAAAAACAAAAAAAGATGAAAACCATATCAGGCCCCGGGCTGCAGCTCTGTCAGTCCCACTCTTGAGAGGGGTCATGCCCGGGGGTCTCATGTCCATAAATGACCACACCTTATATTTTGTATAGTACAATAAATTTTGAAAATAAGTAGGAAATATGTAGGCTGTTTATTTCCGGCTAAGTATGGGACTACCATAGCATCACTTTGCCTAGGGGGCCCATGATGTTGAGACGGCCCTGCATAGAACTCGGACTAGCGGGGAGCTCAATAGATTCTAGGCCACAGTAGTCTGGAGGCCAATCTTATTTTCAAAATTTTCATTCAGTATAAATTCACTGAAAAAATCAATTCAATACGTGTATAAAGGATGTTGCTGCTAGATGAAGGTCGAAGGTGAGACGTGGGGGGGGGGGGGGGAGGACGAGAGGAAAAAGTATACTTCAAAGGGGGCCACGGGCAAAAAAAGGTTAAGAAACGCTGATCCAGACCATCAACGCGTTCCTGAAATAATGAAAAAAAAAAAAATGAGTGTAATAGAATGCGTTCCTAGTGAAAAAAAATTTCCCCTTCAAGATTTGCGTTCGTAACTCGAAAAGTTTGTAAGTCGGGGAGCAACTAGAGGGGGGGGGGCGCAAAAATTTTTTTTTTCTCAGTGCGCCGCGAAATTCTTCTAATCCCGGACCTGTCTCCGAATTTTTGAATTTTAATATCTCAGGGAATAATGCAGTTAAAAAACACGTGATTTGTTTGTTGGGCTCAGAAGAGGAAAGAGCAACAACTGCCTGATTGGAAGTTAGAGGACGGGGGAGGGATCGTATAAAAATTTACATTTTTTTTATTTTGCGTACACTGTATATCTTCATCCTCAAAACTCGTACAGGGTGATTTCTGGTCACATTTGAGAATTTTAAAAAATTATCACCTCACCACTACGACGAACGGTTGATGACTGTAACAACACTGCAAGGAGAAAACCATTGAATGTTAGAATGGCCATAATATTACCGATAGGCAGGGCCGCAAGTAGTGCGTGGGGGGGGGGAGAGGGTCTGGTGCCCCTGGCGCATCACAAAAGGGGCCGCAAGTTTCGCCATTCAACCTATCCTTCAGCATTACGAGAGGGGGGTGTCTAAATGACTTGTTGCGCTGGCTAACCAAGTATCCAGTTGCGGCCCTTCCTGTAGGTATCTTATTTTACTCTGATGAATCACAGTCATATTGGGTATTTTTCTTTTAGATACAGGCCGCTGTGGTGGTCGAGTAGTTATAGTGACGGACTCGCGATGGGAGGATCCGGGTTCGAACCCCACAGTGGTGGTCGGCTGAAGTTGGTTTTCTGTGGTTCCCAAGTTCAAGGCGCAAATGCGAGCCGATCTCCCCACCACAGAGAGCAACAGTCCAACAACGATAAATCATTCAATCATAACACTTCACTCATAGTTAGAAAAACTGGTGGCAGATGGCAGCACTACACATAACAAGCATTACAGAGAAACAAAACCAAAAAAAAACTTCACGTCAGGTTTCACTACACGTACACGCACATTCCCGCATGTACCGATTCGTTGGGGGTTCCGCGGGGGGGGGGTGTAAGCGGGGTGCATGTGTGGTGTAGCAGTAGTAGGTAGGGCCTCCAAAAAATGGCGCGGGGATCCATGATGTTCTTAAGTCAGCCACCTCGTTGGGCAATTTGCCTGTTGTGGCGTTGTATTTGTATTTGTATTCTCAAGTTTGTAATTTACACACACACACCTGGTAGCATTTCTTTTACTTCTATGGATCAAACTACACAGTTGATCCACTGATGACCCACAAAAATCATGTCCTTATTCTGTAGAACTTGTTGGTTTACTGCATGGGCACTTCGACCGGGGCGTCACGTGACAATTTATTAGATCTGGTTCCGATTTCCAAGAGCAAATATGCAAATAGGTTGGTAGGAAGTTTCAGCTAGGTAAGTAGTGCCTCTCTCAGAAAAATCGCTTTGTATGCGCGTGTATGATAATGTTAAGGCAGCCCTGGGCGTAGTTTATGAAAATTGCGAAAAGCTAATCGAAAAACTCAGCAATAATGTGTGTGTGTGTGTGAAGTCTAGTTTACAATATTATTAGTTTCTCATCTTTTGTGCCATCCTTTTGTGATAATGATCTTCAACCTATCGGATGGTCGATGTTGGAAAAAAAAAGTACCATTTGCAGTGCCGTCTTAACGCATGGGTCCACCCGGGCACGGCCCGGGGGGCGTCAAGAGAAGAGGCGCCTCACAAAAATGAGATCCGGTTGAAATTTTATAGAATTTACCAGGTAGGATCTCGGAAAAACCACTTGGTCCGTGGGCCCCTCTATGCTCTTAAGACGGCCCTGACCATTTGATATATTTTTTGTGGTGCGTCCTTTAGTATTGATGCCCTAAGCAAGTGCTTATTTCGCTTAATGGTTAATCCGGCCCTGCCCTGATCTGATGTTAAGCCGTGTTTTCCTAGGAATAGGTTTCTTGCGCTGCGTGAACCGAATTGGATCATTTCTCGCCGACAGAAATGTGTTACATAATCACGCTGCGCGTTTGTGTTTTCCTAGCGAGGCGCATCAGATCAGGGCGGCTATATAAAGTATGTGGCCCTGGCATCAGCCACACTATCGTCTGCATGCTCCGGTTTGAAGCACGACCACCTAAATAACCTAGGTTATTTAGGTGGTCGTGTTTGAAGGGAAGGGAAAGAAGACACACAAGAGTGAAGAGAATATCGGCAAAACCGCGGCGCACGACGCATTTGACTCCTCCAGAAGCAGTCGGCCAATCACGCCCGACGTAAAGCGCTGTCGTGAGGCGTATCGCGCTCTGCAGGAAAACAGTCATGCTGCTTTTCTTACTGGTGAGTGGACGGCGTGTCGCGCTGGGCGAATCACGTTGCGCGCGGCGTAGGAAACCTGCTCCTAGGAAAACCCGGCTTTAGAGTCCCAAAGATGCTGCCATTTATTTCACAGGCCTTCTTTCAGAATCTTCTTGTCCCATGATCCGCCATCTCATTGCCCCAATTCTGTGCATCCGCCTTTAACCCAAGACAAAAGAATTCTGGAGTTGTTGATGCATTTTTCTCTAATCTCTGGAGCCAACTGGTGAGGGGGGGGGGGGGAGGGGTCAAAGGATCCAAGACAGCATGCAATGCCGACAGAGAGTCGGGGCATATTCCTGCCACCTATACCTCTTCGTGTTCATTAGCATACTTGGCGGCCTCCAAGATTGCTAACAGCTCCACTTGGAAGACAGTGTTGTTAAAAGCGATCTTCCTAGACCATCTTGCCTTAACTTAGCGGTCCTTGACCACCACGTATGCTGCCGCTGTTCCATGCTCGGTCTTTGAGCCATCGGTGTACACGTCTACATTCTTACGACCAGATGTTCCTTTGTCCTCTGTCAGTGTTACCTGACTATCTATAGACAGGGCCGTCTTAAGAGCATCATGAGCACCCCCCTTCGGGCCAAGAGGTTTTTTTGAGGCCCTACCTGGTAAATTCTAGTAAATTTTAATCATATCTGATTTCTATGAGGCCCCCCGGGTCGTTAAGACGGCACTGTCTATAGACCATGAAGGATGATTTGACAGCCTGCAATTTTCCACTGGTAGTTATCCGGATGTAATATAGTCCCATCGTACAGCTCGACAGGTGCACGTAGTCTAGTCAGCTTTGCCTCCATCTCTACCCCAGGTATGTGTAGGGTGACCACATTACCCTCATTTTACGTAATTTTGGCCGTCCTAACCTTATAAGAATAAGGTTTGTGCAAAAAAAAGAAAAAAGTCCCGTAGACGGCGCTTCTTTGAATTTCACGGAATGGTAATGTTTAGCTTTCCCCCCACCAACATGAATTACGTGATTTCAGTCATTAATTGGCAGTTTTGCTTGCCTTTGGCATAGTTTTTGGAAATAATTAGGGATTTCGCTTATTTTTCTCCAGGGAATATGGCTGACTTTGGCGATAAGTTTCATTTCGACAATGATATAATTATAGATATTTCTCATATTTCTCACATTCAACGCTTTTTTACTGCAGTAAAATACATTTCGGTTCACTGCGGTTTATGGTAGTCTTTTTCACAATTCCAGCCGTAATTGGCGATTATTTCTCTCCTTCCCCCCCCCCTATTTTTAGAGTAGAACGCCGTAATTTTCTTCATTTTGAGTCCCGAATTTCTTATAAAAAATGTCTCGTATTTGCAACGCAACTTGCTTGATTCGGTAACTAGGGGCATGAGGGGAAAGGCAACTGAACAGCCTGGGCAGCCCAGTATGGCGAAATTTAAGGGGCTACAATTTTAAGTGGGAACAAAGAACACCGTTAGGGGCCGTTCAAGTATTACGTAAGCAAATTTTTAGTCATTTTTGACCCCCTCCCCCCCACTCCTTGTCAGCAAAATTTCGTCATCAGCTCTGCCCCTCTGAATCCTAACTCATATTTTCATAAGGGGTGGTTGATTACGTAAGCATTATCCACCCCCCCCCCTCACCCCTTCTCATCAAAAGTCAGCAAATCGGAAACCCCCCTCTCCCCACCCCATCGATGATGACGTAATACTTGAACGGCCCCTTATAAACTTATCGAATTTTAAAGTTGTGGGGGGGGGGGGAGGACAAAAATCATAGTTTTACTCATGGGTGGAGATACGGGGGGGGGGGGCTGACACTGACAGGGCTCCAGCCCTGGGACGACTCCGATCTTATTTTTTTTCCCCCGCGATCTCAAGGAACCCGTGAAAAGTCTGGTCTGGGGCCCCATCAACATGGGCGCAGATAGGGGAAAATGCGTGGAGAGCATTGCCCCCCCCCCCCTCCCCGCAGCGTCAAAGGTGGAGTCGACTGATCTAATGGATATACGAATTGACATCATCATCATCTTGTTCCCCCCCCAGCAATAATGACCGTGCCCCCCCCCCTCCCAGACTTCCAAGTCTATCACCGCCTATGGTTTTACGGCCCTGCGGTGAATGAAAATACGACAAATATTCATGTCACATACCTGTCATGTTCAACGCTTATTTCGTGAAATGCATTTTTATTCACTGACATTTACGGTAGCCCTTTATTTCTCTCGCCAATTGGCATATTTTGGCGAGAATCAGCTTTGTCCCGTATTAGGGATTTTTATTTCTGTTATTATTTTATTTCCCGATGGTAAATGGTCCAGAACATCAGCAGTTTAATCAGTGCGTTATGACCATACGTCCCGTTCTCAATGTGTCACGATTTTGGTCCGGATGGCGACATTTTTCTCCTCATCGTTATTCTGACTTGAAATGGGAAGTAACTGGCGACTGCTTGCGCTGATTACGTCGTCCCGTATTTTGTGATACCCAGCCGAAACGTTCACGCTAGTGAAGCCTCTCGGAAATGGATAACAATGGAACTGAAAATTTTGTCCGCTCTCGGGAGTGCCCGTTATTTGGTGCTGTCCGCTAAGGAAAAACTGTCGTACGTTATGGGAAGTTCCACTGTAACTCGGATTTTATCTGCAACGAGAAGGTTATAAACGAGGCTAATTTTCTATTTGAACAACTTATATCTTTCGGCGTATTTTTGACGCAATTAGGACACCGAAAGCAATGTCCTGATTTTCCTGGAGCTGTTGCGGTCCCTCGCCTTAAGATGGCACTAATGAGTCGACAAATGTAACACATATTTTATTTGCACATGTAGTGTAAATATGTAGACCGATATTTATATATTACAGCGACAGTTCAATATTAATATTTAATAGTTTACATCATAGAACTTTTTGTTCCATCGCCCCCTTCATCAGAAATTTTTTCCTCTCATCGCCCCCCAACTCACGTAAACCTATAGGATCCTATGTTAAATCAGTAGGTTCTAACGTTCCCTTGGACCATTCCATCGCCCACAAGGGGGTAATATTGCTCACTTTGGGAAACACTGGTTTACATTATCGGGGGAAACCTCGATACTCTGCGGACCAAGGGGAAAAATATCGTTGTAGAACGATTATCGTTATATCTAGAGGCAGCAGTTAGACATTAGGTTCCGTACATTTGCATCGAGACAAATACAGTACAATACCAATTCTCAACGCAAAAGATGGTAAGTAGCGAATCATTGCAAAAACAATGGGGGGAAAAACGGGACGGGGAAGTCAGGATGACGAAAATTATCGGTGAATGCAGAAATGTCATGGAAAGTGTGGATCATATGGTCACGTTATTTGTACAGAGAAAAAAAATGCGTGAAACCGACTGATGCTGCCATCTGTTGAGTAAAATAAAAATCACAAATGTGTGAGGATTTTTTCTTTTTCGCTCCCCTGTATAGACGGGTGACTAGGCTGACCATATTTTCTCGAAAGAAATACGGGACACCGAGATTCGAAATACGGGACATCGCCAATTATTGCCAAAACCAAACACAGTTGCCAAATATTGTTGAAATTACGGGTAAATCACAATGGCGGGAAATGATGCATTACTGCAAATTGCAGTGGATTAAATTAATGTATTCCACGAAAAAAAAAAGTTTACCAAGGCAAATGTGGGAGATTAATATTCCCATATATAGTTGTAATTATCATAAAATAATTTATGAGTTGAAAAATAATTTCGATCTTTGACTTCAATAAGGAATAAAAGTAGGCTTCGTGTGAAATACGGGAAAAACCGGGACACTTTTGCCAAAAATTCGGGACGGCCAAAAATACAGAAAATACCGGGACTGTCCCGGGAAATACGGGACGTATGTTCCCCCAGTAAAATATGACATACAGTCGGCCCGCCGTATTCGCGGCGATTTTTTTTTTGAATTGGAATTTTTTTTTTGTTTGACAACACTCAGCAATCGTCATTCACGTGTTTTGTTTACAAAATTTGAGCTGTGTTTGTTTAGGTTGGATCATTCTTCTAATGCTACTGATAATGCTTTGAAAAGACTAATAAAAGTGAAAACTTGATAAGAAAAATTGCATATATTGACGAAAACTGTGCTTGGTGAAAGTAAATCAATGGTCCGCCATTACGAAATCAACGAATCTAACGGCGAGATATATCAGGAAAAAGGAATCTGAAATTCGTTCAGCCGTGGCTGTAGCTGCACCCGTGGCAGTCAAAACTTTGCAGCGCCTACGGGATCCACGTGTTTCTCGTACAGAAAATGCAGTTTTTTTGTGGGTACAAGACTGATACAAAATTCCAATTGATTGTAATATTATAACAGAAAAGGCGAAAATGTTTACTCTTCCATAAGGAAAAGGCTGGTGAAACATCTATTTCATCAAA
Source organism: Pholcus phalangioides (assembly GCF_987345545.1). NCBI lineage: Eukaryota > Metazoa > Arthropoda > Arachnida > Araneae > Pholcidae > Pholcus > Pholcus phalangioides. Next base: position 3,670,439 of record NW_028301618.1, read on the forward strand.
ATTTTATGCAAGTAAAGGTTGGTTTCATAGGTTTAAGAAACGATTCGGATCACGCAATACAAAAATTACTGGCGATCAAGCCTCTGCCGACCAGGAGACAGCTAGAAAATTTCTGAAGACTTTGTAGGAAATTAGTGAAGAGAAGGGTTATGCACTTCAGCAGGTGTTTAACGCTAACGAAACTACATTATTTTGGAAGAAAACGCCGCAAAGAAGTTAAGCAAGAGAAAAAAGCGAGCTCTTGGTTTTAAGGCAAGTGGAGATAGACTTACTATGTGGTTTTGCGCAAAAATGCGTATGGGTACATGATAAAGCCCACTATAATTTTCAAATCTGCGAATCCATGAGTCTTGAAGAGAAGGATAAGCCAAAGCTCCCAGTATTTTGGACGAACAACAAAAAGGCTTGGACTGTGAAAACACTTTTCCTGGATTGGTTTAAACGGTTTTTCGTTTCGGAAGTCAGGAGGTACCTTGTTATTGAATACATGCTATTCAAAGTTCTTTTGATACTGGATTGACCGAAGAGGAATTAATGCAGCTAACTGGTCCTGAAACTAAAGCTGTACGAGATGAAGATCAAGATGAAGAAGTAGAAGACAAGTTCAACCACAAGTGACGTATCGGAAGGGCTTCGCAAGCTCAAATCAGCAATAGATTATTTTCATAACATATATCCCTCTATTTTACGTTCTTCACATGCAGAAAAATTAGTAGAGGAAGCCTTGTCAACATACTTGATGATATGAAAAAGAAAAAATGGCAAACATAAATCACAACATTCTTTCAGAAAACATCGCCAACAATCGCTGCACCCTCTTTTACATTCCTTTTTACCTCTGCGTCACCCTGCTCTCTCTCTCATGATGTTCACTAAACGAGATATACAAAAAAAAAAAAAACCTATGGTTTCTGTTATTCGCGGGTTTCCGTATTCGCGGTCATCCCCGGAACGTAACCCCCGCGAATACGGGGGGCCCGACTGTACTGGGATTTATAAATACGGGACATATTGCTAATTATCGCCAAAAAATGATGCCAAAAGTACGCAAAGATCGCAATTATTGCGAAACATCACTGAAAAATCAACAATAGTAAAAAAAAAAAAAAAAATGGAGCTCTGCAGTAGTGGTTCCTCAACCTTTTTTTTGTCCACGGCCCCCCTTTCACCCATTTCTCATTACTGTGCCCCCCCCCCTTGCGAACATGAATCATTTTCTACTCCCCCTTCCTTCCTCCCCCACCCCCGTTTTCCCATTAGAAGATGATTATTCAAAAATTGTCTGAAGTATAAATACTTTTGAATTTAACTTGATTAATTTTTAATTTATGAAAATAACCAAAATGCAAAACAAACATAATGATCCATTGTCAGGATTTCAAGCCCATCGGAAAATATAAATAACTAGCTATAATACCCTGGCGCTGCCCGGGTTTTCTTCAATGAGGCTTTTTTGGATCACGTGATATCTCCCTCTTTCTTTGAGGGACTTACAAACCGTGTCTAAAGATAACCAATATGGCGACTTCATGAAATAAACACATCTACATTTAAAGAAACGTAGAAATGAATATATATATTTTTTTCTTTTTCAAGGGGTGCCAAGTATTTCGATCCCCCTCCCCCCTTGAAGTTCTACTTATTCATCTGCCGGTGTCTGTTTCAAAAATTATTAAAACTGTGGAATTTCTTCGATGTACTTTATGAGCCCATAATTAATTTTAAAAAACAATCTAAACTATATGAATTTATGCAGTTAAACAATAAGGAGACATTAATTTTCATACTTGAGAAGATATAAGTAAAAAGCTGAAATCAATGTTATTACATGGATATCCAACTCAAAAGTAGGTCCGGAGCTAATTACTTCATATATCTAATCTCCTGGGCTTCGTATATCCCTCTAAGCGAACTCAATATTTCAAAAATTCAGAATTCAATAAAATTTTTTAAAATTATTGATGTGTGGCGGAAAACCCCCTCCAAATTTCCGCATTTTTACAGTAAAATCGGCAATTTTAACACTGATTTCTACGAGGATTACCCTTTTCCTGACCCTCAAAGCGATGCTGATGATGATTATGACGTCATTGAAAAAAACCTCATTACTGGGTGTATTGGAAATGTGGCCAACCATTCTAAAGGCATAAACTATTATACATATACTAACAGGATTAGAGAAGTGACAAACCATTGTAAAGGCATAAAACACGTCTGAAAACGCATTGCTAGGGAACCACGGTAACCAAAGTAAACGTTCGGAAAGTGATTGTTGGGACCCCAAAACCATTGTTTCCCAACCGTTTTTTGCCCATTTGGGGCATTTGCCCTGCTCTTACGAAATTTTAAAGTAGCCTATCGTTCAAGTCGGGTCCCATTCGGTATATATGCAAAATTTGGCGACGATCGATCTAAAATTGTAGATTTGTATAGAAAACACACACACAGAAAATCGATTTCATATCGATCGAAAATCGATCATCATCGTAGATAAGTGCATGGTCGCTCATTTTGGTTCGAACAACCCACGGTTCTCTTACGAGTTGAATGGTGTCACTATCCCGGATGCAACTAGAGTCACCGATTTGGGAATTCTCATTGACGAGCGACTTAAGTTTTCTGAACATTGTTCAGCGGTTGTCAAAAAATCGAATAGAATGCTTGGTCTCATTTTCAAAAAGGTCTCTTCGCGTTCTCCTAAAGTCATTCTTCCGCTTTTTCGAGGCTTAGTTCGTCCTGGACTGGAGTATGCTGTAAGGTTTTGGAGACCATACCTACAGAGGGACATAGACTTGGTTGAAGGGGTGCAGAGAAGAGCTACGCGTGTCCTTATTGGCACACGGGGCTTGAGGTATGAAGAGAGACTTCATTTTTTGAATATGTTTACACTGGATGAACGCAGGTGTCGAGGAGATATGATCGAAGTGTTCAAAATTTTCAATGGGATGGATAGGATGGACCATGAACTTTTAGTACACCGCCAATCGACTGCTTTTACAAGGGGACACCAGTATCGATTGGTGAGGGACAATGCAAGGTTATGGTGTCGCAGGGAATTTTTCTCCAATAGGGTTGTTAATAAATGGAATAGCTTACCCCCGGAGGTAGTAAATTGTAACACAATTGATACGTTTAAAAAGAAATACGATAAACATGTTGGGGTAAATCGAGAAGCTATCCATTCTTAGAATAAGACAACCATAAGTATTCTTTATGGGCATTGTATAATATTTTATCATGTGTATATATTGTTTGTAATTTGTGTTAATTGCATTTTTAATTGGGTTGCTGTATTTTTGAAACATATGACAACCATATTTTTATGGGCATCTTTTTATCAGCCACCTCGTTGGGCATTTTGCCTGTTGTGGCGTTGCATTTGTATTTGTATTTGTATTTGTATTTGTATTTGTATTTGTATATAGGTCAGATTTTCAAATAAGAAAATTATCAGTTTATTGACTTCGATTTCGATACGGTGAAAATCTGATATTTCGTTGGATGACAAGTTACCTTCAAGTGGCTTTTTTGGTTCATAATGTGACCGCTCTCTCACAGGCCAACGAAGCAACGTGCGTGTTGGCTTAAACACAACACAATATTTCACATAACATTCCCTACTATATTTAATATACAGGGCACATAGGCAACTGGGCATATGACATTTTTTACTGGCGAACCATTGGTCCTAGAGGCATACTTCCAGTTGGAAAAAGTACCCGAATAATATGTGTAGTACTCAGATATTTGATTCATGTTGCCAGGGGTTACATAGTTATTAAAATAAAAATATTAACTTTTTATGTGGACACGCTGTGCCCCAAAACCCAATTGGAAAGTTGTTTCCCGGTCGCCAACAAAAAAAATTTATCGTTTCTAAGTGCAATATTCACGAGATATTCGAAGAAAGTTGGAAAAAAACAGCATTAAATGCGAGGAAACCATTTTACCCGCATTTAATGCTGTTCCCCCCCCCCCCAAATTTCCCCAATTTTTCGAATTCGCATATCTCGGTGAAAATTGCACTTAGAAACGCGAAATTATTTTAGTTGGCATCGGGGAAGACAGAGCAACAACTTCTTAATTGGGTTCTTTGGCACACGGGGATGGTATAAAAAGTTGTTTTTTTTTTACACTCATGTCCATAAATTAAGGATAATTCAGAATCACACGGAAATCGAAATCTGAAGTGAAAATTTCACCTGTAGAATTATCACACACACATCTGCAAGAATGATATGCTAATTTCAGGAAGCCACCAGATGATGGCGATAGTACGTCACAATGACGAGAGTGTAAGAGAGGGTATATAAGGAATGGTAGCAAAGAAGTGAAATTGTTCACAAGAGTTCTGCAAGGCGCTCAGTGCCATAAGCGAATAGTTATGACACGGAGGACGCGTGTGGATGACTTTTTACGTGGTAGAATTATCGGCCGCCTGGAATGTGGGCGTACTCAGATGGAAGTATCCGAGGAACTTGGAATTGCCCAAAGTGTCATCTCTAGGCTTTGGCAACGATTCCAAGATAACGGATGTGTCAGTAGACGTTACAATACAGGTCGCCCCCGAGTTACAACGCCGAATGAAGACCGGTATTTGGCAGTAACTGTCAAAAGAAACAGACGGAGCACAGCATCCGACCTGTCTCGTCAGCTATCTGCAGCCACGGATACCGCAGTTTCAAGGCAAACCGTGTACAGACGTTTGGGAGACATTGGTCTATATGCTCGCAGGCCTGTCAGATGTGTTCCGCTCACGGCAACTCACTGTCGGCCGCGATTAGCCTGGAGTAGAGAACATGCAACGTGGACATCGTCACAGTGGGCTTGTGTGATGTTTTCCGACGAGTCCAGGTTTAGCTTGCAGTCTGATTCACGTCGGACTTTCATATGGAGAACGCCAGGTACCCGTTACCACCAAGACAACATCATTGAACGACACCGTTACGGTGGTGCAGCATTGCTCGTTTGGGGTGGAATTATACTGGGTTCCAGAACAGATCTGCATGTTCAAACCGGAACCATGAAAGCCAAAATTTATCGGGACATCATTCTGGAACAACATGTACGTTTGTTTAGGGGTGCCATGGGCGCAGAATTTGTGTTTATGGATGACAACGCCCGTCCTCACCGAACAAACATCGTAAACGAATGACTTGAATCTGAGGATATAACCCGTATGGAATGGCCAGCATTCTCACTTGACTTGAATCCGATAGAGCATGTGTGGGACATGCTTGGCCGACGAGTTGCAGCCTGTCAACCACCTCCTACATGTGTACCGGAACTTCGGAGAGCATTGCTTGCTGAGTAGAGTGATCTTCCCCAAGATCAGATCGATAATTTGATACTCAGCATGCCTAGGCGTTGTACGAACTGTATTTCATCGCATGGGAGACATACAATGTATTAACCATCGTACCAACCATGTAATAGTAAGTTTTTGCAAAGGAGATATTGTTTACAATTTCTCCAGGGAGCAAAAATCGTAGTTTTTATGAATGGTATCACACATACACCATCGTTTTTGTTCTTAATCTTTTGTTTAATGAATGGGCTTTATGAATAAGTAACGTTTGTTTTGTTTCTGAACCTTTATTTGCCGGAGCTGGCATTATCCTTAATTTATGGACATGAGTGTATTTTATAACTATACAACATGAATGACATATGAGTTGGATACTTTTTCTAGCTGGGTATGTCTTTAAGACTAACGGCCCGCCAGTAAAGTGCCGTACGCCCTGTTACCTATGTAACCTCCATATACACGTAAAAAAATAGTTTGAGACGAAATACAGTCGACTCTCATTTTAACGAATACCGTTATAACGGCGAAATAATATCGCTTTAACGAAAACTTTTCTAATCCTCCGGATAAGTTTACATAGGAACAATATAAAAAATCTGGAATTCTTTTTCTAACGAAATTTCGTTATTACGAAGTGATTTCTCCAGTCTAGTGGGGTTTGACTGTCCACAACATTGTTCTTAGAGGATCGGGAAATTGCATTGAGATTATTTGGGATGTTGCAGGCCAGTAGTAGACCAGCAGCAGGATTAAGTAGTAGGGCAGTTAAAAGGAAGCATTACAGTATCGATTGAAAAACCTTAAAGATGTGTAGAGGAAGTCCCAATACAGGGGTGGCTCGAGCTTACTGCCGCCCGGGTGCGAAGCCTCATGTGACGCCCTTAATGCCGACCCTGCAGGAGGCCGATAGGGCTTTGGTGAAGGGCACCTGGAGATAAACCTGATTTTTTTATTTAGAAGAAAGCCGCACATCATTGTTTACCGTGCAAAATGTGCGTGACCATAAGTCCCGCTTTTGAAGTAGAATTTCTTTGTTTTCTAGAATTATTTTACCATTCTTAATAATACCAGATAACTTAATCCTTGGACGAGCACTTATTTTTGTGAGCCATCATCACTTATCCTGTAAAGATCATATTTAACGGGGTAATTTTTATTACGAAAACTTTTTCAAAAGGTGTTTCTGGTATTCTAGGGGCCGGACAAGTGAAAAACCACATTTTTCCTTTGCCTTCATTTGACTATTGTGGATCAAATTCTGAGTGAGGGTATGGGCCCCTAGGCTGGGATCTTTCGCAGGCCCCCCTCCCAGTCAGATTTCTCACGGCCCCTTCTATAGTTAATTTATAGCCTGAAAAAGCCAAAAAAATTATGAGAATTATCCCGGGCTCTTGTGGGGGCCATGGGTGAGGGAACCAAAGGGCACACATGTCCCTTGTAATAGAATACAGGGGTGGCGCTTGGCCATGCGACCCCTTTGCGGCCACACGGGCTTAAGAGGATACTAAATCCGGGGTGAATGGGTAAAAAAAAATTCCATTGGCCAAAAAAATCCAAACTGTCGGCTCTGGAGGGGCCCAAAATCCGAAATGAAGGGCCGAAAAAAATGTTTTGTTAGGAATTGTTTGGATAAATTGTGAGAGAGGGGCATGACCTTCTATGGGTAGGGCTGACAGGGCTCCAGCTTGAGGCCCGGGACTATAAATTCTTATAACTTTTCTTTTTCACTCTATAAATTAACTGTAGAAGGGGCCCCACGAAAGGTTCCCTGACGCAGGAGGTAGGGGCTATGGAGGGAGTAATAGGTAAGAGGCGCAAAAAATAAGTCCCACACGGGTACAGATTTTGTCTCGAGCCGCCCAGGTAGCTTACGTTCTTGTTTCTGGTGTTACGATCAGAGGCCTTGTCTATTTTATCAACGTTTCCGTTGTCGAGGTATAGTATGACTCAAAAGCGTGATGTCGTGAATTTTTTTACTGTGTTAAGTTTTGTTGTCTTAAGTAAAGTCTACGCTGCCGCCCCTTACAACCTGCCGCCCGGGTGCGCCGCACCCCTTGCACCCTCGCTTAAGCCGCCCGCCCCGTCCCAATACATCATCACAGCAATGTAGTTTTAAAAAATTTCAAATTTCGCGGGTATTTTTCCTCATGTGTGATTTGGTTGCTTGGAGTTCGTTATAACCGAATTCGACTTCAGCAGAGGCAATGGATTGGCACCCCCTTTCAAAATTCCCCTTCTTCAGAAATTGTTTTCCCTCATGGCCTCCCAACGCAATCAAAGGGGTCATTCAAGTATTACGTCATCATCGATGGGGGGGGGGGGTTTCCGATTTGCTGACTTTTGCTGACATGGGGATCAAAAATGGCTAAAAATGTTTCTTACGTAATACTTGAACGGGTCCCTAACCCATAGGATCCTATGTTATACCCGTAGCTTCTACCGCCCCCTGGAACTTTCTATGGGGGCGTTAACGCCCACGTTGGAAATCACTGCTCTAGAGAGTGGACAAACATTCCCCTCCCCCACTTTTTTCATTTCAATCCAAAAAAAAAAATTGTTTTGTTGTTTCCTCTTGGATTTGGCGCCCCTCCCGGAGCGGCAGGCACCCCATGCGAGTCACGTATCCCAAGAGCCGCTTCGTCGTGGCAACAGGATTTTGTTTTCAAAGCCAACTGAAAGTTGGGAGAACTTCAGGAAATCGCACTTACCCTGCGCATTAGTGGTCTTGCGGGTCCGAGACGCGGATTTTAGTGACGTGAAACTCACGACCGATGACTGGATATTTATGATGGAGAGTTTTTACAGATTTTGTTTGCTTCGTTCTCCATCGATCTCGGAAAATTGTATTACGATTCCACGGGCGATTCTTCAAAAAATCGCATTTGCAATCCCGTGAAAACGAAGCGAATTTGCGCAGTAAATACGCTGTCTCCGACGTGGGCGGGTAGGCCTCATTCGTTTTAAGGTCACGACAGGTCATAGAAAAATAAAATAAGTTGGTACACGGGTCCCCCACCCCCACTCGGAAAGTGCGCGTCCCACGGGAAGCGTGAACAAAATTTTTATGCATCCTTTCCCGACATTCCGGGTATTTGACGCGAAATAGCGCGTCGGCGGCATCTCTGCTGAGGGAAGGATTCATCATCGAATAAAAGGTTCAAATAATTGGTTGTTTTTTGGCATGTAGGTTCTTGCGGGTGCGCTCAACTAGTAACGCTTCTAGATGATGTTTTATTAATCGTTCCTGTCAACCCCCTACCCTCCTCTGGAACCGTACCGAAAGTAGCTTAACATTGTTCGCGATTGCCCAAAGAAAATTTCACTTCCGACTTTTTGCAAATGCCCCAAATGGCCGATTTGACCATCAAGAGGCCGAATGGACACTCGCGATTTGGCGAACTCGATCTCTCAGTTATTCACCAAATGGAATATTTCGTTGCGAATTGGCGCAATGGCGATCGGCAGCGTGCAACCCTGATTGTACATCCCGTTTTTCCTATGAACAAAAAGCTCACTTCATAATAATAATAACGTACATACCTCGGACAGAAGTTCCCGGACAGATTTCCTGGCGGGCACCGACGACGACCCCACTGATGCTTTTTCAATGCAAATTGGGAGGATGAATGTTTACCCGGTGATGCTCTTTGTACATCGAAGCATTACCTGGGTACATTCACCTACCAAATGCAATTCCAACCGGTGCTCTTCTCTCGTCTCGTCATCATCGTCGAACGGGGGGGGGGGGGGGGGGGAACAGATGGCGGTAGTGACGCATTCCCCTTGATCGCATTAGACAAGGGCTCCCAAATTTTCACTCCTGGCTGGCACTGCTGTTCCTGTCCCAGAAATCATTCAACTACGACCAGTCCTTTGCCAGCGACTCCATTACTCTAGAACAGTGGTTCTCGACCTTTATAGAAGCCCGCGGCCCGGTTTTTTTTTTTTGTGAGTGGAAGGGCTGTCCACGGGGCCGCAATCTGGTGGGTCTGGTACCCCCGTCGCTGGACCAGAGGGGGTGGGGCACCGAAATTACCTTTCAAGTCGGGGGTCCTTAAGCATTTCAGCAGCGACCCAAAATCAGCAAGATCAGCTTCGCGAGCCATGAAACTATTCGTTTTTCAAAATTTCTGAAGCCAGTGACGCAACGTAAGTGTGTTTGTAACAGGACAGTAAGTGGATGTGTGTACGACCCATTTCGGAGGCCCGTTTTGATCGTGACCCATAGCTCAAGGATCCCTGGCTGCAAGTGAATTTATACGATCCACTTCGGAAGCAGCTGTGAATCAAGTTTGGGTCATGGCCAATAACTCAAGAATCCCTGGCTAAACTGGCGATAAGGAAATTCATACGACCCCCCCCCCCCATTTCTCTCTGAAGCCCCTGCGACGCAAGATTGGGTCGTGACCCATAATTTAAGATCACCTGCTTTAACTTATCCTTGTACATTTACACGGGTCGCTAAAACGAGTGATTGCCCCGGTTGACAAAGTATCTAGCGGCGGCCCTTCCCGGTCATACACCCGACTAAGAGGAAATAAATAGGAAAAAAAAAATGCAACAGAGAATCACCCGTGGCCCAGTACCGGGCCGTTACATCATTCATACCGGGCAGCGACTGATCTACCATTCCCCCCCCCCATTCATGTTCCGTTAATCATGTGTTCGACCGGGCCCACAAAAATAAACCGGGCCGCGGGCTTCTAAAGGTTCAGGAAGCTCTGACCGAAACCACTGCTCTAGACTTCCTTAAGGTACCTTATGCTATCCTAGCCCCTAACCCACTCACTGGTCTTTAGTGCACTGCTTCTCTAACGTCTGTCCTCCGCGGCACCCGTACCCAGTTCATCTCCGGCTCCCTAGAATAGTTTAGTAGACATTTTTACTTATATAGAAGAACCACTTCGAGGCATGAGTAGGCATGCAAATCAGTATCTCCGATTCGCCGCGATTTGAGAAACACTGCCCTAGCCCTAAATTCACTTGCGGCTAAATAGGCTCCCTTCGCCAGACAGTCACTCGCAAACCAGGAGGTCCCTTAATTAACTTGGTTATAAATTTTTCGATGGCACCCCACCCCCCTCGCTTCATAGGCCTATCTAGGCCCGTCCTTATTCCCACAATCAACCAACAGACTAAGCATGGGGGCAACAATTTGATGCTGGTCTGGTGGCACCCCCCCCCCCTGCCCTAATATAGCTGTATGCTTGCAGAGGTTCATAAGTCCTATTATATGCAAGCTATTTTTTTTACGGCTTCTTTTTTGCCCTAATAGTGCCCCCCCCCCCGCACAGTCATCTGTTCTGGCTACCCCTCAGACCTTTAAAACCTCATTGTAAAAATGATCACACATGATGTCACATCCAGATCACTAGTGACGTGCGGTACAATACGGTGCAGTTCCACATCATTCACTAGGCAGTGCAGTGTCCAGCGGCAGTACCAGAGTACTTAAGCGACCTATGTTGTGCATTTATAGATCACTTAAGTTACCCGCGGGTCAGTTCCACGTCACTTCAGTGGACCTTCGCACACATCCCACTGATCACAAGTGACCTGTGGCACATTTACAGATCGTAAGTGATCCTCGTGAGTACTCAAGTGCCCCGCGTTACATTTCTGGATCAGTTGAGTGGCCGATAACATATTCATAGATCGCTGAAGTGACTCCCCCCCCCCCACACTGTGCAGTTCACATCACGTGAGTGTTCCGCGGCACATTCTCAGATCCCCCAACGGCACGTTTTCAGATTAATGAAGTGGACCGCACTGTCCTCAATGTCCAACACCCTTGCGGTACAAGTTGCGTGGAGAGTCGGTACACATCTATACATATACTAATCATTATGTAGGGCACACATCGGTGAAGTTTAGTAGTACCCCTGCGAGCCGCGACGAGCACTTTGGTAACCACTGTCTTAGAGGACGGATAGGGACACGTTACCCCCCCCCCCCGCAACCTTCGCTCCGTTTAACCCCTACACAAACGTCAGGTCAACAAGAACCACGTGCAAGAATGCTTGAAGCTCTGAAGAGACCCTCCTTAAGACAAAAAAATCAGGATTAAATTTAGACTGACCATATTTACTCAAGAAAAATACGGGAAACGGCTTCGAAATGCGGGGACACCGCCAATTATCGCCAAAAATAAGCAATGTTGCCAACTCACGCTAAAATCAGGAAAAGGTCGCTATCGCGAGAAAAAAAACCACTACCGAATTGCAATGAATTTTAAAAAAAAAATGTGTAGTGCTGCCATCTGCAATCAATTTTTTTAAACTGAGTTTTTTTCCCTCTACTCATAGTGAGTGAAGTGCAATGAATGAATAATTGTTACGTTGTGTAGGCCTGTTGCTCTCTACGGCGGGACTTTCTAATGGGGTGATCGGCTCGTATTAGCGCCTTGAAGTTGGGTTTGATAGGTTACCGATAGAATCGCTCAGGTAGCCCCTAGCGTATACTTACAGCCCTTATCATAGTAAATACTTGCCGGTCAGCGACTCGAGCATAGACTATGCGTTCATTGGTGTCCTGAAGACACCAGGGACGGGAGGGTCCTCGGATAAATATGTATCACGTAGAGTGTAAATACCATTCATTGATTCTTAACACTTTGATCCATGGATATTTTCTTGATGTTCCCCAATAAGGGGCGAGACCCTACCTCCAGGTACCCGGGCTCCAGATTTATAAAAGAACGAGAGTCTGTTGTTTACAAAAAAAGGGGGGGGGGGGGCTTCACGAAAATGAGCATAGTTTGCGATGTGATGAATATCTGCGAGAACAATTAATGCGAAATTCCACGCACAGATGGCACTACTAAACCAGACATGCACCTCGTTAATAGTCCTCTGCGTAACTTCTAATAGATGGCACTGCACGATTACCTGTAGGAAATCCGACAAACGCTCACACGCAGCACCAATCAATCAGTCAGTAATTTTCGAACTTTGAGGCTCCTGTCGACCCTGAAAACCCCCTTAAACATCTCATGGAGCAGGACCTAAATTGCTTTTAACACCCCCCCCCCCCCGTCTTAGCACAACACAAGACTTTTCATTTCCTATGCTGATCAAACTGACGTTATAAGCAGGGTGACAATTAAAATGACAAACGTTATATCGAGGCCTGACTGTAACTATATTTTCAATACTTGAACCCTATTTAACTTTGTGTCTCATCAAATTTCTAGATATTCCACCTTACATTTATAGATTTTAACGCCATCTCCCACATATAACGTCAGCTTCCAGAAGTCTCGTGATTTGCATTGATCGAACTTTCTTCACGAGAAAGCATTGCTCAATCAGACAGGTGACGCTATAACGAGAGGTCTGACTTTTTTATTTTTCAGAGCTACTCACCAGATGGCACCACCATATCCTCGGGAAAGGAAGGATAGTCATAACCAATATTGCTGACCATATGACCCGTAGTTTACGGAACATCATCGTACTTCCGAGAATCTTTAGAACCATTATAGATATGTCAAGGTTTTTTTCAATGAAAATTTTCATTTTGTAATTCAGTGCGTACCTATTAAACCCGCTTTAACGAATAAAACCGAACCATTACCATTATCTGACGATTGTGAATAATTCCTTTCCTCATTCCATTAGAAGATTAGATAACGAAGATTATGAGTGAATATACAGTCAAACCTCATTAGTGCGTCACCCGGTTAACACGTCACTCCGCTTACCGGATCACTTTTTGGAAGTACCAATTTTACTCAACCAGGAATTGGCACAGCTATGGCCCACTCCGCTTAACGAGTCATATTTTTGCTCTCCCAAGAGTGACTCATTAACGAGGTTTGACTGAATATGACTCCGACACAACGATTTTTTTAGAAGTTCCTGTGCGTATATTGGATTAATCACAACCCCGATATAACGATTTTTCTCTGTATAACGAACAAAAACGTCGGTTCTATCAGATTCGTTAAATCGGGATTCTACTTTTTTCGTAGATTGTTTATAGTAGCTCCCCCTACGCATACTTGGATTTGGTTGTCTCAGAACACTAACGCACATTTTTGGACTCGTAGGTGTTGCTCACGTGGTTTCTTGAAATGCCCTTACATTTCCGCCCGGTTTTTTCCCCCAGCGATTCCAATCATAAATTTGACCATTGCTGTGCCACGTGGTTTTGTATAATAACTAGGTTGACCATATTTCCTCGAGATAAATACGGGAAATACGGGACATTGCCAATTATCGCCAAAAATGAACAAAGTTGCCAAATATTGCTGGAAATGAAGCATTACTGCATATTGCAGTATATTAAAATGAATTCCACGAGAAAAAACGTTCACCAAAATAAATGTGGGAGCCCCTGCGGGATTCGATTTACCCGCAGGGGCAAAAAACCTTCGTATGGTAGCGGAGAGTGACGTCATCCTTGTACAAGTCGCCATCTGGTGGCAGCGTCAGCAGTTATGAGCTTGGCCTGAGTCCGGCCGTCCATGTACGGTCACTCACCGTACACGAGCTCCAAGGAAAGACTGCGATTCGGTGCCTTTGTAGTCTAGTGCGTTCACCCGGAAAGTGAAAGGGCGTGGATTCGATTCTCCGCAGGGGCAGTTGAATTTTCTCTTTCCAAAATATATCTTCGCAACAGCCAGTTGTTAAAAAACCTTCGTATGGTAGCGGAGAGTGACGCCATCCTTGTATATTAATATTCTTGTAAATTATATTATGATAATTACAACTATAAATGAGTTGAAAAAAAAATTCAATAAAAATTAAAGTAGTTTACGCGTGGAAAACCGGGACACTTTTGCCAAAAAGTCGGGAAGGCCAAAAAATAGAAAATACCTGGACCGTCCCGGGAAATACGGGACGTATGGTCACTCCAATAATACCCAATCATTGTTTCTCACGTCCAAAATTTTGTCGAAAATCCCATGCAATCGAACAATTTTACAGGGTTCCTAGCAAAATCTGCTTGCTAAACAAATATTGTGAATGTACTATAGTGTACAGTGGATCCCGCTTATAACATTCTTCAGCTTGGTACGACTAACTTCAGTAGTCCAGACGTTCGTATAATACCAGGTTTCCCGTTTAAAGCATTTTCCAGCTCTTTTGATTTTTGAAAATGTTACAAGTGGGATCCACCGGGTTTGCATTTACAGGCAGTGCGAGTTTTCATTTTTGCCCACTTCAAGTTATCGTTATCAGTAGGGTGACTGTACGTCCCGTATTCGGTCCACGTTTCATTTGGTTTTCTGGCAGTGCACTTTTTTTTTTTGCAAAAATGTCCCGGTTTTTCACGTATTTTCAACGAAGCCAGCTTAATTTTTTCAATCACTGATTTGAAGAATATAAGTCATTTCCCCAATTCAGAAATTACATTGTGATAATTACAACTACGAGTAAGAATATTTTTAACATATTTGGCATGTTTTTTTAAATTCACTGCAATTTGTCCCGTATTTTGAAGCATAATTTTACCTATTTTTCTCGAGCAAATATGGTCAGCATAGTTATCAGACTTGAAGGAAAAGTAGCAGGTTAGAACGTGTTCCCACCCCTCACCTATGACCGACGAAGGTTGATCGGGCACCGGGACCTAGTCTGAGAACCCCCTGATTAGACAGGTCCATTCTAATGTCTCACAATGAATAAGAAAAATGCAGCATTTTAGCTTGAAGGGGAAAAAATCGTTTGACAATAATAAAAAAATGAAATAGTTTGCAACCATTCATTCGCTATGGCCCTGTTTTACCATACATCCCGTTCGACCAAACACGATATATGGTCACTCCACTTGCAAACGGGACTTTTCGAATCGTCCTGTAAAATGAGGGGTTTTCGTGTGTCTATGATATTCAATATTTTTATACTAGATAAACACGCTAATGTTTTTACCCTGAAAGTTCTTGGTAAAAACATCCTTGGCTGCTAAGAAATTTGGCTAACGCTAGATGGAGCCACTTTTTATTCGTCCAGCCCTGAACTTAACGGGCAAATGGTCAGAGCAGATAGTCATCTCGCTAATTCACGCCGGCGGGATTGACCATATTTGCTCGAGAAAAAAAAAATTGAAATTGTTTTTCAAAATATGGGACATTGTTTTTTGGTGTCATTGGCAAAGCCGCCAATCGATGAAAACGAAGTAGCACATCAAATTGCAGTGAATTTAAAAAATAAACGACAAAAGTGAAATTCTTATTTGCAATATCAAATGTTATTTGATCTATGGCCGTATTCAGACAGTGTCAAGCTACAATCGCAGGTTAAAGGATTAGCGATCGACACGGACTGGTTAAAATTCCTCAGTTTAACCAACCCGTTTCGATCTTCAATCCTTTCACCTGCAATTGCAGTTTAGACTGTGTTGGTGAATACGGCCGTTAAAGTCAAGTTGGCTTCCTTGAAAATACGGGACATTCTTGGAGGGGGGATCTGAATAGCCAGAAAAAACAGGACTGTCCCGGCAAGTAAGGGACATATGGTCATTAATGCCTTCTGTTTGAAGGGATTCTTTTTCCCGCGGAAAATTAAAATATCTTCATTCGATGCAATGGCGACAATTTACATTAAACTCAAGCAGCGTCTTTTCCTCGGATAAATTTCATTAGGCATATTTTTCTTCCCCCAAAAATAAGGTTTTTGATTTTTACAATGACGTCGAACTTGCATCCCAAAATGACAACATATGTAGAGAAAGTGAAGCCGGGTTTTCCTAGGAACAGGTATCCTGTGCCGCACGCAACGTGATTCGCCCAGCGCGACACGCAGTCCACTGACCAGTAAGAACAGCAGCATAACCGTTTCCTACAGAGCGCAATACGCCTGACGACAGCGCTTTACGTCGGGCGTGACTGGCCGACTGCTTCTGGAGGAGTCAACTGCGTCGTGGTTTTGCCGATATTCTCTTCACTCTTGTGTGTTTACTTTCCCTTCCCTTCAAACCCGAGCATGCAGACGACAGTAGCTGATGCCAAAGCCACCCTGATCTGATGCGCCTCGCTAGGAAAATGCGTAGCGTGATTATGTAACTCGTTTCTGTCGGCGCGAAATAGTCTAATTCTGTTCACGCTCCGCAACAAATCTATTCCTAGGAAAACCCGGCGAAAGCCTAAATCTTTAAAAGGAAACGTTTACACTTTCCCCCCCCCCTCTGTGAACATTTCAAAACTTCCACACACACACCCCCACCTGTTACCATCTAATCAAAACAATTAATTTTAAAATCACAGATGGCGCTAGCAGCCATTTTTCTGAATTCAGATCAACTTAAGATCGTAAACGGTAGATGGAACCACCATCTGGAGTCAAGAAAACAAAGAACATGCAAATCATTCATTTCATTTGTTTATTGAAAAGAATCCTCTATTAAGGATACCGCTAAATAAGAAACAAACTTAAAATGAATTTCTAATACAAAAAGTTTAGTTCTAATTGTATGCAACTCCGGATTAAATTTGAAAATCTCGCCATAAAGGAATCCTAAGCGATAAATCTTATACTTAGCTAACTAAAAATTAGTACAGCCAGTACTGAAAATAGCGCCATCTCGTGTCGGCAATGGTTTTTGTCACTGACAAGGAGCTTCAACCGGCCTTACTAGATCACGTTATATAATGTAACTTACAGGAATAGCTAAAATAGTCAAAAACTCATACGGATAAAAATTGCTAGGATTAAAAATGTTAAAATTCGAACGTAGAAATTATATACGATTTCGTTAAAATATCAAGCGTAGATACTTCAATTGATTATCGTAATTTCAAAAATTACACGCAATTATTCACAGTCGAATCGCATTACAGCGAAAATTATACGAACACTTTCCTAACCCCCACATAAGTTTACATAGAAACAATAAAGAACCTGGAATTCCTTTATAACGAAGCGATTCCCGAGTTCGTTTATAACGGGATTAGACTATATTTCACATTATTAACTAACACTAAACTTACCTTGACGATAACTACAAGAGAAAAAAAAAATGCTCGACCAATCAGCAGAATCTAAACCCTAAATTACAGACGATAAACGCAATTCTCTCAATGGGTCTTCTCTCCCTTGTAACTTACCGGTGTCACATACACGTTAAATCCATCAGCGGCGACCCATTCCGGTGTACGTACGACGATCCGGCGGGGAGGGAGAAAAAAATCCAACGTTGAGAATACGACCCACGAGATTGGATGAGTGTGGATCTAGTCATGGCTTCATATGCAAAGTTTAACACGACCAGAAGCGCACTCACCCAACCGTCGGTAGGCGAAACGACGTCCACGGCGATGACGACTCGTCACCTTCTCCCGATCGACCCACGGGTATTAATTCCAACATCTCGAGGACGACGGGGAAATTGGAAAAAAAGAAAACGAAATCCATCGTCTGCTTTCTTCGGTATACATCTCGTTCAACAATGGCGGCTTCCATTCGTACCGACTTAGCTTTCCGTGAATCGACGTTGCCATATTTTTTAATTAATATAAAGAAAAAAAATTAAAAATGCAAAATAAAAATTTCTCACGGTGCTAAAAAACGACCGAGGGGAAAAAAATGGCGCCGACACCGAACTTTTTTTTTTCGGAGCCAGCGGAGAGAGATTTTTGCACCCCGTACGTAATATCTCGCTCAGAGCGCCGCACGGCTGTTGTTGGTTGTGCCTGCCTGTCGTCTGCTTTCTTCTTTACCCTCCCATCTATGCTGTTCCAAAAAAAAAGAAGCAGAAGAGAGGGGGGAAAAAACATATACAACCGAACAACATACACGAAGTTCTTCGACCAATCGCGTCGATCCTAAGAGATTCTAATTTTTTTCAAAAGCAGGGGGGAGGCGAGTGAAAAACCGGCTTTTAGGGATACTACAGAAAGAAGTCTTTTAGGCCAAACCTACCCTGAGGCCTTTTTTTTTTATTCTCCATTTTTCTCACTACTCTCATCGTCCCGTTTGAGGAATGCACCGCCCGCCTTCGGGAGAAAAAAAGAGAAAGAAAAAATAATAATAAAACGTTGTGGTTGTTGTTTGGGGCTCGCGATGTGGACTTACAAAGCTCAACGACGGTGATGCTGATTGCCTTCTTGCCCCGCGCCGCCACAGATAGAAGGTGGGGTTACTGCACGGATTGGCTAGTTTTTATCTAACTTTCCATTTCTTGCGCCAAAAAAGTTTTTACGCGCCAGATACGATTCACGAATATGAATCGTGGGTCGTTCCAAAACCGGATGCGAAATTAAAATATAGAAAACGCGACCGTAACTGCCCAGGGCCCTCCCCCCCCAGGCGTGAACAGTTTCAGGTATGAAAAAAAATTAGCAAGCACACCCAAATTTTAACCTGTCCTACCTGGATTGAAAAAACCACAATTAGCGGCCGTTTTATCTCAGAATTTTCACACAGGCCGATGTCGTCTGCTACTTTATAGTAGAAATTATCTCTCATGATTAGAGCCGTCATTACTAATTGAAACGGATTTGCATTGAAGAGAGCGAAAAGGGAGGGCGCCGCTGCAAGAGGGAAGGCAAAGAGTTTGAAGGGTGTAAACTTTGATGAATAGATCCCGAACGTGGTCAACTGAAGACAAAAATAACCCGTGCGAGAGAAGACAAAAAACAAATTTCTCGAGCCCCTCCCTAAGACTATGGTCTTGGCTTTTAGTATAAAAAGGAATGATACACTACTAATATTTGAGGTGTTTCGTTTAGAAATGGACCAACAATCTGAGAACAAAGTTCCATTTGTCAATCAAGTTGGAACGACGTATCTAATATACAAATCAGACCCAGAATGGGTAAATAGTCCTTTGTGTTTTGGCATCATCGCAGATGTCTCTTTTTGGTAAATCATGAATCGTCATCGTAAAAATACGTTCCCCAAAAGTGGGAAATATCGGCTCTCGAGTGCAGACTCACAAGGGACGGCTCTTGGGCCGTGAAACCCGCATGGGGCGCCCAACCCGAAGGGCGAAAAAATCATCGTTGTCCCGAAAAACGTGGGCAGTGGGCGCTAAAGATAAGTCCCGCAAGATTCCACAGGTGTGTCGTTCGTGTAGGTATCCCACCGAGAACCCGCTGGCTAAAAACACGAACGAACATTTCCCAACGCTCTCAATAGTCCTAAAACAATTGGACACCTGTCGAGAACTATCCTGGGATCCAGATCGGGATTTTCTTTCGATAACAAATAACACCGAAAAACAATTCTAGGAGGAAAGACAAGCCTAATTTCTCGTAATTAATCTCGTCCGTAACCGCGACATCTAAATACCAAAAGTCGTCTGCCGCATTTCCAAAACTACAGAAAAAAAGGAAATGGCAAAGTTCTATTGGCGATATTTGGCTGCGAATTCGATATTACAGGTGCAAACCTGTAATTTAATGGTGGGGGGGGGGGGGGGGAAATGGAGAAATAAACCATTTTTTCTTAATACCTTCCTTTTTTTTGTATAAGTACAGGTCCCACAAAAGGAAAAACCGGTCCGACGGGTCCACCACAACGAACATTACATTCAACAGTGAAACAAAGGAATGAGAATATACAAGTGGAGTCTTTCTTTACAACTCCCCGCCTCCCCTACCTTCCCCCCCCCCTCCCTTTCTTTCTTCTCTCTCTACTCCTACCTCTCTACCGTTGCCAGATAATTAAAATAAAAATGTTTTTTTTCCCTTGTCTACTGCTCTCTTCGTTGTATTATTAATTTGTATTAATGTAATATTGCTGGACCTGCAACTGTGACTTGACTTGACCTGGAAATGTAGTACCGATTGTTAATTCGAAATAATTGAGCTATGGTTGATTCTGACCCAGTGGTTGTCTTTTTGTAGGGTCCTTTTTTGTGAAAAGTTTTGTGAAAAGGTTGATTAATTTTGTGAAAATATGTATAAATTTTAGTGAGAAGTGAAATAATCTAGTTAATCTATTCAAAAATAGAGTGAAAAATGCCAAATTTATGGTTTCATTAATTTTTATTTTGTGAAGGGTCCGTTTTTCAGATCCGGATTTTAGCAAAAAAAATTTTCTGCAGACCCCTTATAAAGCTACAATTTTTCTCAGTCACAGAATTACGTCGTTACTCCCGACTTACGGGCGGTCCGGTCTGTTAGTCGATACTGCGCTAATGAAAATAAAGAATTCTCAAGATGAGACGTTTCCTGGGTGCAATGTGTTCCTGGACATTTCAATCGGGATCTTTCTCTGGGAGGGTCCCATATGCTCATTAGGAGGCCACTGAATTCCAGAAAACGATCATAGTAAAATTCGGAAAGAAATAAATGATTTTTGGCAGGTTATTTCATTCGAATCTTTTCACAGAGACCCTATTGACCACATCACAATGTATTCAAGAACAATCATAGAAAAATTCCGAATAAAAATCAATAATTACGGGGGAAGGCAGGCCATTATTTCAGTCAAGACAGTACTCCTATTGCCCCATTCGTTCATTCAACAAGGATCAGAGGAAAATTCGAAATTAATAAAAAATCTTCGATGATTTTGATTTCATTCGGGAAAAAATACTGCTCTGGTGCCCATTGGCTCATTAAGACGCCATTATATTCAACAACGATCATTGAAAAATCCGGAATGAATAACTCATCGCCAATAAAAAAATTGGATAAATTTTCGGAAGTAGAAATGGTACCGAATAAACTCAAACTTCAATAAAAATTCGGAATGAATTCAAATTTCAATAAAAAGAAAATTCCGAATAAACTCAAACTTCAGTGCAAATTCGGAATGAATTCGAACTACTAAATTCTGAATGAATTCAAACCACTAAACTCGGAATGAATTGAAACTACTGAATTCGAAATGAATTCAAACTACTAAATTCTGAATGAAATCAAATTTCAATAGAAAAGCGGAATGAACTCAAACTTCAATAAAAATTCGGAATGAATGAATTATCTTGAATTAAAATTCGGAATGAATGAATTATCTTGAATTAAAATTTCGGAATGAATTCAAATTTCAATAAAATTTCGGAATGAATTCAGATTTCAATAAAATTTCGGAATGAATTCAGATTTTAATAAAAACGCGGAATGAATTCAGATTTTAATAAAAACGCGGAATGAATTAAAACTTTATTGTAAATTCCGAATGAATTCAATCTTCAATAAAAAGAAAATTCCGAATAAACTCAAGCTTCAATAAAAATTCGGAATGAATTCAAATTTTAATGAAAAAAAATTCAGAATGAATTTGAACTCCACTAGAAAGTTTGGGATGAATTTTTAACTCTTCAATAAAAAATTCGGAGTGAATTCTAACTTCAATTAAAATTCCGAGTAAATGGGAACATCTTCATAAAAAATTTTGGAATGAATTCATAAACTGCTACAAACAGTTCGGAATGAATATTCGAATGAGATCTTCTATGACTAGAAGCCATCATCACTCTCGGACCCATTAAAAAGCCACTGTATTCATTCAACAACGATCGTAGAAAAATTCGTAACGAAATACATTTTTTCCGGGGGGAGGGGCGTTATATTCCACTCAGAACCATACTCTTGGGGGCCCCTATCGGCTCATCGAGAACCCTCTCGGTCACGAGGTAATTAATCGCGATAAAATTGAATTCCAATCAACACCAATTGCGGTAAGTTTCTACGCCTCCTCCCCCCCCCCCCGCCAGTGGCTAATGATAACATGAGAATCTCACGGGGAAAAAAATGCATTTCCCAGGCCCCCACGGTCTTCAAGGGCCCGTTCGGCCACATTAGATAGTCTCCCAATGGTGAAAAAGTTGGAGAGATGTCACATTGTAATGAAAATTATTCTCTACTCTCCACAGCGAAAAAAAGTAGAAATGATTTTTGTTTTTTCGGCAACACAAGAACAGGTTCATGATTAGCAGAATGAAATGTAGTAGTTGTTGGTGGGATCGGATCCAAAGATTGGAACCGGTTTTTTGGTTCACTCTCTCTCTTTCACACACCGGTTGAGTCATCAATTTCGCGTGATTCCATAGAAAGTCATCCACCTCTTCATCGGGGCCCGCCATTTTGAAATAAAAAATACGTACAAGGGAGAGGAAAAAAAAAGGTTATTATATCTCAACGAAGGCCATCATCAGTCATCAAGAGAGTGAGAGGACCTGTTGCGCTATTGCAAGGATCGGGTTCGGAACCGATTCATTCGGATCGAGAAGAGAAATAATTCGAAAATTGTGGTTCTGGGTGAAGTTCCCTGAGCAAGTTAGGCCGACGGTGCCCCCCCCCCAAGTTATCCTATAATCAATATTTCATTACTGTATAGATGCTCGAGGAAGGTCCCCCCCCCCCGAAAAATTATCAGTCATCGTTGGTTCCGGCTGAGTTTTCTGCTCATATTTCGCCGGCGGGACTCGGCTCCCGCTCCCGACCCACCAAGCTCTCCAGTTCCTTAAAAATGTTCACTGTAATTCCCTGTGATTATTAGATGCAATATCGCACCAACTCCTCTTCAAACGCATAGAAGGGTGTCCAAAATAATATCATAGCCATCGTTTTCCTGTGAATATTATGCCGACGGGACCCAGTCCCCCCCCTCCCCCACCAAAGTTATCCTGATCAATACTTCACCACTATATGAATGTTCGGGAAAAGGTCCGCAAAATTATCATGGCCATCGTTGGTTCTGGGTGAGTTTTCTGCGCATATTAGGCCAACTGGACCCAGCACCTCCACCAAAGTTATCCTGATCATCAACATTCCACTACTTTTGACAGACGCTGACGGGACCCAGGTCCAACTACCAAGTTATCCTGATCATCAACATTCCACTACTTTTGAGAGGTTCGAGAAAGTGCCCACAAACTTATCAGGGCCATCGTTGGTTCTGGGTGAGTTTCCTGTGCATATTACACTGACGGGACCCAGACCCAACGGTCAAGTTATCCTGATCATCATTTCACCACGTTCGACAGATGTTCGAGAAAGTGTCCACAAAATTATCATGGCCATCGTTGGTTCTGAGTTCTCTGCACATATTAGGCTGACGGGACCCAGGCCCAAATAACAAGTTATCATGATCATAGAAAATTCTCGGTTTTTCAATTCCATCATCAGCATTAGCATTCAATACTTCATCAAGCTAAACAGATGTTGGGGAAAGGGCTCTAGATATTATCATGGTCAGTGAATTCTCTGGGCAATTTAAGCCGATGGGACCTAGGGAAGGTTATTCCGATGCTTCAAAAGGGTTTTTTTTTTCAATCAAGCGATTATAAGATTCAATATGGAAAGTGGTGGCACGAGAAATGGCACCAAAAATTATCACGGCCATTGTTGGTTCAGGGTGAGTTTTCTGCGCATGTTAGACCGGCGGGACTGGCTAGTTATTCTTATCATCCCAATTATCTCACCATCATACAGAATTTCGGAGAAGCCCTCAAAATTATATCATGGTCATCGTTGCTTCTGGGTGAGTTCTCTAGGGTTGCACCATAGGCGGAAGTCTGAGGGGGGGGCACGGTCATTATTGCTGGGGAGGGGGGGGAGGGGGAACGATGATGTCAATTCATATATATATTTATACATTAGATCAGTCGACTCCACCTTTGACGCTGGGGGGCACCCCCTCCCCCGTATCTCCGCCCATGGGTTGCACAACACGAAACGTGTTCCGGTGGGAAAAGCATCAATACACACATGAACCGGCTTGCTTACCATATTTCCTTCATAAAAACACGGAAATTCCGGACCCATAACGTGATATCACGTAAGACTCGCCAATTGCAGCCGAAAAAATTGTCAAAGATCCAAGTAAAATTGCAAATTACAGCCGAAAAATTGTCAAAGGCAAGTAAAGTTGTTAATTAAGGCCAAAAAATTCCAAATGCAATTAAAATTATCAATTGCAGTCGAAGAATACTCGGAGGCAAGTGAAGCTGTCAATTAAAGACAAAAAAAAAATTCAAATGCAAGTAAAGTTGGCAATTACAGCTGAAGAAAGGCAAGTAAATTATCAATTACGGACGAAAAAGTTGTCAATGGTAAAGTACAATTGCAAATTACCGCACAAAAATTGTCAAATGCGAAAACAAGTTACCAATCATCGCAAAATAAACTTGTCAAAAGCAAATATAAGCCAATAACAGATCGGAAAAAAAAATTGTCGGAGGCAAGTAAAGTTGCCAATTATTGCTAAAATAGCTGAAAAATCGCAGGAGCAGCTGCAAGTTACAGTGAGTAAAAAAATGCAATTCAACAAAGAAAACGTACATGTTCGACAAATACGTCGGATGAATAATTATTTATGACTATGACTAATTATGAGATCGTCATAATCATCAAAATAATCGTAATTCTTAATCTAAAAAATTCAATTCAGTCTCGTTGAAAATGAGGGCGAAAAACGGGACATACCCTCTTGAATATGGGTCACGTGGTTCAAGAGAGGAATTCCTGTAAGCTTCGGACCGCTCGAGTCACGTGGTCACCGTACAAAATATGCAAGTTTCTGGTCCGTGACAGGACCGTAATTATTGACGGATGTCCACGGACCCGTTTCAGGCCCCTTCAGATCTCAACGAACTCCTTGAGCCAATAAGGCCAAAGGGTGGGAGGGAGGCACCATCCAAAAAATAACATGTATTATACAAAAATGTAACAAATGCGGGACTGGACAAAAAAAAAATCTGGTGGGGGCAGGAAAAAACTTTATGCGCCAAAAAATGTTTTTTCACCCGGGGTAAAAAGGTCCATAGATGATCGCTTTGGCTTTATTTTCATCCCTCCCAACAGTGAGCTCTAGATTTGCCCCTGGTCCAGCCCTGGATAGGGGGGGGGGGATGTCAAGTTTTTCCGCCACAATTGGGGGCAAAAACCACCGTTTCTGCCAATGGCAAAATTAAAACAAACGTTTACTTCTATGAAGTAAGTTCTGGGAGCCAAGGAACTGTCGAGAACTTCTCGCCAAGGAAAAGACGTTCTTAATAAAGCACAAGTGCCTTTTCTTAAAGTAGGCATCTTCAACGCGTTGCCCCACGGTGCTCCCCTGAAGCACCCAGAGTGCTTGATGGTTATGACCCCGATTTCGTGCTCGCGAGCAC
Organism: Pholcus phalangioides; assembly: GCF_987345545.1. Classification (NCBI taxonomy): domain Eukaryota; kingdom Metazoa; phylum Arthropoda; class Arachnida; order Araneae; family Pholcidae; genus Pholcus; species Pholcus phalangioides. The sequence continues at coordinate 3,695,754 of NW_028301618.1, forward strand.
TTGATCAACAGTAGATTTTTTTCTACAAAGGGATCATTCAAGTATTACGTCAGCATCGATGCGGGGGGCTCCAATTTTCTGACTTTTGATGACAAGTGGGGTGAGGGGGAGGGGGTTGGATGCTTACGCCATCAACCACCCTTCACGAAGATGTGAAATATTCTTAATGGCATCTCATTCGGTGCGCCAAAAACGGGAAGAAGTCCCCTATAGAGCCACTTTAGTAATGTCCAAATGTTCCGCGGATCCAAGTGATATAGAATTGTGCCACGCATCACTCAAATGATCCGTTATTACATGCCTCGGATCTCTCAAGTAATCTGGGAATGTGTCGCGGGTAACTTGAGTGGTGTAGAACCAACCACACTGGGAACCGCTCAAGTGCTCTAAAATTGTGCCACATGTCACTCAGCGATAAGTAAAGGAGCGGCTTAGTCCATTTTTACAAAATTCGGTTTATGGGGGGGGGGGGGGGCAAGCCACGTCAGTTGACCACCAGGGCCACATTTGGTCTGCGGGTCAAGGTTTACCATATATGGCTTAAAGGGTGGGTCGCAAAGAGAAATTTTCAGTTCTTCGCCTTCAATTCAAATAGCATTGAAATTAAGAGAAATTGATTATAATAACATCTTTTTCGTCTGGGAGGGCGGGCGGAGGCGCACGAGCACCCTATGCCCCCTCCCGCATACGTTCCTGTACGAACTGATATCACAGAAGTGATCGTTTTAATAGAGATCGGTGTGTGAAGTTAGTGCCACGAAGTTGCATTGCAAAGTATTACAAAAGCAAGCATTACGATAGCCTCGCTATTTCAACATTAGATGATGGACCAAGGATTATAAAAAGAGATGGCAAAATTTGCAGTTTAAAATGTGGCTACATGCAAGGTAACAAAGCTATTACAGCCAGGATGAAAGCGCGTTAAAATAGACCAACACAATTTATAAACCTTGTATTCGAGTTTTCTTTTGGTAGTTCCAGTCAAATCCCGTTTTAACGGATGCCGTTATAGCAAAAAAAAAATCCACGTTTTAACGAACACTTTTCTATAATTCTCCCCCCCCCCTCACCCCAGATAAGTTTACATGGGAAACGATGTTAAAAACCTGGAATTCCTTCATAACCAAGTTCCGTTATAGCGAAAACCGTGTTTTAACGAACACTTTTCTAACCCCCCTCCCAGATAAGTTTACATGTGAAACAATGCACAAACCTGGAATTCCTTCATAACGGAATTCCGTTATAGCGAAAACAGTGTTTTAACGAACACTTTTCTAACCTCCCCAGCCCAGATAAGTTTACATGTGAAACAATGCACAAACCTGGAATTCCTTCATAACGAAATTCCGTTATAGCGAAAATCGCATTTTATAATCATCCGCATATATATATAACCAACACTTTCCTAATCCCCCAGATAAGTTTACATGGGAAACAACGCAAGAACCTAGAATTCCTTCATAACGGAATTCCGTTATAGCCAAAACCGTGTTTTAACGAACACTTTTCTAACCCCCCCCCAGATAAGTTTACATGTGAAACAATGCACAAACCTGGAATTCCTTCATAACGAAATCCCGTAATAGCGAAAATCGCATTTAATATAACCAACACTTTCCTAATCCCCCAGATAAGTTTACATGGGAAACAACGCAAAAACCTGGAATTCCTTCATAACGGAATTCCGTTATAGCAAAAACAGTGTTTTAACGAACACTTTTCTAATCCCCCCCCCCCAGCCCAGATAAGTTTACATAGGAAACAATGCACAATCCTGGAATTCCTTCATAACGAAATTCCGTTACAACGAAGTGATTTCTCTGGTCTCGTTATAAGGGGATTCGACTGTATCATGATCTTTTCCATTATCGTTCAAGTTGATAATCGCAACAATCAACAGATCACGAGTGTACGATATATCTCTACACATTTTTGGTTCCATCTAAAGCACCCATCTGCAACCCATTGCTCGTGAGCACCGCGGTGCACCCGTGAAGCACCTACAGTGCTCGATGCAAAAGTTCGATTTCGTGCTCGCGAGCACTTGATCAACGTTCGAATTAAACACATTGTACAAACTACATTCGAGAATTAGATTCATCCGTATGTCACGCATTTTCATGCCAAACTTGCTGTGAGGGTGCTCTTCTTTCGATGATGTGGTACAGGCAGTGCTCGCGACTAGTAAAATGGTTGAAGACCTCTTATCTAGAGCAAAAGTGCTCCAATAGAAGAGTGCGGGGCCACTTCACATTATTTTGAAAACCGAGTCGTGGGACCACTTAATTATTCTGGGAAAGCGCCGCTGGCCACTTTGAGTGATCTGGAACTATTTCACGGATTGGTGATCACGGAAGTGATCTGGAAATGTGGGCCTTGAATATGCAAAACAAAAAATGTAATGTACGGTGGTATGTGATCTGACTCCACTAAAAGTGATCTGGGACTGTCCCGCGGGTCCCTTAAATGATGTGCAACTGCACCGCACTTCACTTAGATCCACGGAACTGTGCCGCCGTTCAATTTGATCTGTAAATATTACGGCAAATTCATTTTCACAGCATTAGAATTACGTTCAAGCTCACGGGGGCCCCCCCCGTCGGATGACTCCGAAGGCTACCATTTGGCCCATGGGTTGAGAAATGTATGATCATAATGTAATACAGTGAAATCCCTCTTTAGCTAAAAAAAAAAAAAATCCGTTAAAGAGGGGTGACCGTTAATCAGTAGTTTCAGATACATACTTATTATACAAGGAAAAGTTACTATTTGGTCGTAAAAGCGGGGTGACCGTTAGATGGGATTTCACAGCATATTTGGTATGCTTCAACTGCCGCGTCTACAAGAATCTGAAGATCGGTTCTGAATCCATGGATCGAAGTCCAGTATAGGTATCACACTGATAAGGAGTCCATGGATCGCGACAATTCAATTATTACCAGATAATTATCAAATAATTTCCAACGATAAATCAAAATAGAATCAACGTTATTTCCAGAAAGGACTTACCAGAGTCGATGATGGTCTATGTCTCTCTCTGTGGACCAAAGGATCAGCAAGGGAAGACCGACTCTGACCGACATCCACCTCGTCTGGGTTCAAAAACGCAACTGACCAATATGGGGGACCTTATGGCCTTGAGAGGATCTTCAATGGCCCCCACACACACTATTGTCCACACACACACACACAAGAAAAAAAAAAAAAAACGGACGAGTCCACTCTGCTGTATAGATTAGGGCTTCCCCCTCGCAAAACTGATAAGGGGTGGCAACTAGTTGCTGCACTGATATCGGATACATACCTACCATAAAGAGCCCCCTTTTTTCGCTTCTATTTTAACGAAGTGCCCGAAGGGGTCGTTCTTTTTCCCCTTAAAATGGTCAAAGGTCACCTTGGAGTGAAAACAAAAAAAATAGGGGGGAGATTTGGCCGAGAGAGTTCCCCTTTTCCTCTCAAAAAGAAGAGACCCCAGGAGGATGAAGAGGTTGGGTCCCCTATTGGAATTTTTTCCCCCCTTTCAAAGTATGTAGGGCAGTAGTGAAGAATATCCTACCCCCCCCCCTCTGGACATTGAGGGGAGGGGTCGGCCTTGAGGCCCTTCTTTTTCTTTCGAACTGCTTGAAATTCCAATTTCAATGGGATCTTTCTAGATAGGAAGTGATTCTCCTGTGTTTAGGAATAGTATAAACTTACCGCAGGGTCCCAAGATTCTGAGCTCCAGTCTTTTGGTAGGGCCCTCAGGAAAAGGATTTTTCGTGAGGGGGGTCCCTGGAAAACACGAAAATAATCAAGATTTTTCATTAAAGGGGTGGTTGATGATGTCAACGACACTTGATTTCTGATACCTGCAAATGCTTGTAAATTTGTAATTCATGGAAGTTTCCATTTTGTGCAGGCCGAGACCAAATTCCTCGACAGAAATACGGGAAATTAGGATTCCAAATTCTGGACAATTCCAGTTATGCCAAAGGTAAGCAATGTCGCTAACGGTTGCATTAATCACTGGAAAGTTGCCAATAACGGGAAATGTACATCACTACTGAAAGACGCACTGGGTTAAACAGAGTTGCCAACTTAGTTTTTTCGGCAACTAAATTGTTGGAAAAAATACCCATGCAGTTGCCAGTTGTTTGTTTTGGTCTTTTCAAACATTTTCCGTCATACCAGTAGTTTATTATTAAATTACGGCAATCGCCCGAATAATGCGGGACTTATGGTTATCCAAATAATGGCCTAAAATTAATTCTTGTTGTTCAAGCCAGGTTTCTAGTTGTTATTGATGAAGAATCTAGTTGGATTTTATTTTTTTCACTGTTGGCAACACTGGGGATTTAGGTGAATTGCACGGAATAAAACGTTTGAACATGATAAATAAATATGTGAGGTAAATATTCTTTTTATTTATAGTTAGGGTGACCATATTTTCTCGAGAGAAATACGGGAAATTAGGATTCCAAATACGGGACATCGCCAATTATTGCCAAAAATGACGCTAAAAAAAGTTGCCAAATACTACTGAAATTACGGAAAAATCATAATGGTGGAAAATGAATCATTAAAACGTTCACCAAGACAAATGTGGGAGATTAATATTCTTAATTTATGGTTGTAATTACCATAATATAATTATAAGTTGAAAAATAATTTCAATCATTGACTTCAATAAAGAATAAAAATTCTAGTAAACTTCGTGTAAAAAACGGGAAAAACCGGGACACTTTTGCCAAACAGTCAGGACGGCCAGAAAAAACCGGACTGTCCCGGGAAAGACGGGACATTTGGTCACCCTATTAATAGTTATAATTATTTTATAATATAATTTATGAGCGGAAAAATAATTTCAATCCTCGATTTTAAAAAAGGAAAAAAAAAAATTCAAGTAGGCTTCGTTGAAAAATACCTTTTTTCTTACAAAAACGACGGTATGGCCAAAATAACGTGAAAATACGGGACGGATGGTCTAAACTTTGAGTCTTTTGGTCATAAACTGCAGACGACAATTGATTCCGGCATTAAACGCCCACGGTTCCGGTCTCGTTGTGACTAGTTATCAAATTAACACACTCAGAAGGAAACAAGAGGGGGAAAAAAAAAAAAGCAGACGACACCTTCACTTACACCTAAATTGTAAAACGATGATTAATTAAACCAAGGAAACGACAAAAATCGCAGACGACGATAGGCTGACTCATACAGTACGCCTCAAGGAATGAAGAAGAATAAAGAAAAAGCAGACGACACAAGACGAGAATTCTAAAAATAAAACGTACACTTGGGAAAATTACTTCACATTTATTTGTTTTCACGAAGAATAATAAAATACACGTGAAATAATGCGCGTTATATTATCAGTTAGATTTAGGATTTTTTCCGCCTGTGGGCTGCACCACAGGCGGTAATACACTTGGACGTCTGGGTGGGGAGGGGGGGGGGCACGCGATGATGATGATGATGTGTACATTAGATCAGTCGAATCCACCTTTGACGCTGGGGGAAGGGGCAACCCCGTACCTCCGCCTATGGGCTACGCAAGTTTGAGCGCCACTCTACAATTCTAGTCTGATGTTTACTTGACCACTCGCTCATTTGGGGCCATTCAAGTATTACGTAAGCAGAGTTTTAGCCATTTTTGACCCCCCCCCCCCCCCTTGTCAGCAAAATTTCGTCAGCAGCTTAAAATATTTCATATCTTCAAAAAGGGTGGGTTTGATGACGTAAGCAACCTTCGAAACCCCCCCCCCCCTGTGATCAAAAGTCAGCAAATCCGAACCCTCCCCCCCCCCCCCCGATGCTGACGTAATACTTGAATGACCTCTTTCTCAAATTCATGCTTGCACACTAGCTCATGGCCCTCCACACCGACAGGGCTTTAGCACTGGTGGGCCCGGGACGATTCTTATAAACAGTGGATCTCTTGTGCGTATAACGTTTTTGAAAAGAAAAAAAAAACCGTCATGAAAAACGTTGTAAGCGGGGAAACGCTTTAAACGTGAAATCTTAATGAGAATTATATATACTTAGAGTTGAGACCACGAAAATAAGTCGTATTAAGCGGGAAAACGTTTGAAATGGAAACGTTATAAGCGGGGTCGACTGTGGATAAAACGTTTTTTCGCGACGGCTTTTTGAAAAATGTTATAAGTGGGATTCCACTGCGTATATCTTACTCTTTTGGTCACTCACTAACCTGTGCACTCACTCTTTAGGCCATTCACACGCTTGCGCACGTTCTCAGTCACTCTTTTGGTCGCTCACATGGGGATTGTGGCAAATGTTGGGAAAGTTTACGCGTATGCTCTCTAGGTCACTCTTTTTAACACTCACATGCTTGCGAATTCTCTAGTATTTCTCCACTACCGGGGCCTATAATGCTCTCTAGACGGCCTTGCAGTCACATATTTACAAACTATCTAAGTCACTCTTTTAGACGATTACACACGTTTTGGTCTCTCACTGAACTGCTCGCAGCTCCCTAAGTAGTTGTTTTACTCCCTGACCTGCCTAGAGAGTCCCTCGCTCTCTAGGCAGAGGCGAATTAAGGGTTTTACTGCCCTGGGCAATATAAATTTTGCCGTCCTTCTTCCACCCTACGAAATTTTTCACGGCGAGCGACTCATTCATCAAATTTGCCGCTCCTCCTCCTGGGGGCCCCCCAGGGCTGGAGCCCTGTCTTGGGGGGGGGGGCCCATGATGCTTGCTCTCGAAAATTTCAACCGGATCCCACTTTTGTGAGGCCGTCCTCTTCTCACAGATTCTCCTATGGGAGATGACGGAGTAAAAGCAATATCGAGAGCCCCGTGCGTGAAATTTATCCATCGTGTGCAAGGGGAAGCCTAATCAGAGGCATTGGACGTCCCTGCTCCAGGGTCCGTGCCGTCTTGATACATTTGCCCTCCCGGGAACTTACGGGGGCCTCAAGAGAAGAGGGAGGGCCTCACGAAAATGAGTGTTTGAGCATTGCGTATAGGCAAGAGTCCAAACGACTTAAAGGCCAGTCGTAGTCCAGGCTCTGTCCCTGGTGGGATGTAAGCCGTTTACCCGTAAGGGTTGGACTACGCTGGAGAGGCCTCAGAGTCCAAACGACTGTCCAAATCACTCAAGGACCAAGTTATGTGTATGTACCGAGAGGCATGACCCCCACATCCTGCAGCAGGGCCCCCTAAGCTGGGATAGTTGCCGGGCTCCCAAACCAGCTTTCTCACGGGCCCCTCTGTGACTAATTTACAGTGTGAAAAATCAAAAAGTGATAAAAATCATTCCGGCCCCCTGTCAGCCTTGCCCTTCTGGGAGGCCATGCCCCGACATGTATGTATATGTATATTATACATATATCACCAGTGTTCCCAACACATGGGGTCGGGGTACATACACCTTCATCGGGGGGGGGGGGGGGGGAGTTAAAAGGTTTCATTTCCAGGGGCCTCTGATGGATCTCATTGGTTTCATGCTGCTGTGACATTTAAAAATATGCAATAGCGGAAGCCAATCCAGTCTGTGGGCCCTATAAAAATCTGCGAATTGGGTCCCGGATCCTTGGTTGGGTGGCCCTGGGTATCATTCGTTGTCAAAATGAATACAAATGAAAATTTTTCGTGGCCCTCGCAAGGGATGGGGGGAGGGGGTGTCCGACAGGTCGGGCCCCCCCCCCCCATGGAAAAGTTGACAGGTTTAATTTCGGGGCGGCCTGGATGAATTTCAGGTCGAGATAAATCTAACCCCCCCCCCCCCCCCCCCGACTAAAAATCTGCGTATTTTGACCGGATTTTATTCGTTGGTCAAATGGATGCAAATGAAAATTTTTCGTGGCCCACAGAGAGGGAGGGGGGGGGGTGTCCGACAACCTTCCAGGTCGGTGCCCCATGTAGCATAGTTGAGAGGTTTCATTTTGGGGGCCCCGAAACAATGGATGAATGACATTCTTTTTTTAGTTGTTTTACACTGTAAAATTTGCAACAGTGGAAGCCCGAGATAAATCCAGTCTGGGCCCCAGCGCTACAATTCTGCAAATTGTGTGTGTGGGTCCCGGGTCCTTATATTTATTTGTTGGTAAAAATGAATACAAATGAAATGAGTTTAACTGATGTCAGGTCCCGGCGGTTGAGAAACACTGACCAAAGAGAGAGGACCAACTGAGTGACTCAGAGACAGAGGCGTATTAACGGAGGGGGTGGGGGTTAAGAAGGCTAAATGGTCAGGCCAAGGCGGAAAATTTGACTATAATGGGCAGAAGGGCGGCGAAATCTTATAATCCGCCTCAATGCCCAATGGCAAGCGCCAAAAATGGCGTTTCAATATCATTAATAGGAATTATGAGTGACATTTTTTGGCGATTTCCAAACATTTGGCGATTTTTTTTTTTGCTTCTAATGTAAAAAAAATTGTAAATTCTTTGTTTCTAATTTCTTACTCATACTGAAAATGTAAAATGCAATCGCATGAACCTTCATTTTCATTTGGCGACATCGAACTTTGATTTCGTCGCCAATAGTACTTTTTTTTTGGTACTGTAGTTTGCAGTAAGTATACTATATGTAGGTGACCTTGTGAAAAGGGGGGACGCCGGACATCTGCCGCTGGCACTTGATTCTTCAGGGACCCTCCATACCCTCGGAACCAAACAACATTCATTCTCAATCCCCCCCCCCCATCCCGTCCCGTCCCCCTTACCATTTGAGGGGGCGAAGAGCCTTCCCCACCGCATACAACATGTACAGGAAGCGGACCGAGTACAAAATGGCGGCTTCTATTTTTTTTTTTGGCTGCCGTTTAGTATGTAGAGTACAAGGTTTCTAGAATATATAGCGATATGTAGAGTAGCCATCTTCAACCTGTTGTTCGAGAGCACCATGGTGCTCCCCCCCCCGAAGCAATAAGAGTGCTCAGTGCTCGTGAAAGATTCCGTGTTCGCGAGCACTTGAACAACTTTTCAACTGAATGGCCCCGGTAAAAAAATTGCACTCAATAATTACGATCAAATTGAGATTTCAAGCATATGTATGTAAACGTTGCCGTAAGGCATATGCATTCTCGACTTATGGCCCGCGGGCCCGATGTGACCCTCGGCCCGCGACCTCAAAACTTAATTCTGATGAACTAAGCGGCACATTTGCAGATCGACAAGTGGCCCGCGGCCTACTTCCAGATCACTTGAGTAGCCCGCAGCACATCTACAAATCAGTCAAGCTACCCGCGGCGCAGGTCACTTCAGCAGCCCGCGGCACATTCACAGACTACTTAAGTGGTCCGCACTCTCTTAAAGGTTGAACACCCTTGGTGTAAGAGATGATCAGGGCCGTAAATTGGGGAGGGGGGCAGGCGGGTCTGGTGCTTCGGGCACCGGATCGAATTGCACCCTTTAACATCTCCTTCAATCTTACCAAGGGGTGCCAAAATGCGTGTTTGCCCGATCCGCATAACCACCTACTTGCAACCCTCGCGGGTGCTCTACGTTTGATGAAAAGCATAGGCACACAGTGCTCGTAACTCGACCCCTGATGAAGCAAGGGTGATCGAACTTCAGGATAGTGCGGGCCACTTAATTCATTTGCAAAAATATGTCGCGGGCCACTTTTATTAATTGATCTGGGAATTGTACCGAGGGAAGCTGTGGTCCCCTCACGATCCGGCACTGAGCAGCGATGCTCTGTAAATATGCCTTAAGTGCCGCAGATCACTTTAAGTGATCTGTAAATTGTGCCACGGGTCGCTCAAGAACTGTGAATACGTTGCGGGACTCTTAAGTGAGCTGAGAATATGCCGCAGGTCACTTAATTTGTGATGCGGAACTCCTCAGAGCGCCGCTTAAATGACCTGGGAATGCGTCGCGAGCCACTTTGAGCGATCCGAGAATACGCCATGGGGCCACACTCAAGTGATCTGGGGGATGCGCCGCTTTGTTCATTTTCCCAAAATTAGGTTCGTGGTCGATCACCACCCGGAGAAGAGAATGAAAGCAGCTGATGACTCCGAGGGAAAAATTTGGCCCGTGGGCCATGGGTTGAGCGTGTATGACGTAGATAGCCAATCAAGTTTTCCTATATATGCGGGATGAAACCAACATAATTCAATGCGGGAGGCCCTCCCTGGATAAATCTAATTTGATTAAAAATCATTCCAGGGGAGGCCCGCACCCACTGCCGTCTTAACGCAGTAGCCCGCACGGGCACTGCCGAGGTGCCTTAATTGCAGGGGTGGGGGGGGGGGCCTCGTGAAAATTAGATATGCTCAAAAATTGCGAAAGCAAACATGTCTCGGCAGGTGGAGGGACTCAGAAAAATCACTTTGCCCGGGGTCCGGGCAAAGCTCTTAGGATGGCACGGGGGGAGGGGGGAGCCTGCAAATAATTATTAGAAATGATCGAGGTTCACGGAGGTGGATGATAATGCTGCCCATACATGGCAGGGCCTCGTAAGTTCCTCTGTTCCCTCCCCCCTCAAAGTCACTCTTTTAGTCACTCTCATGCTTACACTCTCTCCAGGTCAGTGGTGCGGGCGGGTCTCGTGCCCCGGGCGCTAGACCCGAGAGGGCGCGAATTTCATTCTGAGACCTCTCCTTCAACATCACAAAAGGGGCGTCAAAATGTGCACTTGCCCCGGGTGATCGAGCATCTAGTTGTGGTCCTGACCGTGGCTCCCTTGCCTCAGTCAACGTTCAAACTGCGGCCCCTCGGAATAGCTCACCAAAGGGTACACGTCAACAGCCCACCACGACCCCCCTCTCTAGGAGCCACGACGAACACATTGAGAACCATATCTCTAGGATAGGCATCTTCAACTTGTTGCTCGCTCCCGCCCCCCCCCCCTTCGAAGCCCCAAAAGTGCTCTATGCTCGTATCTGATTTCGTGCTCGCGAGCACTTGATAAAAGCTTCACCCTGTGGAAAAATTGCATCCAAGGATTACAATTATACAGATTTCGTGGGCATAACTTATGTCAAAGTTGCCGTAAGGGTGCTCTTCGTTTGATGATGGGCATAGCCAGTGCTCGCGGCTCAATAAAGGTTGAAGACCCCTTCTAGGATCTAGGTCATGGCACCCTCGACATCCCTAGGTTAGAATATTAGAATATTTGACGAAACCGTCCACAGCACTGTTTCTCAACCACCGGGCCGCGGCCCGGTACGGTACCGGGCCCTAACATCAGTCTAATCGGGCTGCGAACTAAGTGTTCACTGTTTCATTTTTACCCATTTATTTCACATTAGTCGTGTGCATGACCGGGCGTCCACTCACAAAAACGAAACCAATCGGGCCACGGGCTTCTAAAGGTTGAGACCCACTGGTCTATAGCGATTTCATAATGTTAAAAAACCAGAAAAAAAGATAGATCCCCCCCCCGTCAGCCCTACTGTTGGGGGGGGGGCATGATCTAGGTCAGTGGTTCTCAACCGTTGGAAGCCCGCGGCCCGGTTTCATTTATTTGAAAGAACCGGTGGAACACATGATTAACGGAACATGAATGGGGGAAAAGGAAACGGTAGATCAGTCGCGGCCCGGTATGAATGATGGCCCAGTACCGGGCCGCGGCCCGGCGGTTGATAAACACTGAATTCTAGGTAACTCTTCAGACTTTTTATGGGTCCTTTATGTGAATAATGGACCCCTTTTGCCAGTAAAATGACGGCCACTGCCCTTTTACCAGTAAAGTGAAGGCGACAGACCCTTTTTCCCTCCAGTAATATTAAGCAAGTTCACGGACCCAGGCCCGTAGCCAGAAATTTCGTTCGTGGGGGGGACCACTTTCATTTCTGGGTGGGGGGACCACAGTGATAGAACAATAGATTTGGCCATCTTTTTTTCCCTTCTTTCGGTCATTTTCTAACATTTCGGGGGGCACCAGACCCCCCACCCAAGAGCCCCCCGCCCCCGCTACGGCTTGCACGGACCCTTTTTGCCAAAGTGCCTCGTAATTGTTTCTCCTCATCCAAGCTCACCGACCCCTCCGACACAAAATGACCTTGATAAAATGAAAACGAAGAAAGCGGCCCGTATTTAGTGTTCTCTAAGCTTTTTCCTTCGAACAGGCCCGAACAAATATCCAGGCATCCAGGGCAGGGCCACATCAAAATACTCAATCAGCTGGGCTTCTTGTCCTCCGGCCACGAACGGAGTGGCCTCATCCATATCGTGATTCAATCAAAATAAAAAAAGCCTCTATTGCAGAGAGGGCCTCATGATAATCACATTGCCCGGGGGGCGGGGGAAGCCCCGTGGTGCTCTTAAAACGGCCCTGCAAGCCGTATATCATGGGTGCTCAGCCTTTAGGAGAGTGCCGCGTCACTTCATTTGCAAACGTGTCGCGGGCCAGATTAAGTGATCGTGAACAGCAGTACCGCAAGGCCGCTTGAGCGATCTGGAAGGCAACTTAATCTGGCTGCTAACTCAAGTGATGTAGGTAGACCGTACCGCGGGTCGCAAAATTGTTCTCGAACTGTGCCTCCGGACATTTAAATGGTCTATAAATATGCCGCAGGTCGCTTAAGTGATCTGTAAATATGCCACAAGCCAGTGCCATCTTAACGCATTTATTCACTCGGTGATGGCCCGGGTGGGGTGGCCCCCATGAACAGGGGGGGGGCCTCTAAAAAATGAGATCTCATTAAAATTTTCGAGAGGGAGCATGTAAATTGGTGGAGAAGCATTACTAGCCAGATGGGGGGGGGGGTGCTCAGAAAAATCACTATGCCTGAAAGAGCCCATATTGCTCTTAAGACGGCCCTGTCCATGCCCCCCCCCCCCACATCATGCAGCAGGGCCCCTAGGGTGGGAACTTCAGCGGGCCCTCACGCTAGACTTTTCGTGGGTCCCTCTTATAATAAATTCAATAGCGTGAAATGACAAAGAATGATAATAACAATTCCAGGCCACCGGGCTGGGGTCCTATCAGCCCCGCCCTCGAGGAAAAAGGGAGGGCATGGCTCTAACGCAAGTCGCTTGAGCAGGTACCGTGGGTCCCTTAAATAATTTGGAAATATACCGCAGATGACTTAAGTGATCTAGAACTGTGCCACAGGTCATTCAAGTTATCTGTAAATATGCCGCGGGTCACTCAAATTGATTTGAAAAATTGCCGCGGGTCACTTTTAGCGAATGCGACACTTACTTCATATTACAAAAAAAAATAATAATTAGATTTTAGGTCGCGGGGCCACATCAGATGACTCCGACAAGGGCGTAACGGGGGGGGGGGAGAAATTGGGGGGTCTGGTCCCCCGCGAAATGTGAGGAAATGACCTTAAAAAGAGAAAAAGATGGATAAATCTATTGTTCTATCACTTTGGTCCTCCCCCCCCCCCCGAACGAAATTTCTGGCTACGCCCCTGGACTCGGAGGGTGGAAATTCTGCCCGGCAGTCATGGGTCGAGAAAATGTGGGCCGTAAATTAAATTAAGCCGATAAACTGCCAGGTCTGAAAAAGACAAAGAGTGACGTTTTACCCGACGACAGATGGCGCTTGACGCCAATCAATCAAACGCGATCGCCATTGTTCTTTTTTTTTCTCACGATATAGTGGACCAAAAAATTCCAGTCGCTCCCGAAACCGGTTCTCGGACCATCATCATCATCATCATCACCGAATGGTCATTGCCCGGTCACCACCACCAGTCGCCATCATCACGAAGAAACAGCGGAACAAACTCATTGCGAATTATTTTTATTATCATCATCATCGAGAGCGAAAATGGTTCCATAGAATCCCCGTAAACATGGCGGACGCGAAAGGGTTGCTTGACCCAAGAACCCCACACTACTCCCCCCCTCCCGAAGGACCTGCTGGGGCATGAAATGGTTCGGTAGAAGGAGGGGGGGGGAAAAAAAAGGTCCTTTCACTCTCTCTCTCTCACTTGCTGTGAGGATTCTCGAAGAACCGGTTCCGAAACACCCGGGAACCACCTTTCCCGCTATTAACGTGTGTGTGTGTGTGACCTTCAAGGGTTCCCTTGCCCCCATCTTCTTCTTCCATCGCTCCTCCCCCCCCCATGGGAATCGAGAAGGGGGGGTCCTTCTCTCTATAAAGAAAGCGGGTCCGACCCCCCCTCATGCACGTTCATTCTTTTTTCCCTTTCGGGTCCCCCCCCCCCAAACGATAGCGTCGTCGAACCCTACTCTCGTTTTACCCATGATGCACTTGGATTCCCATTCGAATTCTTTTTGTTTTTTTAGAAATGGCTCGTTCGCGTGACGGTTGCGAAAACGGAGGTGAAAAAAAAAAATTGGGGGCCCCCGATCGCGAAATGGGCTCCCACGGGCCATTCTTATTTGTTTTTTCATGCTATAAATTTACTACAGAGCACACGTGCTCAGCCAGCGGGCCAAATGTGGCCCTCGGGGTTATCGGATGAAGCCTGCCACCTCAAACCTAATTTTGTAAAAATGAAGAAAGCGGCAAATTTTTATAGATCGCTCAAGTGACCCCGTGGCACAATTCCAGAGCATTTAAGGGCCCTGTGGCACATTTTTACATCGCCAAGTAGGTCCGTGGCACATTCACAGATTACATAAGTGACCCGCGACACAGTTCCAGAACACTAAGCTGTCCGTGGCCCATCTAGAGATCCCTTGAGTGACTTGTGACACTTAAGCGCGGGCCCCCAGTGCCGTTCTACATCACTTCATATAATTGCAGATCACTTGAGTGATGCGCGACACGCGCATCTCTAGATCTCTCTTTCGATCGTTCCCATGCTCATACATTCTCCAGATCGCTCTTTCGATCGCTCCCATGCTCATATGTTCTAGGTCACTCCCATGCTCATATGTTCTAGGCTGCTCCCATGCTCATACGTTCTTTAGGTTCTGGATCGCTCTCAAACACATACGTTCTCTCGGTCGCTCCCATGCTCATGCGTTCTTTACGTTCTAGGTATCTCCGTGACCTGGACCAGGTCACCTGGTCCCTTTCTCTCTCCAGGACAGGCATCTACGACATGTTACTTGCGAGCACCATGGTGCTTCCTGAAGTGCTCCATGCTCGTGGGCGGTGCCGTCTTAACCTCAAGAGAAGAATTTGGCCTCACAAAAATAAGGATTTGGTTGAAATTTTCGAGAATTTTCCAGGTGGGGTCTCAGAAAAGTCACTTTGCCCGGTGGCTCACGATGCTTTTAAGCCAGCCCTGAGTCTAGGTTATTCACTCATATGCTTTGAAACTCTCCCCAGGGCACTCTTTCGGTCGCTCACTGTCCCTCGCTCTCTAGGCAGTGACTATGGTGCATGGTTTTGCCAACGGTGGGCCAAACAACAAATTTCGCTGCCCTTCTCCCATATTAGTCGAATATTCTCTGGATCAGCGTTTCTCAACCTTTCTGAACCCAGGGACCGGTAGAATGTCTGAAACACTTCGACGGACGACTAGTGTCCCGTATTACGGGACATTCCTGTAACTTTTGTTGTTCCGATTTTTTTTTATACAACAAATACTGAATTTGTCATATTTATTAAGGTTATGAATACGCGCCGTATTCGTAATATATACAGTCGATCCGGGTTATAACGTTCCTCCCGCTTGTAACGTTTTCCCGCTTAGTGCGACTTGTTTTCGTGGTCTCACACTTCTAAGTATTATTCTCATTAAGATTTCCCGTTCAAAGCGTTTTCCCACTTACAACGTTTCTTCATGGTGGTTTTTCTTTTTTTGAAAAACGTTATAAGCGGGATATATCCAGTGGAAATTATTATAATTCTGACAATAAATATTCATTTCGCATATTTTTCAGGTTCAACCATAGGCGGAAATTGACTTGGAGGTCTGGGGGGGGGGGGGCAAGGTCATTATTGCTGGGGGGCACGATGATGATGATGTCAACTCATATATACACATATACATTAGATTAGTCGACTCTACCTGTGACGCTGGGGTGGCCCCAGCGTATCTCCGTTTTCTTTACGCAATTTTAATAACAATCGGTGAATGTGCCAACTTCTGGCAACGTTTATGATGACAATTGGCGATGTCCCGTATTTTTCCTCGATGAAATATGGTCATCAGACAATTGAATTTTTTTTTTCGTGAAATGCTTTACATTTTAGTTTTTTGCGATTTGCAAAAGCCTTTTATTTCCCTCACCCTTCAGCAATTTCTAAAGCAGCAATTAGCAAATCCCATTTAAAGCAATAAATTGCAGTTTTTGGCAAAATGTAGTGATATACCCGTATTTAAGATCGCAATTTCCCGCATTCTCCTCGATGATGCATGGGTGAACTGTGGCGTATTTACGGGAGGGTCTATAGCCCAGGGCGACGAATTCGGAGAGGCGGCAAATTTGAGGAATGATTGGCCAAGAAAATTGGCGCTGGGGGGGAGGGGGGGGCAGCGTCAAAGGTGGAGTCGACGAATCTAATGTACATATGTATATATGAATTGAGATCATCATCGTGCCTTCCCAGCAATAATGACCGTGCCCCCCCCCCCCAGAGTTCCAAGTCTATCTCCGCCTATGGACTAGAATGGGAGAAGGGAGGAAAAACTTGTATATACAGTATAACCCTGAAAAAATTCGACTTCGTCCAGACAGCTGTAAGACTAGTTCAGTGAATGACAAAAAGAGGGACATGTAGCGTATGCAAGCATGTGAATGACCAAAAGAGGGAAGCATGTGCAAGCATGTGAGTGACCAAAAGAGTGATCTTTAGCTTGAATGACCAAAAGAGCGACTTAGACAGTGTGAAAGCAAGTGAATGACCAAAAGAGCTATCTAGAGTGCGTGCAAGCCATAGGCGGTGGAAGTCTGGAGGGGCACGGTCATTATTGCTGGGGGGCACGATGATGTCAATTCATATATACATATATACATTAGATCTGTCCACTCCACCTTTTACGCTGGGGGGGGGGGGGGAGGGGGTATCTCCGCCCATTGTGCGTAGCCGTGGAGGCCGTTCAAGTATTACGTCATCATCGATGGGGGGGGGAAGGGGGTTTCCGATTTGCTGACTTTTGATGACAAGGGGGATGAGGGCTTTGGATAATGCTTACGTCATCAACCACCCTTTATGAAAATATGAGTTAGGATTCACAGGGGCAGAGCTGATGACGAAATTTTGCTGACAAGGGGGGGGGGGAGGGGCTCAAAAATGGCTAAAAATTTGCTTACGTAATACTTGAATGGCCCCTTGACCAAAAGAATGGCTTTGAGCATGCATGTGTAAATGATCAAAAGTGTGAACCAGATCATATGTAAATGATCAAAAGAGTGACGCAGCAAGGAACCATGCCAGTGAGCAGCCAAAAGAGTGACCTAGAGCGTGTGCAAGCAGGAGAGTGGTCAAAACAGTGTGCAGACATGGGAGTGACGAGAAAACACTGACTTACATAGAAACACGCTATATGGAAATTACTAATATTAATTAAAACGGTGAATAAATTTATCAAGCCGGACTGCGTACCACCTATGACATCGATGGTCCGCGGACCCTACGTTGAGAAACGCTGTTCTAGAGATCACTCATTCCTCAAATTCGCGGCCGTGGGGTAAAGCCATAGCGCCCCTCCCCTTAAAAAAAAACGCCATTGGACACATACAAAAAAATATTTTCAGCGACGATAATTATACGCAACGCAGTTATAATCGTGGGTTAGGGACAGGGTTAATCGTCTGCCCGCCATCGAACGCGCGTTTCACAAGTCAAGACAAGTCACTATCGAATTGAAATCCGCGCGCGCGTCCTTCATTCCTTCGCCTCCATTACTATAATAAACACACGACATTATAAAACTGAGAGCCATTTTTGAAGAGGAAAAAAGAAGAAGAAAAATCATAATCATTATTATCATCATCATCATCATCATAATCATTAGAAGGTGGACTCTCGGCGGACATTTTTTGGGGTTGGATAAAAAGAAACAAGGTAAAAATATATATATATATATATATACTGTATATATTGTATTCATTATTATTATTATTATATTTCGGTCAACGAACAACTACAACAACTACGAATGAAAAAAATAGAAAGCGTGCGTGCGTGTATGTGTTGTACGTTCATTTGTAATGAGCAGCACGTCCTTGACACTGACCGTGCCGAGAGGGGGGGAGGGGCGAGAAACCGGTTTTCTAGAACCTTCTATTTTCTTTTTGTAGAAAAGCCACCGACCGCGATCCCTTCTTCAACCAACAACATACCTTCCTTCGTGTTTCTTGGAAGAGAAAGAAACTTTGAAAATGTCTTCTGCTTTCTTTCTCCAGAGATCACGTGACCCACGCGTTTTGGTTCTTTGTGCCCTTTTTGAATGTACCTTTTATATAAAGTTCTCCGTGTAGGTGTAATTCGTACGTGCCCAACCCAAATGTGGCCCTAGGAGTCATCTGCAGACAGATATGTTGACATAACCGACCAATCAAGTGGCCCATGAAACACCAAATCACTCGAGTGGCCCGTGGCATATTTCCAGATTACTTGAGTGGCGCCCCGTGACATATCTCCATACATAAAGGGAGATAGACTTGGAAGTCTGGGGGCGCACGATGATGATGATGTCAATTCATATATGCATATATACATTAGATCAGTCAGCTTTGACGCTTGGGGGGGGGGGCGATGCTCCCCCACGCCACCCCCGTATCTCTGCCCATGTCTCCAGATCACTCGAGCGACGCCAAACACTTTTCCAACATGGGACAACTGCCCCAGGCGGAAAATTTAGGGGCAACAGTTTTAGGTGGCAACAAAGAACAAACAAAGTTGTGGGGGCGGGAAATAAATATCTTAGTTACGGCACTAACTTGAGCGATCCGGTACACATTTCCAAATCACTTGAACGACCCGCGGCACACCTCAGTTCACTTAAAGTAGACCTTAACTTGAGCACAAAAACAGATCACTTGAGCAGCTCGAGATGCATTTGCAGTTCACTTGAGCGGCCCGCGTATTTTTTTTACCGATGAATTGAGTGGCTCTTGGCGCATTTCCAAATCACTTAAATTGCCCATGTGACACACATTTCCAGATATAACTTAAATTACCCGCGACCAATTTCCGGATCACTCAAGCGACCCGTACGGCACACTTTCAGATTACCTGAGTGGCTCGAATAACATTTCCAGGTGAAGTACTTTACAGGACGGAATCACGCCCCATACCCCTAGCGGATGGGGTCTACATGCGCTACACGTCCTCCAGCAGGGAACTTAGGGGTCCCCTAAACGCTAGACTTTCAACGAGTCGTTGAAGGGTGAATTTACAGTAGGGAGGGGGGGGGAAACCCCAGAAAATAAGAACCGGCGTAAGGGCCCCCACTCTTGGAAGGGGGGTGGGCTTTTGGACAGAACTAGCTTACAATTATTTTCATCCGAGGATTTTAAGGGACATGCGTGGGGCCCCATGATTATTGTGGGAGAGGGGGGGGGAGTTCCAAGATTAAATATATCTGAAAAGCTTATTTTAGGGCCTACAGTGTATTTAGGGCCCTGTGAGAGAAGGGTTATCATTTAATCACCTGTAACGGGCAGACTAAATGAGGAACCAATGTCAGCTCAAAAGTGTCCACGAAGGGCAGAGGGCAGAGGCGGAGATAGACGTGGAAGTCTGGGGGGGGGGCAAGTCCACCTTTGACGCTGGGGGTGGGCACCCCGTGTCTCCGCCCATGGCAGAGGGGTACGCAGGATGGTCATATGGCCGCGTTCCCCCTTCTATGATAAAAGTGGTTGCGGATCCTGCAGAATCGAGGGTTGGTGCACTCTGCTGCGCGATAACGGAATGATGGGAATCCTAAATCCTGGAGAAGGAACCTCGGGTTGAAGGAGGCGAACGAATGAAACGACATTCGGAATCAGGGCTGTCGAATCGTGGTCCACCATCATAGATGACGTCCTGCAGCGGAATTCAGGACCCCAAATCTCCTAGAATGGGTTCCCCACCTAGGTTTAATTTTTCCACGGGGTCCCTAAGCCATTACCCCTGACATGTCCCCATATCAGTTTCAAGATCGATAAAAAGACGAATCAGGCGGAACCACAGCCCTTGTTTCACAGCCTCCAAGACCCGGTTTTGGCAGGAAAAACAGGAATTGGGAGGGAGGAAAACATCATCACACACATGAATGGCCCGTGGCATATTCCCAGTTTAAGTGGCTTGAGGTACAATTAAAAATCACTCAAGTTGCCCGCGGCATATTTAGGGATCACTCCAGTCACAAATCACTGCGACACAGTTCCACAGCATTTAAGCGATCAATGACACGTTTACAGATCATTTTGAGTGACCCGTGGCACATCTCTAGATCGCTCAAGTGGCCCGCTGCATATTTTCAGATCACTCAAGTGGCCCGCTGCATATTTTCAGATCACTCAAGTGACCCACGGTGCATTCTTATATCACTCGGTCGACTGACCGGTACGTTTACAGAGCACCAAAATGGCCAGTGGCTCAGTTCCAGATCACTCACGTGACCCGCAGCCTATTTACAGACCACTCAAGCGGCCGGAGCATGGCCCCCACATCCTGTAGCGGGGGCCCTAGGCTGGGATCTTTTGAGGGCCCCTCGGTCAGACTTTTAACGGGCCCCTTCTGTAGTTAATTTATAGCGTGAAAAAGCAAAAAAATGATGATAATCGTCCCGGGCCCCAGAGCTAGAGCCCTGTCAGCCCCCCCCCCCCTATGTGGGGGCCATGAGCCGGAGGCGCATTTATAGATTAAGTAATCTAATTCGTGCTGAAGTAAGTAATCTGTGGCGCTGTTCCTGATCACTTGATTAAGTGGCCCGTACTGTCCTAGAAGTTGAGCACCCTGGAGTTAGTGTCGGTCAATATATATGTTGTTTAAATTCTGCAACCCCTCCCCCCCAAATCATCAGGTGCTTATCAAATGGTCCCACTTGCCTATGAGGGAATCGGGTCCTGGACCGCTACTAATGCGTATAATGTAAGAAAAATTCTTAACTAATTTTCGCGGGGTGCTTTTGGGGGGGGGGGACCCCGTTGGCCCATTTGGAAGGTCCCCCCTTCCCCCATCCCAGTGGCAGATTTCTGGCCGTGATTGAATCATGAAAAGGCCTGCTACCAGGAAACAAGGACCTGGAGCAAAAAAACAAAAAGCGAAGTCACGGTTATTATGCCCGTAAGGTGGCGCCACCATCGAATCACGGTGCCCACAGCTATTTAAAAAAAACAAATGTCTGACGCATTGAATAATCTTGTATAATAAAAACTTTTATTCACACAAAATGGCGGAAACTGCCACTGAAGAGTCTCTCGAGTCCCGCTGAGTGAGTAATAAGAACATAATCGGGGCCATTATTGGACGGAATTAACCGGATATTGGGGGGGCCCTTCCCCACTCTCTCTCTTTCTATACCTTCGCACTAACATGAACGTAGGTGGCGTTCAACGTGATCGTGTGCTGCCCGATGAGATTGATGGCGGAAAGAGGAGGGCCTGTCTCCCGTGGGTCGACACGTATCACTTCTTTTTTTTTGTGGGTTCAATCACGTGTTATTAATTATGAGACAGATTTAATGTAGGAAATTTACGGCCTACACACCAAAACGGCGAAAATTTAAGGAATACTTAAGTAGATCCCTGGTTCGAGGCCAACCCTCAATTGTATTCAATCATATTCCATGCATGCAGTCAAAATATTACACTACGCCCGATCCGGGGCTCTCAGTAGAGGGCCTATGAATTCGAATATGAATTTCTGACGTTCGAAAATTCCTATACGAAAAACTTACTATACGGCCGTAAAACGCTGGACCTGCGGATCTACAAATCCGCAATCTACGATTCCAAGAAACCTCTTCTGCGTCAAAATCTTGACCTGCGGATCCACAAATCCGAAATCTGCGATTCCAAAGAACCTCTTATGCGTCAAAATCTAGACCCCGTGGATTCTGAAATCCGCAATCTGCGATTCCACGGAACCTCTTATGCGTTAAAATCTAGACCCCGCGGATTCTGAAATCCGCAATCTGCGATTCCAAGGAACCTCTTATGCGTTAAAATCTAGACCCCGCGGATTCAGAAATCCGCAATCTGCGATTCCAAGGAACCTCTTATGCGTTAAAATCTAGACCCCGCGGATTCAGAAATCCGCAATCTGCGATTGCAAAAAAAGCTTCTTCGGTGATAAAATCTAGAATCTAGACCTGTGGATCCACAACTTCTTGAAGTTCTTAACACTGCACCTGTGGATCCAAATGCATATGTTACGATTCAAATAACTCCCCAGACTATACTGGGTGTCCCGTAAATGCTAACACTGCCTTTCTCTCATCAACCGCCCGTTTACAGGTACGATTCCAGTTTGAAAAATGCTCAACAGCAGTTCAGAAATTACCCTGTACCAGTTTGGAGAGTGAAAGTACAGTGTGTCACAAAATGAAAAATCTAAATTTTTAATACGGTCTTCCCTGTGCTCCAACTTCGAATTGAAATGTCGTTGTCGTGTCTCACCTGATGCCAGGGAAAAAAAAATCCATGTGTAATATTCACAGAAATACTAAAAAAACGGAAGAAAGAACAGCATTAAATGCAGGTATAACGGTTTTCCTGCATTTAAAGCTGTTCTTTCCCAAGTTTTTCCTCTGTTTTTCGAACATCTCTGTGAATACTGCACTTAGAAACATGGGATTTTTTTTGTTGGCATCAGGGGAGACAGGAACAAGAATTTTGTAACTGGAAGTTAGAGGACAAAAGGGGGTACCGTTAGATTTTTCATTTTGTGACGCACACTGTATTTTCACTGTCAAAACTGGGTACAGGGTAATTTTTGAACGCCTGTTCAGCATTTTTTTAAATTGGAATCATACCTCTTCGACGAACGGTTGATGAGATAAAACCCGTGTTAGCACTTACGGGACACCCTGTATACTACTACTCTGCCGCACACCAACTCCAGTCGTATCACCATACAGCAATTTACTACCGATCGAGTTGGGTCAGAAATCATTCTCTCTGGAGAAAATCGTGGTCTACTTAGGGGCCATTCAAGTATTACGTAAGCAGATTTTCAGCCATTTTTGACCCCTCTCCCCCCCCCCCCCCGTCAGCAGCTTAGAATATTTCATATCTTCAAAAAGGGGTGGTCGATGACGTAAGCAACCTTCAAACCCCTCCCCCCCCCCCAGTCCTCAAAAGTCAGCAAATCCGAAACCCCCTCCCTCCCCCGATCGATGCTGACGTAATACTTCAATGATCCCTTTCGTAGTGATATTGAGCAGGGGGAGGGGGGGGGGTCTTTGCGAGGGCATCTCTGGCAGGGATCGAACCTACTGGGCCGCCGGAATGTTTTTGCTGGTCCATTGCGTGGGTCGGGGGGGGGGGTCCGGTTGCGCGATGCTCGCGGGTGGTCTGCACGTGCTGCTCCTGGACTGGCGGGGGCTTCCGGGAGTGTGGCTGTTGCTGTTTGGGAATGGCGTGGGGCTCCGGCGGATGTGGATCCTGTGGCCGGGCCTGGATGCCCCGTAGGATTTTTTTTCTAGCATGGCCCAACCGAAAGGTGGACCGCTTATATCTCGCAAGGGACAGAGTGGGGCCGTGTTTTGTGTTGGTAAGGATCGAACTTGAGGTAGTTGATCGATCCCTGAAGAAGAATAGAACCTAGTCTCAATATCCTAGAGTAGATCCTTGAAACGGAATTGTTGAGTCCTATATACCGATATATTTGCAATTTAAAGCGTGTCCCCATACTAGCGCCTTATCACTGGGCATGCGGATCCCCGTACGTAAGATCAGGTTCCCAATAACTTCGTAGGGTCTTAACGCTGAACCTGCAGATCTACATACGTATATTAACCATTCAAAAAAAATTTCTTCGGGGCTAAAGTACGGACCAGCATACGTATATTTACAATTTTTGAACGGCTTTCCAGAGCCTTCAATCTTTTTTTCCAGTCGCGAGCACTGCCTGTATCCCATCATAAGAAAAAGAGCACCCCCCCCCCTCTTACAGCAAATTTAACATACGATCTCATGAAATGATGATGATTTCAATCCTTGAATGCAGTTCCTCCATGATGTTTAATTGGAACGTTGATCAAGTGCTCGCGAGCACGAAATCGGACATCGAGCACTCTGGGAACTTCAGGGAACACCGTGATGCTTGCGAGCAACGGGTTGAAAAAAGACGCCTGTTCCAGATACATATATCTTGGATTAGTAGAA
Organism: Pholcus phalangioides; assembly: GCF_987345545.1. Lineage (NCBI taxonomy): Eukaryota > Metazoa > Arthropoda > Arachnida > Araneae > Pholcidae > Pholcus > Pholcus phalangioides. The sequence continues at coordinate 3,719,851 of NW_028301618.1, forward strand.
CTTCCTAGGACCTTAAATAGGACTGTCTTAAGAGCACCATGGACTCCCCGGGCCAAGTGATTTTTTTTCCCAGAGGCCGTACCAGGAAAATTCACATGTATGCTTCTCGAAAATTTCAACTATATGTCATTTTTGTGAGGCCCCCAGGACCGTGCCCGACCCACGGCACTGCACTTAGGTGACCCAGAGAATATTAACTACTCACCGCAGCACAGTTCCCGATCGCTCTTCAGGTGGCCAAAGCGGCCCACCTGAAGAACACATATCACTTATCTTAGATGGTAGTCAGTGGGGTATGTATATACTGGGGGGGGGGGGCTTGGCCGGCTGTAGCCCAGGGCAGCAAATTTGAGGGATTAGTGGCCAAGAAAATTTGTAGAATGTGAGAGAAGGGTTTTTATAACTCTCAATAAATCCGCCTCTGCCTAGACAGCAAGTGACTAGGTTAGTGAGTGACTAAAAGAGTGTCCCAGAGAGTTTGCGAGCACGTGAGTGAACAAAAGGGTGACGCAGAGCTTGAGCAAGCTTATGAATGACAAAAATAGTGATATATGTACAGAGCAAAGGACCAGGAACTAGAGAGGGTGAAAGCATGTGAATGACCAAAAGAATGATCTAGATTCTAGAGCATGTGTAAACATGCAAATGATCAAAAGAATGACCCATAAAGCAAAGAACCTTGCTAGTGAGTGACAAAAAGAGTGACCTAGAGTGTGAGCATGTGACCAAAGAAGTGTGCAAGCATGAGTGACCTAGAGTGTGAGCAAGTGACCAAAGCAGTGTGCAAGCATGTGAGAGACCAGAACAGTGTGCGAGCATGCGAGTGACCAAAACAGTGTGCGAGCATGCGAGTGACCAAAACAGTGTCCAAGCATGCGAGTGACCAAGACAGTGTGCGAGCATGCGAGTGACCAAAACAGTGACTCATAGCTTAAGAATCCGTGGCTTTAAGTCAATTTGTACGACCCATCTCGAAAGCCCCCTGCGAGTCAAGTTTGGATCGTGACCCCCCATGGCTCAAGAATCCCGGGCTGCAAGTGGATTTATACGACTCATCTAGGAAGCTCCTGTAATCAAATTTCGGTAGTGACCCATAGCTCAAGAACCTGACTGCTAGTGGATTTTCGGGCCGTTAAAATCTCTGCGGCCTATTTCGGGTCGCAATCCATAGGTTAAGAACCCCGGCACTAGAGAGTGAGGTAATATAAGGTCAGCGAGCGACAAAAGAAAAAAGGCACCTCAAAGTATTTGCAAGCATGTGAGTGACCAAAACAGTCCGTGCAGGCACGTCATTGACCCAAAGAGTGACTTGGAGGGTGTGTGAAAATAGAAGTGATCACGAGAGTCACTCACGCAGGTGTATTTGCAGGATTGAGAAGGGGGGAGGCCAAGTGGGTTGTAACACAGGGTGGCGAATTCGAGGAAAGAGTAGTTGAGAAAATTAGACTATAGAATTTGAGAAAATGGCGGCAAAAACCATAAATGCGCCTCTGATGGTGATGGTTCATCGACGAGTTTCATAAATGCAATCCGACTAATTAGATGTTGGTGAACGGCCATTAGTAAATAAATCCAAGTCCTCATCAAGTGAGTCCTAATGATACAAACGACCGTGGATCCACTGGGATCGCGTTCCGTAATGACAACAAGAAAAAAAGATTCAAATGTATCCGAAAAGTAAGTAATAAAGGAACAGGTCTCTCTCTCTCTCCCTCTCGTGGTAAAGGACGAGAATCAGCAGCAGACGGTTTGATGACCGTCTGGACAAGACGAGAGAGTCAAGACAAGTCTGTCTGGTATGCTAATTTCTCTATCCTATCGGTCACAGAAAAACAAAAGCTTCTTTCTGTTTCTTTCTTTTTTTTCTATCACACTCCAATGATTTTCCATCGTCTTATTCTTTTGCTATTTCCAAAGACGCCATTGTTGAATAGTTTCGGGTCCATCGAGAGTCCGTCCTTCTTCGTATTCGTAGGTCCCGGGTTCGGAGCTGGAGTCGTTGCAACGAGAATACACGCCATCGAACCTGTTGATTCAGGTTCGAAGCTCTGAATGCGAAAATTGGAAATTCTTAGGTCGCCCTTCAGATTCGTAGGTCTCGTGTGAGTGTTCCGAGCCGGAGTTCCTAGCAGCAGGGACAAATGTCATCGAACTTCCAGATAGATCTTGAGATTAACATATTCGATGACGTGTACTTTTGTTGCAAGTTCTCGGGTTCTGAACTCGGGGCCTACGAATTCTAGAACGTGAATTTTCCCATTTTCGAGTTCATCCCGGGATCTGATCTGAACTGGATAATTGGATTCATGGCCCGGATTCAGAACACGAATCTTTGCAGCAGGGTAGAAAGGAAACCAACTTGTTTATCCCGGGATCTCATCTGAACTGGAAAACTGTGAATTTAAACCTTCGGACTCGTACGTCCTGTGTGTTCAGAGCACGAGTCCTTGCAACCGGAATGTACGTCATTGAACTTGTCGATCCCGGAATCGGCTCTGAACCCTAAAGTTGGAAATTTACGCCTTCGGATTCGTAGGTCTAGGTTCAGAGCACGAGTCCTTGCAACCGGAATGTACGTCATTGAACTTGTCGATCCCGGAATCGGCTCTGAACCCTAAAGTTGGAAATTTACGCCTTCGGATTCGTAGGTCCAGGTTCAGAGCCCGAGTCCTTGCAACCGGAATGTACGTCATTGAACTTGTCGATCCCGGAATCGGCTCTGAACCCTAAAGTTGGAAATTTACGCCTTCGGATTCGTAGGTCCCGATTTCAGATGACGAGTCTTTGCAGTATAAATACACGTCATCGTACTTTTTGATGCCAGGATCTGACCCGAACATGAAAATCAGAAATTTACGCCATCTGGTTCGTAGGTCCCGAGTTCAGAGCACGAGTCCTTGCAGTAGGAATACAAGTGAAAGTGCCCGAAATTCGTCCCTGCCATAAATTCGTCTCCCCCCCCCCTCTCTAATTTGCATGTACAAAGCTGCTTTCTGGCGAAAGTGCCAGGAAACTCTTCAGAACTTGCAGTGACGCAGTTGCTTTGCTCTCTTCATTTACGCTTTAATTTTTCACAAAAAAAAAAAAAGGTTTCTGTTGATGACTTGTTACAGCGCGAAACACTTTACTGTTCAACTTTGAAATATCCCGTAGCATATTCGTCATACTCGTGCAGCGGTAGTCGTTTAGTGCCGCTTCGAGGTGCAAATGCGATCCGGTCCCCCATTTGAAAAAGCCTCTCCGCAGAGAGCAGGCAGGCCTACAACACGACGCTGACAAAATCATGAAAAAATTCAAGCCTTTCCATCTTTACTTCAGAAAATGGAAGACATCATGAACACGAAACAAGCGTAACTCGACAACAAGGGCCACAATCACACACTCAGAACGCACATTCTCCGGCATGTGCCGATTCGTCAGAAATTCCGTAGAGGATGTGTACGAGGTGCATGTTCGGTCAAGTAGTAGTAGTAGTAGTCGTTTAGTCAGGATCCGAAAGTCACACAGCTGAATTGCTAAATCCGTCCCCTCTGAGCATCAGAGCGAAACTCGTCATGTATACTCTTGTGATATATATGTATACAGTGATACCTCGGTTTTCGTCGATAATCCGTTCGAAAACAATCGGCGAAATCCGAAACCGAGGTGATTATTTCCATATGAATCAATGTAAATCCAATTACACAGTGGAACTTCAGTTAACGAGCTTAATTCGTTCCGCCAACGCACTGGTTATACGAGAGAATCGCTCGTACATCGAATCAGACGTCCCCATAGGAAATAATGGAAATTCGCACATAATTCGTTCCACAATTATTCATTCACATAAAAGGGACTAATAAAAAATGGCTTTCATTCAATAATACGACACAATAATAAACTTATTCTTTTTGTCCGACTAATGACACTTGTTTTTGTCTCTTTTTTTTTTTTTTAGGATTTCTCAAAAATGGGGAATTTGCATTTTCCTTGAACAGATTCATTTCTAGGCGCACACACTGCTGCAGCTTTATTTGAGAGGCCTTTCACACGGAGCGGATGCGGGTCCGGAAGAAGTTTTAACAATTGGAATATACTGCGCCTTTCAGACGAGCCGAAAAATCTCCGCACCTAGGAAATGTTCATGCGGGTCCGGACGTCGTCCGCATGTGTCAAAACCTAAGTGCGGGCTCCGCATCCGCACATAGAAGTTTTGACAATAGGTTTATTTGGAGCTATTCACACGATGCGGATGCGGAGCGAATTCGTCCGCATCTTTGGCTACTTTTTGAAGGTGATTTTTCACGGAATTTTTTGCCATAAATACCCTTAAAAACACCATATGATGGTCTCGCTCATTAATATAATGTACCTACGTCTATCCCTCCGTTTCCTTCTGAGATGGAGATATAGCAACTTTAACTGGCTTTTGTCCATATTTCACAATTTTATACAATAAAACCTGCCAACAACGGCCACTGACGGGACCAAAATTATAAGCCGTTCTGTTCATTACGAATATATAATGTTATCCACGTACGGTGTTCACTCAGGGCCGGATTAAGACGTTTGAAGACCCTAGCGCTTGAATATTTTTGGTGGTTCCCCCGATACCCCTACAAGTATATTTTACTCGATATTCAGTCTATAAACTGAAAACTTAGTCGAGGAACTAATATAATAATAGGATGGGATTTCACTATAAAAGGTTTATGAAAGTTATTTTATAAAACTTGAAAAAAGCAACTAATAAATTGCATTCAAGCAAATGCAACCGGTGATCTTATTGGTTGAATTTTTCACGTTTTATCAAAGAGCTTTTACAAAACTTTTATAGTGTAATCCCGGCCTAAGGCTGGTATTACACTATAAAAATTTGATAAAAATTATTTTATAAAACTTGAAAAATGTAACCAATAAACACATCTGTTACATTCGAGCGAACTTGACTGATCCGCCTATTGGTTGCATTTTTCAAGTTTTATAAACGAACTATATGATCCCGGCCTAACACAGAATTGTGATGTGAATATTTCTAAGCACAGACATTTTGGAAGTCTCCACCCCTCCCCCTTTTTCTCTACTTGCAAATTCTTTGATATCTCCTGAATTTTTTTTTTTTTTGGAACATCGATGTTTTTGGATTGGATTTTTCGAACATTGGATGTTTTTTTGGAATTTTTCTCTCATATTTTCATCATCGAAAAGACAGATTTTTTTTTTTTAATCTTTTGAAAATATTTTAAGACCTTTTCCCCCATCGACTACTTGTGAGGATCGGAATGAAGACATCTTTATTCCCATATTCTATGTGGCTCTAGACTAAACCACCAAAGAATGCCTCTAGGCTGCCCATTGGGCGCTGAATCAGGGGTGAAGGAGAAAAATAATTACAAAAATTGCAAAAAAAATAGTTTTTATGCACGAATGGATATGCGGACCCGCGTCCGCATCCGCTCCGTGTGAAAGGGGCCTGATTGGTTCTTTTCTACAGAATTTTGCACAGATTCCCGCATTTTACACATCTCTCTAGTCTTATTTGAAGTGAGGCACTTCTCTCTTCCTCAGAAAATATACCCTCCATAAGATCTTGCTGGCGGTTGCAGGCAATGTCGCGATTCCACAATTTTATTTACCATCCGTAGATGAACTGTGTAAGTTACGCGCCTACATTTCCTCCAAATGGCTCGTCGGTTACTGCTTCAATTGGACGTCTGTGCTACTTGTCTAAGACTTATTAATACACCTTATTTGGAGAAACATCAGGAGTCATTATATCTTCCTGTATAGGACTATTAAGCAACGCATAACAAACAACAAAGACGGGCCGGCGTTGCAGAGAGACGATTTATACCCGTCTCGTATACCACAAGTATTACAGGACTTCTGTCCTGTGTACCCCAGGATCATCCACTACCTCGGTGAGATTTTACGAACCAAGGTACTCTTCAAGAATGTACCTCAACACAACTATGACCACAGTGTCAAGGGACGCTGTTTAGAGCGCATGGACGCTAGAGTGTTCATCTTCGGATGGAATCAAGAACTTTCGGAAGATTATGATGTAGATATTTTACAGTTGATTTTTAATTTCTCCCTCCGTATATTATACGTCCATTAATTATATGTGAATTTATATGTGCAATCTATATGTAATATTCTTATTTATTATTCTGAAGATATTTTAATAAAATTTCCAGACACACCCATCCTCCGGGAACGCTTCGATATCTCAATGAGATGGGAAGCGGGGTGTGTTTGGTTTTCAAAGGTCAAAGGCAATGCAGGTTTGTCCATCAGTCTGTCTACAGTCACCTCCTAGCCAAGCATAAATTTATATAAAAAAAGCTTCAAGCGCGCATACGCGTGGTTACGGTGCGACATCTAGTTTCGTATCGTAAGCAGTCAAGCCCGGTCACGGGTGTTCATTTTTGCGGCACGTAAAAGGCACGCTGACCGGAGACTGTAGGGGAGAATATCACCCACAATTCCACAAGTACGTGTGTGGACGAAAGCGAAGAACCACCAGAGCTCAGTTGTGAAACCGTGACAATAAATAAACAAAGCGCAAAATTTTTTGCCCGTAATGCGAATCGTCGCTCGTTAATCGAATCAAAATTTTTGCTGGTTATGCGAATCGCTCGTTAACCGAAGTTCCCCTGTGATTCGTTCTAGAAACTCCAAAATGATACCAAACATTACATACACCTCCATTCTCTGCGAGAAGGGAGCGGGGGAGGGGGGTGCAGATGATATTGTTCGAAAAGGAATCCCCCTTTCACCTTCTTAAAGACCTTAGGGGCCATTCAAGTATTACGTAAGCAGATATCCAGCCATTTTTGACCCCTTCCCCACCCCCCTGTCAGCAACTACGAATATTTCATATCTTCAAAAAGGTATGGTTGATGACGTAAGCAACCGTAAAACCCCTCCCCCCCCCCCCCGTCATCAAAAGTCAGCAAATCCGAAACCCCTTCCCCCCCCCCCTCGATGCTGACGTAATACTTGAATGACCCCTTAGGTATAGTCCTCCTACCACGAGATGAGATTTGGCTACGGCACGTCATGTCACGTCAAACGATTCCATTTTATCCCAGAAGGTCATGCCAATCGTGAAGGCTCAGTCACTGATGAACTTTTCTCGATGCGCAATCGTTTTACCAAAAAAAATTGAATAAAATCATCCGACGTGACGTGACATGACGCAGCGGAAATTCATCTCGTGGTCGGAGGACTATATCAAGGCGCTGTCTGGGGTTACTTCCCTTCTTGGTCTTTTGGCACTGGGACAAGTTTCAGAGTCAGTGGACACATGTCGGACAAGAAAACTGTCCAAAGGGCAGGCCCTTTCGTTCGGAGGAGACCACTTTCATTTCGGGGGGAGGGGGGAGAGACTAAAGTGATAGAACAGTAGCTTTGGCCATATTTTTCCAGTTTTTTGTCATTTTCTCATATTTTGGGGTGGGGGGGGGGAACCAAACCCCCAAGTCCCCCTCCACGCTACGGCCTTACCGAAAAAATTTGGCTAAATTGACGCAAGGCATTACCATTAAACAAGTCGCAGCCTTCTTCTTTCAAAGGGATGCCGGCTTGGAAACTTTCTTTAGTCCCGTGGAATTGTTTGGCTGGCACGGGCTCAGATAACGAGAAATAACGCCACACTGAGCAGCGGAACGAAAATTAGCAACGAGGTCACGTGAGCGCACCGACGAAATCCTAGACAACCGACACGGCTCAAGCCCTGGGGCCCGGGATGATTATCATAATTTTTTTTTGCTTTTTCACGCTATAAATTAGCTACAGAAGAGGCCCGTTAAAAGTCTGACCGAGGGGCCCCCGCAAAAGATCCCAGCCTAGGGGCCCTGCTACAGGATGTGCGGGCCATGCTCCTGCCTATTGTCCCCCACTCTATAGCTCCTAGATCGTGTGTCAGGGCCCTTAGGCTGGAATCTTCCGCTTAACCCCAGCCAGATTTTCTATGGGGGGGGGGGGGCGCCTTCTACAGTTAATTTATAGTGTGAAAAAAAGCAAAATTATAAGGATTTAGTCCCGGGCTCCCAAGCTGGAGCCCTGTCAGCAAAGCCGTCTTAAGAGCATCATGGGCCCCCGGCCAAATGATTTTTCTGAGGCGCTACCAGGCAAATTCTCGAAAATCTCAACCAGATCTCATTTTTGTGGGGCTCTTTTCTCTTGAGGCCTACCTGGTAGGCCGATGCCTTAAGACGGCACTGCCTGTCAGTCCTGCAATTGGGGGGGGGGAAGTCATGTCCCTCCTTCACGACTTATCAAAACAATTCCTAACAAAAAAAAATATTCTTTCACCCTTTCATCTCGGATTTATCACCCCTCTTGAACGGCGCCCCCGCGTAGTCGCAATGGGTCGCGTGGCCAAGCGCCGCCGGTATTCTTATCGCAATGGGCAAGTGTGCATTTTGGTTCCGTCACCCGTGACCCCCACAAGGGCTGGGCTGACGGAGCTCTAGCCCTGGGACCGGGACAATTCTCTTAATTTTTTTTGGCCTATTCACGCTATAAATTAACTATGACTTTTCTGTGATTTTAGCACGAGTTGGCGACTTTGTTTACTTTTGGCATCATTTTTGTCAGTAATTCGCAATGCCCCGTATTTTCCACGCATTACTGTTCTTCCCCCTAATTTCCTCTGTTTTGCGAATTCGAATATATCTGTGACTATTGCACTTAAAAACAAAGAATTTTTTCGGTTGGCATCAGGAGAGACGGGGCAACAACTTTCTAATTGGAAGTTAGAGTCATGGCCCCCAACAAGGGGGGGGGGGCTGACAGGGCCCCAGTCCCGCGGACGCGGGAGAATTATCATCATTTTTTTGTTTTTTCACGCTATAAATTCACTATAAAGGGGCCCCCGTGAAAAGTCTGGTCTGGGGGCCCGCCGAAGATCCCAGCCTGTGGGACCCGCTCCAGGATGTGGGGCCATGGTTAGAGCACAAGGGGACCGTAAACTAAAAATTTAAAAATTTAGTTTTTTTATTTTGTTTCGCACACTGTATTTTCACTCTCAAAACTGGTAGAGGGTAATTTGTGAACGCCTGTGTGTTGAGCATTTTCTAAACTGGAATCACACCTCTTCGACGGACAGTTGATAAGGCCGTGCTAACATTTACAGGACACCCTGTATAAATATAATAAAGTAATAAATACAGTGAAACCCCCCTCTTAACGTACACTCCTCAGATGCGGTCACCCCCCTTCTTTTGCGGCCAAATAATAATTTCCCCTTGCATAATGAAGGTATGCATTTGAAACCCCCGATTAACGGCCACCCACTCTTTTACGGACGATTTTTTTTCCCCGCCGCAAAAGGTTTTCCAGATTCGTAGGTCTTGTGTATTCAGAGCTCGAGTCCTTGCTGCAGGAATGTTCGTCATTGAACTTGACGATCCCGGGATCTGTTCTCTGAACCCGAAAATAGAAAAAATTTACACGTCCAGATTCGTAGGTCCTGTGCGTTCAGAACACGAATCCTTGCTGCCGATCCCGACATCGATCTGCTCTCTGAATCCGAAAATCGGAAATGTAAACTTTCAGATTCGTAGGTCCTGTGTGGTGTGTTCAGAGCTCGAGTCCTTGCTGCAGGAATGTGCATCATTGAACTTGCCGATCCCGGGATCTGCTCTGAATCCGAAAAATCGGAAATTTACGCGTCCAGATTCGTAGGTCCTGTGCGTTCAGAACACGAATCCTTGATGCAGGAATGTTCGTCATTGAACTTGACGATCCCGGGATCTGCTCTGAATCCGAAAAATCGGAAATTTACGCGTCCAGATTCGTAGGTCCTGTGCGTTCAGAACACGAATCCTTGATGCAGGAATGTTCGTCATTGAACTTGACGATCCCGGGATCTGCTTTCCGCACCCGAAAATCGGAAATTTCTGCCTTCGTGTTCGGGTCCTCTGATTTCAGAGCACGAGTCCTTCCATACGTCATCGAAGTCGTGGATCCTGGGATCTAACATGAACACGAAAATCGGAAATTTACGCCTTCGGATTTGTTGCGCGACTTCAGGCGAGTATCTTATCGACCTGGGCTCTACCGCGCCCCCTACCATATATCCATCTTTATCTGCTTTGCTAGAAGAAGGGAGTTTTCTAAATTCGAACCCTAAAGGGGGTCAAAAAGGTGAGTTCATAGGGAACTCAGGCCCAGCTAAAACCGCTGAAGCTCAATATGAAATTTGGTTAGAAGTTTCGTTTCATGATTATGAGAGGGATTTTCGAAATTCGACCGCTAAGGGGGGTTCATAAGGGGCGGGGCTGCAACTGGGGGGGGGGGGAAGCAGGTGGTTCTCGTGCCCCGAGTACTGGACCCGAGGGGGGGGGGCGCAAAATTCATTCTGCAATCTCTCTTTCAACATTAAAAGGAGGCGTCAAAATGCTCGCTTGCCCCGGGTGACCAAGCATCTAGTTGGGGCCCAGATAAGGGGGTTCAATACTGGGAGGGGGTGCCGGTCGTCGTATTAATTTGGTCAGTATTTTTGTATTGTAATGTAGAGATTCACCGAGAAGAGATTTTTCAAAATTCACCCCCCTATGGGGGGTGGGGGTGTTCACAGGTTATATGGAGGAATCATCACTGAGTCGCAATTGCTGAAGCCATAAAAATATGAAATTTAGTCAATAATATCTATATACACTGCTCAAAACAATTAGGGGAGCAAGCAAAAAAGTGAAGAAAACCGTGCTAGACAGCCACGTATTGGCATACAATGGATAGTACACGCGTATCAATGCGCAATACAGAAAAAAGACGTAAAAAAATTTGGAATTAAGCTTTAATTCTTTGAAAATATGGAAAAAACATGAAAAGATGATTTAGGGCAACAATTTGGTTACATGTAAACGATAAAAAAAAAGTACTGTTTAGACATGATGCATGAGTTTTAATAGGGCGTGTGGTCTCCTCGAACAGCTAAGACTGCTGCACACCTGTTTGCCATGGATGCGATGAGGTTATCGATCAGACTTTGGGGAATACTGTTCCACTCCTCAAGAAGTGCAATCTGCAAGTCTCGGACAGTAACAGACGGCCTTGGTCGCGCAGCAATGCGTCAGGTCAGGAGAGCACGCTGGCCATTCCATACGCTGTATTGTTTCCGCTTCAAGCATGTTCTCCACCAGACGAGCTCTATGCTGTCGGGCATTATCATCCTGGAAAACAAAGGAATCTCCAATGGCTCCAGCGTAAGGGATTACACGAGGTCGCAGTATACCTTCGGGCCGTCAAAGTGCCATTCCGAATGATATGCAGGTCCGTACGTCCGCCTATGCTGATTCCACCCCATACCATCCAACCAGCTCGTCTGTATTGTGACCTTTCACGAACGAATGCGGGGTTATTTCGAGTGCCCCTGTCCCTCCATACCAGAACACGTCTGGTGTCACACTCCAGACTGAATCGGGACTCGTCTGTAAACAGCACTTGGCTCCAATCATGTTGCTCCCAATCTCGATGTTCAGCAGCCCATCTTCTTCGGGCCGCACGGTGGCGTGGGGTCAACGGAATGCAGACCATTGGCCTACGTGCATAGAGCCCTCCCTCATGAAGCCGATTACGTACTGTTTGGCTGGACACCCTTCGTCCTGTTGCCAAGAGCGACCGTCTTTGCAGCTGCGTAGCATTCTCTGTTCTGTTTCGAAGGGCTGTTAACCGTACATACCGGTCATCAGTTGCTGTAGTGGCGCGTGGCCGACCTTGCCCTGGTCGGCGTCTAACATTTCCTGTTTCTTGGAATCGATTCCACAGCCTTGCAACAACACTTCTGGCGACTCCAACAGCGTCCGCGACACTACGTTGTGTTCGGATTCCAGTCTGCCTATAACACGCCATGCCATGGATTCCGGTAAATCACATTGTTGAGACATCCTCGAGTCACCTTGTCTCAAAAAAATACTGCGCAATCGAATTTCACAGTTACGGCAGTAAAACAGACGTTTCTACAACATCCCGATTTCTGCCCTTATCTCCTTTTTCTGGTTTTTGACGTCATGAACTTTGATTTGCATATGAAGTTTTCTTCTTCCGTTTCCTGCTAGGCTTTAAATTATGGATGATTCATTTTATGTTACTTATCGGTATACATCTTTGCGTAATTTTGTTAAAACCATGTGCTCCCCTAATTGTTTTGAGCAGTGTATATAAAATTGATTTTCTGTCTGTGTGTGTGTGTGTCTATGTTCTCTATACAAATCTACAATTTCAGATCGAACGCCACCAAAATTTGCATATATACCAAATGGGACCCGACTTGAACGATAGGCTACTTTAAAATTTCGTCAGAGCAGGGCAAATGCCCCAAATGGCCAAAAAAACTGTCGGGCAACAATGGTTTGTGGGCCTCAACAATCATTTTCCGAACGTTTACTTTGGTTACCGTGGTTCCCTAGCAAAGCGTTTCAGACGTGTATATGCCTTTACAATGGTTTGTCACTCCTTTAATGCTGCCAGTATATTTACAATAGTTTACGCCTTTATAATGGTTTGGCACTTTTTCAATGGTCGTCAGAATCATCATCAGCATCATTTTGAGGGTCAGGAAAAGGATGATCCCCCATAGAAATCAGTGTTAAAATTGCCGATTCTACTGTAGAAATGCGGAAATTTTTGGTGGGGTTTTCTGTCACATCAATAATTTTAAAAATTGTATTGAATCCTCGATTTTTGAAATATAGAGGTCGCTTAGAGATAGATATACGAAGCCCAGGAGATTAAATAGGAAGTAATTAGCCCCGAACCTACTTTTGAGTTGGATATCCAATGCAATAACATTGATTTCAACCATTTATTTACATCTTCTCAATCATGAAAATTCAGTTCTCCGTATTGTCTTTTAATATTCAACTGCATAAATGGATACAGTTTAGGATATTTTAAAATTAATTATGGGCCCATAAAGTACATTGAAGAAATTTCACAGCTTTAACTAAGCATTTTTTGAAGCAGAAACAGGCAGAAATAGATAACTTGAGCCGCATTGATAAAAACCCGGGCAGCGCCGGGTATTTTATAGCTAGTAGTTTATAAAGTAGATACCCACTATGACAGGATTTCTGAAAATTCATACCCCCAAGGGGGTCATTTATCCGCACGCAACAGTCAAAATGTTTATTAAACATATGTAAGTACTAAATTATCCTGTAATACAGAACGCATCAATAGCGCAGAACAGCTTGTTAGGGGCCATTCAAGTATTACGTAAGCAGATTTTCAGCCATTTTTGACCCCCCCCCCCCCCCCCCCCCACGGTCAGCAAATTTTCGTCAAATATTTCATGTCTTAAAAAGGGGTGGTTGATGACGTAAGCAACCTTCAAAACTCCCCCCCCCCACCGCCCTTGTCATCAAAAGTCAGCAAATTCGAAACAACACCCCCCCCCCCACCCCACCCCTACGATACTGACGTAATATTGACGATAACTCAAAAGTCGTAAATTCCAAGGGGATGATGGTATTTCCCCATACACATAGTTGAGGGTTGTGGCTCAGAATTAGCTGACCCTCTGTTTTAATATCTCTATTAGTTCTGGTGCCTTTCCTTCAATTTGGAAGACTTGCTCAGTGTTGCCTGTCTTCAACAGTGGTGATAAATCTGATGTTTCAAATTACCGACCCATAGTTAAAATGAATTCTATTTGAAAAGTATTTGAACTTATCATCCATGAAAGAATTTATGGCCACGTTCGTTCCTGGTTTTCTAGTTGTCAACATGGTTATATTGCTAAGAGCGCGATCTTCATTAACTAATTTATTGGATTTTTCTCAAGATATAGCTCAAACTATAGATAATAAGCAGCAAATTGATGTTGTTTAATACAAAATTCATCGAAAGACTGGTTATTTGTGGAGATGAAGATTACAAGGAAGAAAATTCATCACTGTCCCCACGGGGACTCGAATCCCGGCCTCTCGCTTGCCGGACGAGCGCTCTACCATCTAAGCTATGGAAGCAGAAAGAATATTTCAACCTTGGAGCGTATATACAGTCAAACCTCGTTAGTACGTCACGCGCTTAACACGTCACTCCGCTTACCGGGTCACTTTTGGGAAGGCCCATTTGTCCTCAGGCAGGAATTGGCACAGCTATGGCTTACTCCGTTTAACGAGTCACTCCGCTTACTGAGTCATATTTTTGCTCTCCCAAGAGTGACTCATTAACGAGGTTTGACTGTATATGTTGAAAGGCACCGTACATGGACGGCGTCAACAATCAACTAATAGCTCGTGAATGACAAAGGCCAACCAGATGGCCATATGCATATAGAAACGTCCTCTCCACTTGTTAGCTATTAGTTGATTGTTGACGCCGTCCACGTACGGTGCCTTTCAACATATATATACGTTCCAAGGTTGAAATATTCTATCTGCTTCCATAGGTTAGATGGTAGAGCGCTCGTCCGGCAAGCGAGAGGCCGGGGTTCGAGTCCCCGTGGGGGCAGTGACGAATTTTCTTCCTTGCAATCTTCATCTCCACAAATAACCAGTCTTTCAATGAATCTTGTATTGACAAGTGGAGAGGACGTTTCTATATGATGTTGTTTATACTGATTTCTCAAAGGCTTTCGATTCACTCAATCATGTTATTCTTCTTCAGAAGGTCAGGGGGTTGGGGCTTTTCTGGACATCTGCTCAAGTGGATTGAGTCATACCTTACTGGGAGATCTCCGAGAGTAATTTTTAATGGTTGTGAATCCTATTGTTATGCATGTTATTCTGGTGTTCCCCAGGGGTCGATTTTGGGTCCCTTACTTTTTATTTTATTTATAAATGATTTACCTGCTTGTATCGATACTAAATGCTTAATGTTTGCTGATGATGTAAAAATTTTTCCATGTTATTAATAGTGCTGATGACGCTGCTAAATTACAAGAATCTATTGCCAAACTGAATTTATGGTGTGTAAATAATAAGTTGTATTTAAACATTGATAAGTGTTAATGTATTACCTATAGTAGGGGGCATTCTCCACTTATATACGATTACAGTATTGATGGTCAGTTACTTCTAAGGGTTGATTGTGTGAAGGATTCAGGTGTTATATTTCACAGTTCTTTTTCGTTTAACCAACATATTAATTATATAGTGTCTAAAGCATCCAGAAGTCTTGGTTTTATGATTCGTAATAGTAATCTTTTTCACGATGTTGAAACTATTTTGTTACTTTTCAATTCCTATGTTCGATCTGTTTTGGAATACTATAACCCTTTCTGACTCGCGGAGCCCTTTTCAGTGAATAATTTATCTGGCGGAGCCCATTTTAGTATATCATTTATATGGCGGTACCCTTTAGGCCTCTCTTTTTTGTTTGTTTATCGAATTTATTGATTTATTTTATTATTCTCGATTGCCCGTGGAGGCCCCTGGGATGTGCACACGGAGCACCGGTTGAGAACCGTTGCTGTAGCACAATTTGGAATCCACATTGCTTATTTAATATAGTTAAAATTGAACGTGTTCAAAACAGTTTTTTACGCTATATATGTTTTAAGAAACATCGGTCATATAATCACTATTTAATACTTCGCTCATCGAAACGAATCACCACCAAACGAAATACATCGCTCGCCGATTTCTGAGATGCACATAGCCCCCACATCCTGAGGCAGGGCCCCTAGGCTGGGATCTTTTACGGGGCCCCCCCCCCGGCCAGACTTTTATGAGGCTCCCTTTATGATGAATTTATAGCGTGAAAAAACAAAAAAATGATTAAAATCCTCCCTGGCCCCAGGGCTGGAGCCTTGTCAGCCCAGCCCTTGTGGGGGCCATGGAGATGCAGTAATACTGATGATGTATATTTTTAAACTTTGAATTTTGTATATACATATGGTTTTTCTTGTATTCATTTATGCAAACTGTAACTGGGCTTTTGCCTGTAGTTTGTATTTGAATAAATAAATAAATAGTAATACTTGAATGACCCCTTATAGTAACTTGTAGCTCAGGAAGTTTGCAGCTGACAAGATAACGTGAAACCCCCCCCCCCCCAGCTAACAGCTGATTCGCGGGAGAGTATCGGAGGGAGGGCGTCTCCTATGGGCACTGCCCATGCTCTTTGCTTTAGCAATTAAATGGTCCACTAGATGCTGTTAGCATTTCGATTATCGATGTTTCAGTGAGCACGGGCGTTTCGACCATAGTTGTGGCCTAGGACCCATAGTCGTGTGGAATTACGGTAGTTACGCGTTAAGTAGCGTCGAAGTGGATGCTGTCGCCTTCCACCACGAAGGTTACCGTCAAGGTTCCACGGGTTCGAATCTGGAGAAGAGCATGTGAAACAAGTTGCTTCACTTACTAAGCCTGGGGGATGACCACCGATAGATGGCGCCTTGTGGCGATTGCCGGATGGCGATATATGAGTGGGGATGTGCGGTGAAGTAGCAGGGGAAAAAAATATACGACACGACACATCCATCCTCTGTGGGGAACGCTTCGATATATCTCACTGAGATGTGAAGCGGGGGGGGGGGGAAGTGTCCGGTCCTCAAAGGCCAAAGTAGGCACATCCGTAATCAAACGCGTTAATGTCGGGATCTGGTCTGGTCCGTCTTCGGATTCGTAGGTCCCGGGTTCGGAGCCAGAGTCGTAACAGTATGAATATACGTCATCGCACTTGTTGATCCCGAGATCTGACCTGAATTGAGGTCAGATCCCGATCCTTCGAATTCGTAGGTGCCGGGCATAGCCCACAAAGGTGGGGCTGACACTGACAGGGCTCCCAGCCCTGGGACGATTCCGATCGTTTTTTTTTTTTTTTTCGCGCTATAAAGGAACCCGTGAAAAGTCTGGTCTGGGGGCCCCACCAACATGGGCGGAGATACGGGAAGGAGCGTGGGGCGCATTGCCGCACCCCCCCCCCCCCCCCCAGCGCCAAAGGTGGAATCGACTGATCTAATGTATATATATGGATTGACAACATCATCATCGTGCCCCCCCCAGACTTCCAAGTCTATCGCCGCCTATGCCCACCAAAGGTCCCAGCCTAGGGGGCCCTAATCATGGTCCTGGGCTAAGAAATCGAGTCTTTATAATCGGAGTGAACGTTTCCTTAGATCCTTTCAAACAGGGACCCCAAATCATTTTTCATTTTAATACAGTATGCAATTTTTTAAGGCGCCCCAGAGCTTGTTAAGACGGCATTGCCCGTTTAATAGTGGAAATTCACCCAGACATACCCCCCTTCCATCAGCGGGCCCCCAATTAAAAAAAAAAAATTACCCTAAGTAACAAACCAATGATTTCTCATTGAACATAGTAGTTATTAGATTCTAAAAAAATCACTACGACCCTTAGGTTCCAGGTTCAGGGCCGTATTTACTCGAGGGAAATTTCCTGGGGCCCTGATATGTTATTTAGACGCTTCGAGACCCCGGGTCTGCCATGCATCATGGCAGGAGAGGGAAATCGGACATAGGCCAGATGGGGGGGGGGGCCGCTTAATATCATAGATAATACATATATATATATTTGGCCCAGGGGTTCCAAAGAATGTTTGAGCCCTCCCTGCCCCGGAACAAATTCTAACTTGAAAAACGCTCTTCAAAAATTTTTCTTTGTAATTTTTTGATTTTCTGATAAGAGGAAAAATAATCTCGCCAATTCTTGTCCAATTCGGCGATAAATCACCAAATATGGCGGTTCTTTTTCTTTCCCGCCCTCTGGAGAAAAGTTCGGAAAGAAAACATTGTTTGGCGGGAAATTTAAATGAAAGCGTACACCGGTGTGAGTGCCGCCTTATTTGGCGCTTCATCGCATGCAACTCCGAATTACCGCTCGTGTTTGGCGAGAATTTTCGATAGGTGTTTTTTTTTTTCAAACTCACTGAATTTTCGACAGTAGTTTTTCAACGCCATTTTTTTTTTTGGACGGAATTTGACATCGAACGTGAACGCCCGAAAATTTATATCTGCCCAGGGCCCGAACTTATAAGGCATAGGCCCTAGGCAAGGCCGACTTAAGAGTATCATGGGCCCCCGGGCCAAGCGATTTTCCTGAGGCCCTACCAAACAACTTCTCGAAACTTTGAACCATATCTCATTTTTCTGAGGCCCCCGGGCCGTGCCCGGGTGGGCCCATGCCTTAAGACGCCGGGACCCCATGTGCATATGCTGGTACAACTGACTTTCAAAATAGGGACGAGGGAACCCAGGGTTTGAGGAAGCAGTCAGGGCCCCAGTCCCACTTCAGGGGGTTTTTCATTTTCAGTTTCGAAAATGTATGGGTTCCTTATAACCAGTGTCAAAGATGTTTAATTAGATCAGCAGTTGACAACCTGGGATCATATGCGTGCCCCCCCCCCACATCCTGCAGCGGAACCCTCCCTCCTCCCTGAGGCTAGGATCTTTGGTGGGACCCTATATATAGAGAATTTACAGCGTGAAAAAAAAGATAAGAATAGCCTCGGTCCCCTCCGGCCTTGAGTCCTGTCAGCCCCACCCTCGTGGGGGCATGGTCATATCACACACTTGCGGCCCTGGAGGGAGGTACGGGTGAAAAGTTATTGTCGGGGGAGAACAACTCTCACGAGGTAGAGACCCCACGAGGCGGGAGTATAGGCCCAAGGGCCCAGACACCGATCTTGGAAAATGACTTTAGAAATTCACCTAGAAATCAATGGAATCGGCAGAAATATTCTCGTTCTTCTTAGGGGGAATCATATCTTGTAGCTGGGCCACCCTAGGCCAAAATCTTTCACGGGCCCTCAGGCCAAATTTTTTACGGGTCTTTCTCTTTATAAATGTATTGTTTAAAAAAAATAGATTGGGGGGGGGGGGTCCCGGGCTTAAACGGTTGTAGCTCCGTCAGCCAGGCCTGAGAGGCATAGCCCATCTTAGTATCTTAGGCACAGCCGACATGGCCCACCTTCTGCCTGCTCACGCCTTTGCCTCAGCACTATATTTGGGTGCCCCAAAAATTGGCATTTCCCCTGGGCCCCGAACTTATGAGTAACAGGCCAAGGTGGGCTCACTTTCCCATGCAGAAATTATCAACTAATAATCAACATTTTCACGGCATAATCTTACTGGAAGGTGGGCCCCTACTCACGGAAAAAATTCGAAGGTGCCCCCCTCCCCCCGGCAACAAATTCTTTGCCAGAGTTCTTGAACCTGGAATCACGCTTATTGTTTCGTTGGGAGCCCCATGATACTCTATTTTGTAAGACAGGGCCTCAGAAGTAGGGCCGTCTGAAAAGAATCACGGGCCCCGAGCAGAGTGATTTTTCTGAGGACACCCCCACCCGGATAGAAATGACTGCCTACCAATTAACATGTTTTACTCTCGAAAATTTGAACCAGGTGTCTCATTTTCATGAGACCCCCGGGCATGGCCCCCACATCCTGGAGCAGGGCCCCTAGGCTGGGATCTTTTGTGGACCCCCGACAAGACTTTCACGGGATTCCTTTATGATGAATTTACAGCGTGAAAAAGCAAAAAAATTGTGAAAATTGTCCCGGGGCTGGAGCCTTGTCAGCCCACCCCTTGTGGGGGGCCATGCCCCCGGGCCGTACCCGGTTGGGCTCCAAGTGTTAAAAGACGGCACTGCTCGGAAGGGGTCCATGGGGACAAACAAGCGGAGAATTTTTTCAAGAAGACTCGGAACGAGAAGGTTTTTGCGTCGGAAACATTTTTTCTGTCGCCAAACAAAAGAAACTTTGGCGACCATCTTGGCGATAATTTCGAGATCCGCGTGAACGTTGAAACGACCTTGAGAGAAAAGAACTTGAAAGAAAAAAAAGGGGGAGGGGCGAGCGAAGGGGGGAAGACAAAAAAAAAAGGATGTCATTAACATCGCCCCCCCCGCGCCCCGCTCGAACGGCACCCCCGGCTTCTCTGGGAGTCATCCAAAAGCCCTTCGAGGGGTGGGACGGGGCCCCGATCGCAGGGAGGGGGGGGGACCGAAAAATCATTGAGAAGAAAAAAAAATGGCGTCAGTCGGTTTTTTTTTCGGGGGGGGGGCGGAGTGGGGGCCTCGAAGATGTTAAGAAATGGGGGGGGGGAATCTTTTTTTTTTCTAGAAGGTTCTAAAAATAGGAGCCTTCGATTCAAAGGGCACCTGTTACCTGATGGTCGTAAAAGGACACCGGCAGGGGGGGGGGAAGAAGGGGAATGAAAAAGAAAACACAGATGCGGGGTCCTCACAGGTAAGAATAAGGGTAGGGTCTTCTTTGATTGTATTCATTTTCCAGGGAGTGGGGTCCCCTAAAGATTTGAGGGGGGGGAGAGGGGTTCAGTCAATAACGTGAATGGATTTTCTTTCTTGAAGGATGCACCTGCTGAGGGCTCTCTCTGTATTCCTTTTACAACGGTTATACAAAAAGGGAACTATGGGATCGATCCACAGGGACCCCCGAGAGCGTGTTTCCTTTATCTTGTAGGATCACCATCGTTGTGATCAAACTAGATTACGTGAACGCGTTTTTTATTTATGTTTATTAATTACTGGATGTAGGTGCGGAGGCGCTTTTGTCGCCTTTCTTTCCCCATTCTTGACCCAACTCATTCATCGAATTTGCTGCACTGGGCTAGAGCCCGCTTGCTCCTCCCCCACCCCCGTAAATACGCCCGCACCTCTTAGTCACTCTTTTGGTCACTCACACGCTGTACATTATCACTCTTTTGGTCGCTTCCCCATTTACTCAAGGTTACTCTTTTCACCATTCACACGCTTGCACGCGCTCTAGGTATCTCTTTTGGCCACTCACTGACCCGGCCTCTCGCTCTATAAGTCACTCTTTTGGTCACTCACACGCTCTATATTATCACTCTTTTGGTCGCTCCCCCTGTTTACTCCAGGTTACTCTTTTCACCATTCACATGCTTGCACGCGCTCTAGGTACGCGCTTTTGGCTACTCACTGACCCGGCCTCTCGCTCTACAAGTCACTCTTTTGGTCACTCACACGCTCTATATTATCACTCTTTTTGTCGTTCCCCCTGGTTACTCTTTTCACCATTCACATGCTTGTACGCGCTTTTGGCTACTCACTGACCTGGCCTCTCGCTTTATTTTGGTCATTAAACACGCTCGCACACACACTCGGTAGATCACCATTCTCCCATGCTTGCACACGCTCTCAAGGTCACTCTTTTGCAGAGGTGCATTTACGGTTCTTTTTGCCGCCCGCGGGCTAATTTTCTTGACTACTCCTTTACTCGAATTCGCCTGCCTGTGCTAGAACCCACTTGGCCTTCCTCCTACCCTTACAGCTGCAAGTACATTTTTCATGTCTCTTAGTCTCTCTTTTGATCACTCCCATCCTCACACACTGTATAATTCACTCTTTTAGTCACTTACATGCTCACACACGCTTTAGATCACTCTTTCGGTTGCTCACTGACATGGTTTCTTTGCTGGGTCACTCTTTTTATTATTTACACATGCTCTTGGTCACTCTTTTGGTTGCTCACTGACATGGTTCCTTTGCTGGGCCAAGCTTTTCATCATTTACTCATATTATTGGTCACTCACTAACATGGTACCTTTCTGGGTCACTCTTTTAATCATTGACACATGCTCTTGGTCACTGTTTCGGTTGCTCACTGACATGGTTTCTTTGCTGGGTCACTCTTTTGATTATTTACACAGGCTCTTGGAGACTCTTTCGGTTGCTCACTGATATGGTTCCTTTGCTGGGTCACGCTTTTTATAATTTACTCATGCTATTGGTCACTCTTTTGGTTGCTCCCTGACATGGTTCCTTGCTGGGTCACTCTTTTGATCATTTACACATGCTCTAGGTCATTCTTTTGGTCATTACATGCTTGCACGCACGCTAGGCCACTCTCTTGGTCATTGACATGCTTGCACACACTCTAGGTCTAGGTCACTTGCTTGGTCACTCACTCACTGATCTAGCCTCTAGGCGGATGTATTGAGTGTTATACAAATTCTGCTGCCCTTCTCCCATTGAATTAATTTTCCTGGCCGATCATTTTCCAAATTTTCTCGCCCAAATTATTCAATTAATACAAGATATCATGTCATATTCAATTAATGAATAACACACATATTATATTCAACACTTCCGATGTCGTTGACGAGTTATCTCGTCAAGCCCAGACATTTTGTAATGTCGAAAAAATTTCCAGTAACGGGGGGGGGGAGGCACTCAAGTCTTACGTCAGCATCGGTAGGGGGGGGGGAGCAGTGCCGTCTTAACGCATGGGCCCACCCGGGCACGGCCTGGGGCCTCAGAAAAATGAGAAGCAGTTGAATTTTTCGAGAATTTGCTAGGTAGGGCCTCAGAAAAAGCACTTGGCCCGGGGGGGGTCCATGATGCCCTTAAGACGGCCCTTGGGGTTTCGGGTTTGCTAACGACAAGGGAGGGAGAGGTTTGAATGATGCTAACGTCATCTCAACCACCCTTCATAAATATATGAAATACAGTCGAATCCCGTTATAACGAACTCCACGGTACCACAGGAATCACTTCGGTATAACAAAATTTCGTTATAAAAGAATTTCAGAAATTTTTCCTATGTAGACTTATCTGACGGATTAGAAAAGTGTTCGTTAAAACGAGATCTTTTCGCTAGTTAGTGAGCACCTCAACTAACTTCCCCCTCAACATTGATAAGTCCTCTACAGAGCCACTTTAGTGATCTCCAAAGTTTTCGGGGGTCCTTCAGGTGATCTGGGTCCGGCCCGCTTAAAGCGCTCCGGAACTGTGTCACGAGTCACTCAAGTGATCCGTAAGTATGCCGCGGATCACTTTGAGTAATCTGGGGATGTACCTCGGGTAAATTTAGTCACGTATAACCGCACCGCGGGCCGCTTGTAAGTGCTCTGAAACTGTTCCACATGTCACTCAATGGACCTCTAAATGTGCCACGGGACCGCTTGCATTTTCTGGAACCGTGTCGCGGGTAACTCAAGTGACCTGTAGATGTGTGGTGGGTCACTTAAGCGATTTGTAAATGTGCCACTTAGTTGATTTTTACAAAATTACGTTTGAGGTGGTGGGCCACTTCAGATGGCCACATTTGGTCGGTGGGCTATGGGTTGAGCATGTATGTCTTGGAACCGGCATCTTCATCCCATTGCTCGCGAGCACTATGGTGCTCCCCGAAGCACCCCGGAGCGCTCGACGTTCGAGCCCGACTTGGTGCTCGCGAGCACTCTCTCTCGATCAATGTTCCAATCAAACACCTTTCGCAGAAATTTCATCGAAGGAATTGAAAAATCGCATCCTAATTCCCACGCGTGCGTATGTCAAACTAGCCGTAACGGTGCTCTTCTTTCGATGGTGGGTACAGGCAGTGCTCACGACTGTGAAAAGGTTGATGACCTCTCTGGCTTACAGGGTGGGTTTTCAATCAATTTCTTTAAAAAAATCGAGTTCTTTTAGCCTTCAAGTTCAAATATAGCATTGAAATTGACAGAAATTGATTCTGTCTTTAGACATGATGAAAACCAGGGCTGGTCCGATTAATATCTAGAGATGTGAGGTGAGAATATTCTCGGGGAACGAATATTCTCAGAATATTCTCCGGGTCATGATCAGGGCCGTCTTAAGAGCATCATGGGCCCCCGGACCAAGTGATTTTTCTGAGGCCTTACCAGGCAAATTCTCGAAAATTTTAACCTGATCTCATTTTTGTGAGGCCCCCTTTTCTGTTGAGGCCCCCGGGCCGCGCCCGGGTGGGCCCATGCCTTAAGACGACACTGGCCATGATGAGAGCTTTTAAGGTATCCGACTACGTTGAAAACGTCATTTTGGAACAAAAAATATGGATTTTCATTTTTTATAAAAGCCCTATTTGTTGTGATTCCAAAACGGGCCTTGTTTCGTTTACATGATGCTTAGAATCGAAGTTACGTTCACTTTCGTGTTGCGTTTCTACATACAAGTAATACACGAATAAAGACTTTAAACGTGTTTTACGAAGAGAATGTTATTTTTGACATTTTACTTGACTTTGTGACATGAATTGCAAAAATTGATGCATTGCATCCTTACGAAATTTTAATGTGATATTTTGCTATATATTGTTGAGGTTATGAACAGGGCCGTCTTAAGAGCATCATGGGGGCCCCCGGGCCAAGTGATTTTTCTGAGGCCCTACGAGGCAGATTCTTGAAAACTTCAACCAGATCTCATTTTTGTGAGGCCCCTTCTTCGCTTGAGGCCCATGCCTTAAGACGGCACTGGTTATGAACCGAAATCTAAGGTCTATCACATATATTTTTTGAATTACAGTGTTTTATAGACAAAATGTAGGATGAAATTTCAAAAAAATTCACACGTACTTAAACATATTTTGGTGTAACTTATGAACGTATCACGCAATCCTTTAAATTTTGGTTCATAACCTGCAACATTACTAGCTGAATGCACTGTGGAAATCACAAAGCATTTCACTAATAAAATTTTTTTGCAATCGTGTTTCGAATGTCACGTGAATTTTGCCTGAAATTTGACATAAAAGCGACTTCTTCGTAGAAAATATAAGAGATAGACCAAAATTCGTCACTGTTTTCACCATTTCGAGACACTTTCTATCAAACAATGTGTTTAGAGTTCACTCCAGAAAAGTGACAAGAAAGGTAACCTTAAAAGTTTGATTATAAAAGATTGTAGAAACCATTAAATTAAAACCTTAAACAAATTATTTTAAAGTTGAATATAAATTTTCAGAAATAAGTTCAAAACAAAAGAAACTAAACCAAAGTTGCTTGATAAAGGAAGCTATTCTTGTATAATCTCGCCTTCATTCTAAGAAGATACAGAACTGTTGTTTTCTTCAATGCACACAATACACTTGAATTTTCCGTATCGCTCCCTGTTTTTTAAAAGTTGTGCAATTCAGAGCCCTGTGTTGGTTTAATTTTCTTGCTTTCAAACTTTAACATTGTGGTCTACAAACTTCAATGTTCCCATCTTCTTGACGGGAAGAGAGCAGTGCCGTCTTAACGCATGGGCCTACCCGGGCACGGCCCGGGGGCCCCAAGAGAAGAGGGGCCTCAGGAAAACGAGAAGTAGTTGAATTTTTCAAGAATTTTTAAGGTAGGGTCTCAGAAAAATCACTTGGCCCGGGGGCCCATGTTGCTCTTAAGACGGCCCTGGAAGAGAGACAGGGATAGAGAATATTCTTGAGAATATTCTCTGTCACGAAGGACTACTATTATAAGTTACTAGAGAATATTCTTACCAAAAATAATAGTAATTATTATTCTCAAGTTATTTATCGAGATTATTTACTATAATACATGTTATTACATGTATTCTTGACTAGCAGAAATACCCGGTGCTCTTCCCGGGTTTTCTTCAATTACTGGGAGGATTGGAAAAGTTGGAAACCGTTATAAAGGAATAAACTGTTATAATACCAGAATTAAAGGTGTGACAAACTATTGTAAAGGCATTTATACACGTCTGAAACGCATTGTTAGTTGCCCGACAGTTTTTCGCCCGTTTGGGGCATTTGCCCAGCTCTGACGGACTTTTAAAGTAGCCTATCGTTCAAGTCGGGTCCCATTTGGTATATATATGCAAAATTTGGCGACGATCGATCTAAAATTGTAGATTTGTATAGAGAACATACAGCATACAGACACACACACAGACAGAAAACCTATATATATAAAATTGATTTTCTGTGTGTGTGTGTGTGTGTGTGTGTGTGTGTGTGTGTGGGTTCTCTATACAAATCTACTTTAAAATTTCGTCAGACCAGGGCAAATGCCCAAATGGGCAAAAAACTGTCGGGCAACAATGGTTTTTGGGCCTCAACAATCTCTTTCCGAACGTTTACTTTGGTTACCGTTCTTACTCAAAAGTTGGTCCGGATAATGACTTCGTATCTAATTTTCTGGGCTTCGTATCTCTAAAAGCGAACTCAGCATTTCAAAAATCGAGAATTCAATACAATTTTTAAAATTATTGATGTGACAGAAAACCCCACCAAAAATTTCCGCATTTCTACAGTAAAATCGGCAATTTCAACACTGATTTCTATGGGGATCGTCCTTTGCCTGACTCTTCAAAGCGATGCTGATGGACGATGATTACGACGTCATTCAAAAAGCCTCATTACTGAGAGTATATTGAAAATGTGGCCAACCATTATGAAGGCATAAACTATTATATACATATATACTGACAGCATTAAAGAAGTGACGAACCATTGTAAAGGCATATACATGTCTGAAACGCATTGCTAGGGAACCACGGTAACCAGAGTAAACGTTCGGAAAGTGATTGTTGAGGCCCAAAAACCATTGTTGCCCGACAGTTTTTTGCCCATTTGGGGCATTTGCCCTGCTCTGACGAAATTTCAAAGTAGCCTATCGTTCAAGTCGGGTCCCACTTGGTATATATGCAAAATTTGGTGACGATCGATCTAAAATTGTAGATTTGTGTAGAGAACACACACACAGAGAAATAAATTTTATATATATATAAGAGGGGAATATTTTCATCAAGAACTCTTATAAGAATATTTGGACAACACAAATAAAGGAAAGGAGCCACCTCGGCGAATATTGCACGTAGAAACATGGAATTTTTTCTGCTGGCCTCAGGAGATACAGGGTAACAACTTTCTAATTGGAAGTTAGAGCAGCACCTCCGCACGGGTTGCCAAGTTCTCCTGTAACGTCATGAGAGTAGCCTACCTATCCAGATTGCCACATTTTTAACCATAGCGCATCCTATTCCATTTCTCCTTATTTTGGCGTAGGATCTTCTGAGTTGGCTCACAAACACCGCATGGTGATTGGATGTGGGGCATAGGAATCGCCAATTCTGTACCCGATCGTTTCTTTTGCACACAACGATGATACTAGCACGTGCAGCGGAATTTTTTTCTCCGAATATTCTGAGTGAGGATGGACTACTTGCGTGACGTCACGAGCACGTGGAGTGGAGGCCTTCTATCTCTATGAAGGTGCTGGTTGGAGGACGGGACGGGGGGGACCGTACAAAAATTTAGATTTCTTATTTTGTGACACGCTTTGTATTTTCACGCTCAAAACTGGTACAGGTTAATTTTTGAACGCCTTTGGAGCATTTTTTAAACTGGAATCGTAACTTTACGACGAACAGTTGATGAGATAAGGGGCAGCACTAGCATTTACAGGACACCCTGTATATGCCAAAAAAAAGCGATAATAGCAGTTCTCTTTCGATCGGTAAACTACGAGACGTTTTCTAAACATAGTAGCGCCATCTGTTGTGAGCAGATAAGAATGGTACTAAGTCACAGAGGCTTGCGTCCTCATTTTGAAGTTTCCAAATCCGGTAATTCCAATAACTGAAAGTGGTTCTATTTTGGTTGGAAAACAATTCGAAGGTGTGCAGTGGCGCCATCTGGTGTGAATGCATGTAAGTGTCGTTTCAAAAAGGTGCTCGCGCGAAACCGTTCTCATTTCTACTTTTCCGAACCTGGTGACCATATGTAGGCCTGATCTCTCATTCGTGCCTTAAAGCTTAAGGTTAGGGGGTGGACCGCATATTTTTCAAAGATTACACCGACTTCTCGCATATGAGCCTTGAAATTGAGAAACAACAACAAAAGCTTCAAACAGATGCTCAATACAACATTCACATTGTTTTGATCAGTCGATTATCGTCTGCACTTCTGTAGCTCACGCATTTATCAGCTTTACCTCGAAACATGGAAGACAGGTAGTGACAACCAGCAAGAACGCAAAACAAGCGCAGTTCTGACAACATAAATACAACATTAGGGCCACACACACATTCCGGCATGTACCGATTCGTTGGAAATTCCGTAGAGGGACGTGTACGAGGCGTATCTACGGTTATAAGAAGAGGTAGTACCGGTAGTTGATGACAAATTATTGTCCCTGCGTACAAAGACAGAAAAAGAAAATGTGCCAGCGGGTTTCGGACTCGTGTCCTGCAGGTTTGGTCGAATTGCTGAACCATGTTACAATAAGCTTATTAGCGATTCACCGTCTGCATTCAGCCATCACCTCCTAGAGATAGAAAGCCTCTGCGATGTTTGCCATAAACGTCATTCAGACTACCTAGCAAGTTTGCCACATTTTGAAACACAGCATCCTATTTCGTTTCTTCTTATTTTGGCGTATAATCTTCCTGGTTGGCTCACAAATACCGCGTAGTGATTGGATGTGGGGCATAGAAATCGCCAATTCTGAGCCCGATCATTTATTTTCCTCACAACGATGATACTGGCACGAGCAGGGAATTTTTTTTCCCTGAATATTCTGAGAGAAAATGGGCTACTTACTTGACGTCACAAGCAGAGTGCGAAGGCCTTCTATCTCTAGGTGGTGATGGCAGAGGCCTAATATATCTAGGAGGTGCTGAATCAGAACCTCCTAGAGATAGAAAGCCTCCGCACTCAGCTTGTGACGTCAGTAAGCAGTTCATTTTCCCTCAGAATATTCAGGGAAAAAAATTCCCTCCTCGTGCGAGTATCATCGTTGTGAAGAAAAGAAATGATCGGGTTCAGAATTGGCGATTCCTATGCCCCACATCGAATCACCATGCAGTATTTGTGAGCCAACCAGGAAAATTCTACGCCAAAATAAGAAGAAACGCAATAGGATGCTGTGTTTCAAATTGTGGCAAACTTGCTAGGTAGTCTGAATGACGTTTATGGCAACCCGTGCGGAGGCCTTGCTGCTGCATGCATTGCCATCTTAACATATGGACCCACCCAAGCACCTCAAGTGCCGAGGGGCCCTCCCACCCCCGATGATAAGATCTCGTAAATATTTTCGAGATTTGCCTTGCAAATTGGTAAGCAATAACTTCTAGTCAGGTAATGGGCCTCAGAAAAATCCATTTACCCCGGGGGAAACCCATGGTACTCTTAAGACGGCCCTGATGATAATGAGACCTGGGTAAGATTTTTGAGATTATAAGCATATGAAATTGGCAAGCAAAGGCATTTCTAGTCACAGGCAGGGAGACCTCGAAAACATCACCTTGCTCGTGGCCCCCCATGATGCTCTTAAGCACTTTACGATCAATTACGTAATAGTGTGTCCAAACGCCAGAGGAATAAATTGTCTCTCTCTCCCCCATCATCGTTGCAACCCTATATTTTTTGTGAAGGGAAACTTCTTTAGCGACATAAGGGTAAAATTTTGTGAGGGAAAGAAAATCCGTCACAGAGAGTGGAATGCTTTCCTCTTCCCCCCAAAACCGGTTCTATAGAATGACTGACTGTGTGATGAAGATCCGAGAAGCAGATGGGTTGTGGTTGGGGGGGGGGATGCCAATAGATATTTTCGGACTTGTAAGAAAATAAAGTTCTGGTAAAGGGATTGTTTTGGACCCTTTGTGTCGGACAAACACAGTCTATTAGGGACATTTCCTTGCTCCCCCCCCCCCCCGTAACGCCGCTAGAACGTCCCCTTTAGTGTGATGGCTGATGCAAGAAAATTGGGTTAACGTGGAGTGGGAAGAAATGTGTGTTAGCGCACTATTCCCCGCTGGCGGAGAGATTCTCACGCACATTACTCTTCGTTTTTCCTATACCCTGATAGTGATTACCCCCCCCCCCCAACCCTATGTATGATGTGTTTATTTCTACTATATACATATACGAGTATACGAAGAGCACAGGTAGTATGGGGGGGGAAAAGAGAAATCTACTTTATATCTGCTCTATGGGGTCGTTCAAGTATTACGTCAGCATCGGGGGGAAGGGGGTTTCGGATTTGCTGACTTTTGATGACAAAGAGGGGGGGGGGGGTTTGAAGGTTGCTTACGTCATCAATCATCCCTTTTTGAAGATATGAAATATTCTAAGCTGCTGAGACGAAATTTTGCTGACGGGGGGGGGGGGTTCAAAAATAGCTGAAAACCGGCTTAAGTAATACGTGAATGGCCCCTATTATCTGCTTATCTATTACGTTGTTATAATCTTTCTTGTTTTTTTCCCCTACTTCTTCCTTTTTCTAACGTGCGTTTATGTTTGGACAAGGTTACCATATTTATCGCTGATTCGTCAAATAGAGATAATCCAAAATTTCTCGCCAATCGCTTGTCAGCGAAGGGGTTAAGACGGAACTGACCGTGTGTAATATAAAGGGCCGGACTTGAACAGGTGCGAAGGGCGCGGCCGCACCGGGCCGCTAAATTTGTGGAGCCGCAAAACGAAATATAAAGATACCTCGATTACACTTTAACTTAAACTTCTTAACAAATCACAATA
Source organism: Pholcus phalangioides (assembly GCF_987345545.1). Taxonomy (NCBI): domain Eukaryota; kingdom Metazoa; phylum Arthropoda; class Arachnida; order Araneae; family Pholcidae; genus Pholcus; species Pholcus phalangioides. The sequence continues at coordinate 3,750,014 of NW_028301618.1, forward strand.
ACTTCTCATTCTTCTGAGGCTCCCCTTCCCTGAGTGGGCCCAGGCGTTAAGACGGCACTGGCCTTAGGTATTGATCCAACATTTTACGAAATTCAAATTCGGAATCTCAGGGCATAGGGCGCAGGGACCCGGGGGGGGGGGGGACAGAGGCCATTCGACCCACCGCCTCCCCCCAAAAACTTCATGAATACACGATGGAACGCGCCATCCGCCCACTCCTGCGTACGGGCTGGATTCCTTCCATTGCGGTCCACGCATTTGGCATGTGGCAGCAAAGAAAAAAATCGCCCTAACCACCAAAAAACCTCTCGTTGATCATTTTTCCCGCGCGACCGCAAGCAAAAGACGGCCTCAAGTTTTTTCCCATTTTCCTTAACTTGGCGTTTTTAATGGCGTTTATTTATGGTTTCTCACCCCTTCCTCCATAAAGACTACTATCCGTGATTGACGTCACGAAAGATGACGTGATAACCGATGACGTCACAGGAAGCAATATTACACACTACTTTTCTGCTTTTCTGTGTTGGTAGTGGCTCAGAGAAAGATTCTGCTGCTGGCGTTTTTTTCTTTTGCTTTTACTTTTTTTGGGAAGACGTTTGGCCTCCGCCAACGTCTTTTCAAGGTCAAACGCTTCACGCAAAAAAATCTCGGCTCTGCGCTTTTTTTTCCTGTGTGAACGTTTCTTTTTCTTCGCTTTGATGGTGATGATGCAACGCCGCCTATGTAAGAAGGCCTCCTCGCGAAGCTCGTGACGTCACTGAAGAAGGCCATCCTCACCTATGGGATCATGGGCGGAGATATGGGGTGGGGGGCATTGCGCCCCCAGCGTCAAAAATGGAGTCGACTGATCTAATGTGTATATATGAATTGACATCATCGTGCCCCCCAGCAATAATGACCGTGCCCCTCCAGACGTCCACCGCCTATGGCTTGCACGCACTCTAGATAGCTCTTTTGGTCACTCACATGCTTGCACATGCTCACTCTTTTGGTCACTCACTGACCTAGCCTTACAGCTGTCTGGACGAAGTCGAATTTTTTCAGGGTTATATATACAAGTTTTTCCTCCCTTCTCCCATTCTAGTCCATAGGCGGAGATAGACCTGGAAGTCTGGGGGGGGGGGGGGGGCACGGTAATTATTGCTGTTTTTTCTTTGCTTTGATGATGATGATGATGCAACGCCGCCTATGAAAGAAGTCCTCTTCGCGAAGCTTGTGACGTCACTGAAGAAACCATCTCACCTATAGGTTCATGGGCATTCCGCCCCCAGCGTCAAAAGTGGAGTCGATTGATCTAATGTATATGTGTATATACGAATTGACATCATCATTGTGCGCCCCCCCCCCAGGCTTCCAAGTCTATTTCCGCCTATGTATAGGATATACTACAAAAATTGGTAAAGAATCATGCATGCGTCGGCCTGCTATATCCAATTGTTGTAAGTGTGATGACCTTCTTCAGTGACGTCACGAGCTTCGTGCGGAGGGCTCCTCCACCATGGGGGGGGGGGGGGTTCCCGAATCCGTAACAACTGGAATCAGCAACATGTTCTGTTCAAGTACCTTTCGGCCTTTGATACCGGTGTTGTTCCGGCAATGCAAGCTCGGCATGCCCCACCCCTACATCCTGGAGCAGCGCCCCTAGACTGAGGCCTTTCGCAGGGCCCCCTCAACACTCACATCCTGGAGCAGCGCCCGACTTTAGCGCCCCCTCCCCCCAAAAGAGAATTTAAAGCGTGAAAAAAAAAAAATGATGATAATCGTCCCAGAGCCCTATCGGACCCACCCTTACCTTGCGGGGGCCACGAGCAGGGACGGGCTTGAGTATTTTGCAACTCAGTGCGAAAGACAGTTTTGCGGCCCTCAAAAATGATCCCCCCCCCCAATCCTTCAGTATCCTCGCTCAGTGAGCCAATTGGCGTGATTTCAATGAATCGTTCGTTAGGGGTCATTCAAGTATTACGTCAGCATCGATGGGGGTCGGGGGTTCGGGTTTGCTGACTTTCGATGACACTGGGGGGGGGGGGGGTTGGATGATGCTTACGTCATCAACTACCCATTGATTGATTAATGGGGAAGCTCTCTCCCTTCCCCCTATTGATTAAGTGCTCTACAGAGCCATTTTATTGATTTCTAAATGTTCCGCGGATCCTTCGAGTGATCTGGAAATGTGTGCTTAAGTGCTCTAGAACTGTGCCTCGCGTCACTCAAGCGATCAGTAATCATGCCGCGGATCACTTAATCTGGGAATGTGCCGCGGGTAACTTGACCGAGCTGCACTGGTGGGGGGCGCTTAAGTGCTCTAAAACTGTGCAACGTTTCCGTCAAGGGATCTCTGAATGTGCCACGGACCGCTTAAGTAATCCGAAAATGTGCTACGGGCCGCGCTTAAATGCTCTGGAACTGCGCGCGAATCACTTAAGCGATCCGTAAATGTAAAAGGGAGGCGGGGGGGGGGGGGCAGAACTGAGACGAAGTTTTGCCGATAAGGGGGGAGGGGGAGGTGTTCGGAGTTTTGTTGACTTTTGCTGACGGGGTGCGGGTCAGAAAGGCAAAAAATCTGCTCACGTAATACTTAGACGCCCCCCCCCCTTTATACAAGTATTAATTTTTTGATCGATCGCCATCTTACGTAATTTTACGTATGCTGATGTGGTCTAAGTGCCTCCTTACTCCAAAGTATCCTCCAACCCCCTTTGGGGAGTGGGGGGGGGGGGTGTAACAGCAACCTGGGGGGTGGGCACGACGGTGATGATGATGTCAATTTATATATACACATATACATTGGATCAGTCGACTACACCTTTAGGTGCCCCCCCCCCCCCGTATCTCTGCCCATGGCAACCATGACCCAACGTAAGGCACGTTTACATTTGCACATGAAAATTGTAAGTGCCCCTTGCATTTGAGGGCCGAGAACTACTACTCGATCATCATGCGCCCCTTCCCTCGAAGAGGGGGGAGGGCAATGAAAAATATCTGTCCTGGTGCCAAAGTTCACAACAACTACAAAGTGCTGGGGACCCTGCTGCAAAATGTGGGGACCATGTGTACGATATAGTTCACCACAATGTAAGGACCGTCAAGGGATAGACGACGGATTTCCCAAGTCGCGAGCACTGCCTGTACTCCTCATAAAACAAAAAGAGAGCACCCTTCACGGCTAGTTTGACATACCAAATCATGAAATCCGGATGATGTCAATCCTTTAATGCAGTTTGTACATGGCGGTTTACATGGGACGTTGATCAAGTGCTCGTGAGCACGAAATCGGACACCAGCATCGAGCACTCGGGGGTGCTTCAGGGGGGGGGGAGCACCGTGGTGCTCGCGATCAGCGGGCTGAAGATGCCTTAGCTAGAGCCTGTTTGTAGTCCAGCATCCGGGACATCAAACCCGCGTGCACCCTTGGCTTGATGCAGGGTCTCTGTTTCTCACATGGGCAAACGGGTCGCGTGCCAAAGCCTCCAACATACTACTGTGTCTACCTAGGAGGTTTTGCATGTGCCCAGGGCTCCGAAATTGGCTGGTTTTTTTGTTTTTTTTGCATTATAGGCACGGGACCCTCCACACGCCTCTGCGTCAAAGAAAGCTATATACACTGTGTATATAAGGAGCCCCAAAAATTGATATTTTCTCAGGGCCCGAACTTATGAATTACAGGTCATGGCTTGAGGGGAGAAATGGAGGGGGGGGGGGGGGCTGTCACAGCCCTAGATCTGTGAGTTCCCTGTCTTGGACAGAAGCTATTGCTTTGTTAAGAAGTCAACATGTAACTCAATGTAATCAAAGTATTTTTGCGGCCTGTTTGCGGCCCCTAAAATGTAGAGGCCCGATACGGCTGCACCCTTCACACCTGCCTAATTCCGGCCCTGAATACGGGACACAAGTGGTCCGTCAATTTGTTTCAGTCATTTTACTGGTTCTTGGGTTGAGAAATGCTGTATTTAGAATGTATAATATGTTGAGTTACCCGCTGAGTACCACACGATTTCGCTCACTATGTCACTCGGTCACTCATTTGCTCCCTAGGTCACTCATTCTATCATCAACTCACTAGGTTGCTCACTTTGAAATACACTCAATTGCTCACTCTGTCACACAGTCAATCAGCACGTCATGCACTTATTCACTAGGTCACTCATTATGTCAATAGTCATTCACTTTATAGATACCTCAGTCTGCCACTGGGTCGCTCATCATGACACTCATTCATTCTGTCACTCGCACACTCACTAGTTCGCTCCCTCACTCTAATGCTAACCCTTCTGTCCAGGCCCATATCCAGAAATTTCGTTCGGAGGGGGCAGGACCGCAACTACGGAGGAGCAGGCGAATCTGGTGCCCCGGCACTGAACCAGAAGGGGGGGGGGGTGCCGAATTCACCCTTTAACTGCTTCTTCTACATCACATGGGGCGCCAAAATGCCGGCTTGCCCCGGGTGACAAAATTTCTAGTTGCGGCCCTGGGGAGGTTAGAGGTTTCATAGGAATAGTAACGTGAGAGAGTGTCTGGGTTTTCATAGGACCAAAGTGGTTGAAAAATAGATTTGGCCCTCTTTTCCTCTCTTTTTAGGCATTTCCTCAAATTTCGGGGGGAGGGGGGAAAGGAAGAGGACCGACCAGACCTTCCCAAGACCCCGCTACTACCTTGCCTCTATCACTCACTCACCACCTACTGCATCATTTACTGATTCACTCACTCGGTCATTCCTCACTCACTCACTTAATGGCTCACTGACTCGTGTCGTCTGTGAATTTTCCGCCTATGGAATTGTTCGTCGGTGAATTTTCCGAAAACCATTATGCAGACCAGAGGTCTTCAACCTTTTTCTAGTCGCGAGCACTGCCGGTACCCATCATCAAAGAAGAGCACCCTTATACGGCAAGTTTTGCACACCTGTGCATGAAATCAAGATGAGAGAGAGAGAGAGATTTCAATGCGTAGTATATGGTCCTGGCGTCAGCTCATTTAGAATCAGCACATTTAGTTAGTGATCCCTTGAGTGACACGTGGAAGTTTTAGAGCACTTAAGGGGAGCCCAGTGTAGTTCTACATCACTGAAGTTACCCCCCCACGGCACATTCCCTAATTACTTAAGTGATCCGCGGCATAATTACGGATCACTTGAGTGGTGCGTGGCACAGTTCCAGAGCACTTAGGCGGCCCGCGACGCATTTCCACATCACTCGAACGATCCGCTAAGTATTTAGAGATCACTAAAGTGGCTCTGTAGGGGGAAATTATCAAAAGGAAGAATGTTAGTTCGGGTGCCCACAAAGTAGCGAAAGGGTTTTCCTCCTTTTTGGCACACCGAGTAAGATGCCATTAAGAATATTTCATATTTTCATGAAGTTTTGGTTGATGACGTAAGCATCATCAAAACTTCTTCCCCCCCCCTTATTATCAAAAGTCAGCGAATTGGAAACCCCCATCGATGCTGACGTAATACTTGAATGACCCCTTAGGATTCATGTATATATATAACCTCTTAAAGTTTATCCCATGAATCGCCCTGCATGTTAAATGTGAGAAAGACACGAATGAGCTAGAACCCCCCCCCCTCCCGCCACCTATCAAATAAAACTGTTATAATTCTTCGATTGAAATTAGTAATTCTTCGATTGAAATTAGTAATTCTTCGATTGAAATTAGTAATTCTTCGATTGAAATTAGTAACTGGATTTTGATTAATGTGCCATACAAAAAAAGCAATATGATATTAGTTAATATTTTATAAGCAATAATATTAGTTAATATTTTATAAGCAATAATATTAGTTAAATTATCAAGTTTGTCTCGAAATTTTAACAGTTGTTATTTGTCAGCGGTAAAACATTGTTAGCAAAACTCACGAAGTGTGGCCGTCCTTGGCTTTCCGTGATTACAATCAAAACCAATACAAAAGCCAAGGACGGCTACAGTTTGCGAGTTTCATTAACGCTGTTTTACCGCTGACAAATAACAACTGTTAACATTTCGAGGCAAACTTGATAGTTTAACTAATATTATTGCTTATAAAACCTTAACAAAATCCGGTTACTAATTTCAATCGAAGAATTGTGACAGTTTTATTTGATAGGTGGCGGAAGGGGGGTGGGTTCTAATTCATTTTGATCCGCTTCTCCCATGCAAGTATAATACTATACTGTATATAATTGTATTCAATATTTTCTGGAAATTTTATTTTTACCCTTTTATTGGTTATGGTACAAAGTGGCTAAGAAAGGCGCCATTTTTTTTTCATGGTGAATAAGTTTACGAAATATGTCCGTTTAGAGTCTGAGAATGCTTCCGTGTACACAGAGTTTTTTTTTTTTTTGCTGTCCAGAAAAAAATTCCCTATATTGTATAAGGGGCCCATTCAAGTATTAAGTAAGCAATTTTCCGCCATTTTTTGACCCCCCCCCCCCTTGTCAGCAAAATTTTGTCAGCAGCTTAGAATATTTCATATCTTCAAAAAAGGGTGGTTGATGGCGTAAGCAACCTTCAAACCCACCCCCCTCCCCCCTTGTCATTAAAAGTCAGCAAATCCGAACCCCCCCCCCCCACGATGCTGACGTAATACTTGAATGGCCCCTAAGGCAGCATGTTATTTTTACCATTCCGCACAGATATAGAAATTCTGTGGGCAAAGAAACACGTCTGTGCAGTTGAAATAAATCTGGAAAAAAGGACACATTTCATGTAAGAATAACATTTTTCCTTTCTATTGCGAGCATCTCGGTGCTCACCATCCTGGAGCTGAGCCCCCCACCCAGGATGGTTCGATCTGAGCTCGCAGCGATCGAAAGATCTCACAGCTCCCAAGACTTAAGATCTTTGGTCGGGCCTCCTCTATAGTGTAAAAAAAAAGAAAGGAGAAAAACAATTAGATATTTGTCCCGGGCCCCGTGCTAGATAGAGCCCTGCCAGTCCTACCCTTGTTGGGGGTCATAGTGCTCACCTAAACCATTGATGCTTGATTTCATACTCGGGAGATATTCACCGACAATTCAGATGAACACCTTGTGTGTGATTCAATGTGATTAGCATCATGATTATTTCAGTTAAAGCCATGATATGTCAGAGTTTTTGTGGCGGTTGCTTTTCTGCTGGTGATGGTTATAATCAAAGCGCTCGATCCGTGAATATGCCTCGCATAAGACCTCGCGAATCCCAACCACAACCATCAGTTCAACCGGGCACGCATGGAGACTCATGGCCCTCCCCTCCAGGCTGAGATCTTTGGTGGCGCCCTCACAGTTCAGACTCTTCACGGGCCCCCTTACATATGAATTTGTAGTGTGAAAAACAAAAATAGAATCACATCTGATGAGAGTTATATCGAGCCCTGCCCGACCAACTCTTTTTGTGGGGGACCATGCAAAGATCTCAGTCCTGCATAGAAGAGGTGCTTCCCCGATAAGATCTGGTCCAATGATTTATGGCAATAAATATGTAGATTAAGAGGCGCTGCTTAGGCCTTTCATTTTGCCCTGGGGGGGGGGGGGGCTATGATTTTGTTGGGGCAAAAGTAGGGATACGCTTTTATATAAGCATTGTAAATACGATTGTTATTTACCAATGTGTAATAACTGCATTGGTATCCAAGTTAAATTGATTTCAAGCACAAAATAAAGCGTTAGTGGACCCTCAGGATTAGTCTAATTCCAGGGCCACCATTATCAGATCCGGAGTCGGTAGAGGAAAATGATGTGTGGGACTCCCCTCGAGTAGCAAATAATTCTCGTTTAATTGTATTATTTAGAATATTCATTATCATTTCTATTGAAACATGACTTATCACGTACGCAGGACTCTTTCAAACGGGAGGCCCTGTGTGGGCGCATCTGTCACACACCCGCAGGGCGATTCTTGTCAATTCAATCAAAATACTAATATGTTTGTTTAATGAATAGCCATGGTTGTGCATTTTAATGCTTGGTTGTTTAATAATAGCCACCAGCCCTGTCTGCTCCTACCCCGCCTTGTGTGAACCATGACGTTAATTCAAGACCTCTGGGGAAAATCATTGGTTCGCCATACCAACACCTTCTACAGCGGAAAACCTCCGCGCGAAGCTCGTGACGTCACCGAAGTCGTCCATTTCACCTGTAGTGATTGCTGCGTTCATCTGAAACAAAAATCATTCACTTCTGACGCCATCCGGGTCAAAGCAAAGTCAATGCATGGCAAACACCAATCTCTCAGATCACTTGTTTGCGTTCGAATGGAGCTGGAAGTGGGCTTTCACTCACGGTCCTTAATACTGAGTTGGAAAATTTTAAGAAGAGCAACTCTTTAAGTTTTCAATGCCCAAAAATATCCAAGTTTTACAGATTATGGCTTCTGAAATTCACTAATAAACTTAAAACTATGTTAAAAAAGGCATTAAGGGCATTTTGCCTGAACTTCCGGGCTCTACCTATAACTATCAACGGCTCCGTGAGAAACTTTACCCTGGAATAGAGAACAAATATAGGTGCAGAGGACATTCCGGAGCCAAACAGCATCACGCTAGAGATTCTTCTATTACGGCAGAGGTCTTCAACCTTTTCCCAGTCGCGAGCACTGCCTGTATACTTGGGTCGCGAGGTCTTCCGGGATGGGTCGTTCAAATCCACTAACACCCAGGGTCTCTCGTGGTCGCTTCCCAAACTTGGGTCGCGAGGTCTTCCGAGATGGGTCTTTGGCGCTATGGGTCACTTCCCAAACCTAATTTGCCAAGTCTTCCGAGAAGGGGTCGTACGGAATCGATTTACAGCCACGGATTCTTGAGCTATACGTAACGACCCAAACTTGGGTCGTATGGGCTTTCGACATTGGCCGTACAAATCCTCTCGCAGTCAGGGATTCTTGATACATGAGTCACTTCACAAATTTGATTCGCAAAGGCTCCCGAGATGAGTCGTACAAATATACTCACAGCCAAGATCTCTTGAGCTACGACCCACACTTGATTCGCAAGGTCCCTTTGCAGACAGGGGTTTTCGAGCCATGGGTCAATACACAAGTTTGATTCTCAAAGGCTTCCCTTCGGTCGTATGAGTCTATTCATAGCCAGGGATCCCTGAGATATGGGTCACGACCCAAACTTAATTCAGAGGGTCTTTCGAATTTACCTACAGTCCTGTCATATTATGTACTTATTGCGTCACTGGTTTCATTAATTTCGAAAGACAAACACTTCCCGTTGGTCGCGAAGCTGATATTGTTGTGGGTTGCAGTCAGTACCGCCTTAACGCATGGGTCCACTCGGGCCTCAAGAGAAGAGGGTCCTCGGAAAAACGAGTAGTAGTTGAATTTTTTGAGAATTGGCCAGGTAGGGCCTCAGAAATATCACTTGGCCGGAGGGCCTACGATGCTCTTAAGACGACCCTGGTTGCAGTTGTTTGGGGGGCCCTCTGTTAACAAGTGTGACGTTTGCTATGATAGTGCAGATAAGTTATGGGCTGTTTATGTGAGCCCCCCCCCCTCCCCACAACATCACTTAGAACAAATGTCCCCCTTGGCGAGGGATTGGTGTCTATGTAAAAATCAGGCACTGTGTAGGTCAGGGCTGGACAAATCGAAAAAAATATTTAGGCACCAATTAGGAGCCAACCATAGTATTTTGCTCAAGAAAAGACGGTCCTAAATAATGTTTTCCTTCACTTTACTCATGTTAAAAAGGTCCGTTCAAGTATTTACAGCCAGGGATTCCTGAGCTACGGGTCACGACCCCTAACTTGATTCGCAGGGGCTGTCGAGATGGGTGGTACCAATCCACTTACGGTTCCTGCTATAAACTTTCACTAATTTTGAAAAACAGTCCCACGGGGTTGCGAAGCTGATCTTTTTGTTGATTTTGGGTCGCGGCTGAAAATGCGTTAAGAACCCCCGTCCCGTCCCGTGACCTGAAACAACGGAGAGCGGTCAGTTTGGCCGCAATAGAAAAAAAACCAACATAAGTTATTTTTCTTCATTGAAAAGAGACATGAAACGGTATCTGTCAAGTCTCTTCGACTTATGTTTGTAATAACCCCTTGCTCTCATGAAATACATGCGTTTTTGTGGAATTTTTGGACAAAAAAGGAGCATGACAAAGACTATAAACCAGCGTTTTGTTACTTTAAGGCAGTGGTTCTCAACCGGGGCCCCCCCTTGTGGTACTGGGATATTCTAAGGGCGCCACGGGCAAAATTTAGGTGGAAGGGGAGCCGAGAAAAATAGTTAGGGAGCCACAGAGAGCTGGAAAAATATTCGGATGTGCAGAAGTGAAGCGTCCAAGTGGACTACGGTAGGAAAAAATGTGACTACTTTCAGAACCCAGCAGAGCTGCTGGTAGAACCTGCTCCCCCTCAATGCATGGGCTCATCCGGGCATGACCTGGGGACCTCATACCCATGGGCAGCCTACATGATGAGATCTGGCAAATATGTCAACCTTTACTCCCAGATAATCATGGAGCCAGCTGAACATCACTTTGACCAGGGACTTCTGATGTTGAAAAGACCCAGCATAGAACCAAGGAGTAAACTCACTGAACACTAGCTCAGGGTAGGAACAGATCCAAGGGATATGTTTTGTGGGGAGATTTATTGTGTAGGCTTGTTGAATCCTCCCAAATTTTATGGAAAAGACCAATTTTTCACATTTAAATTTAGCTTTTGGGTAGGATGATCAACCCCTTCTGGGCTTGCACCTGGCACAGGCGTCAACATCAAACTAATTTACAAAATTTTGGTTTATTTTAAATTTAGTCTTGGACAAATTCACTTCAATAAGTAAAAAGAGTTTCGCTGAGGGGCCTTTTTATAGGACAGGGGGGCCATGAGAATAAAACATGATTCATAGGGAGCATGGGTTAAAAAGGTTAACAAATACCACTTTAAGGCATAGTTCCCTAAAATGTGTGTTTCATACCCCCCCCAA